>NC_092510.1:9944445-10247201 GCF_047511675.1 Marmota flaviventris | reverse complement strand
TAGGGTAAGTTTAGGGTTAAGGTTTCTGTTACGGTTAGGATTAGTTTAGTGTTAGTTTTAGTATTAGGGTTAGTGTTAGGTTTAGGGTTAGTATCAGCATTAGGTTTAGTGTAAAAGTTAGGGTTAGTGCTAGTGTTAGGGTTAGTGTTAGGGTTGGGGTTAGTGTTAGGGTTAGGGTTAGTGTTAGGGTTAGTATTAGGGATAAGGTAAGTGTTAAGGTAAGGTTTAGGGTTAGTTTGAGTGTTATGATTAGAGTTATTGTTACTCTTAGGTTTAGGGATAGGGTGAGTGTTAGGGTTAGTGTTAAGGTTAAAGTTAGTGTTAGGTTTAGGTTTAGTGTTATGGTTAGGGTTAGTGTCACGATTAGTATTAGTGTTAGGGTTAGGTTTAGTCTTAGGGTTAGGTTAAGTTTAGGGTTAGGGTTACGGTTTCGGTTAGTGTTAGTGTAAAATTTAGGTTTGGGATTAGGTTTCATGTTAGGGATAGGATTAGGTTTGGGGTTAGGGTTCATGTTAGGGATAGGGTTAGGAATAGGTTTATTTAGGATTAGGGTTAAGTTTATGATTCGTGTTAGGGCTAGGGTTAGGATTAGTGTTAGGTTTAGGTTTAGGTTTACAGTTAGGGTTAGTGTTAGTTTTAGGGTTAGGGTTAGGTGTAGTGTTAGTGTTCATGTTTTATTAGGGTTCAGGTAAGGTTTAGGGTTAGGTTTAGGTTAGGATTAGTGTTAGGGTTAAGGTTAGAGTTGGGGTTACAGTTAGTGTTAAGGTTAGGGTAAGGGTTAGGGTTAGGGTTCATGTTAGGGTAAGGTTAGGGTTAGGGTTAGGTTTAGGTCTAGGGTTAGGGTTAGTGTTAGTGTTAGGGTTCGGGTTAGTGTAGCGTTAGGGTAAGGGTTAGGTTTAGGGTTATTGTTAGCGTTATCTTTAGGGTTAGGGTTATGTTTAGTGTTACAGTTAGGATTAGGTTTTGTGTTAGGATTATGTTTAGTGTTAGTGTTAGCGTTAGGTTTACATTTAGGGTTAGGCTTACTGTTAGTGTTAGGGTTAGGCTTAGGGTTAGGTTTAGGAACAGTGATAGGGTTAGGGATAAGGTTAGGGATAGTGTTATATTTAGGGTCAATTTTAGGTTTAGTGTTATGGTTAGGTTTATGGTTATGTTTAGTTTTAATATATGTGTTAGTGTTAGGGTTTGGGTTAGTGTTAGGGTTAGGGTTAGGGTTCGGGTTAGTGTTATGATTAGTGTTAGGGTTAGGGTTAGGGTTTGTGTTAGGGTTAGGGTTAGGTTTAGTTTTTGTTTTGGGGTTAGATTTAGGGTTAGTGTTATGGTTAGTATTAGGGTTACAGTTAGTTTTTGGTTTAGGGTTATTCTTATGGTTAAGTTCAATGTTGAGGGTTAGTGTTTATTGTTAGTGTTAGGTTTTGGTTTAGTGTTAGGATTAGTGTTAGGTTTAACGTTAGGTTTAAGCTTATGTTTAAAAATAGGGTTAGGGTTATTGTCAGGGTTAGAATTAGTGTTAGGTTTGGGGTTAATTTTAGTGTTAGGTTTATATCAGGGTTAGGGTTACGGTTAGGTTGGGGTTAGGGTTAGTGTTTGGATTAGGGTTATGTTTAGTTTTAGATTTATGGTGAGTGTTAGTGTTATGGTTAAGTTTAGTGTTAGGGTTAGAGTTAGAGTTAGGGTTAGGGTTATGTTTAGTGTTAGGGTTAGAATTAATGTTAGTTTCAGGGTTAAGGGTAGGTTTAGGGTTAGTGTTATGGTTAGGGTTAGGGTTAGTGTTAGGTTTAGGGCTAGGGTTCATTTTACATTTAAGTTTAGGGTTTGTTTTAGGGTTATATTTAGGGTTACGGTGAGGGTTAGGGTTAGCCTTACGGTTAAAGTTAGTGTTAGGAATAGTGTTCGGGCAAAGGTTAGTTTTGGGTTCAGGCTTAGTGTTAGGATTAAGGTTAGGGTTAGGGTTAAAGTTAGGGTAAGGGTGAGATTTAAGTTAAGTGTTAGGGTTAGGGTTATGGGTATGATTACTGTTAGGGTAAAGTTTAGGTTTAGGATTAGGTTTAGGTTTAGGGTTAGTGTTAGGGTATTGTTAGGGATATGGTTAGGGTTATTGTTAGAAATAGGATTAGGTTTAAGCTTAGGTTTAGTGTTAGGGTAAGGGCTAGGGTTACTGTTAGGGTCAGATTTATGGTTAGAGTAGAGGTTAGGGTTAGTTAATGTTAGGGTTAGGATTAGGGTTAGGGTTAATGTTAGTGTTAGGTTTACATTTAGTTTAAGGATTAGGGTTATGGTTAGGGTAAGTGTTAGGGTTCACGTTAGGGTTACTCTTAGTGTTAGGGTTACAGTTAGCTTTAAGGTTATGTTTAGTGTTAGTGTCTGGGTTTGGGTTAGGAATAGTGGTATGGTTAGGTATGGGTTTAGGGTTCGCTTTAGGGTTAGGGCTAGAGTAAAGTATAGTGTTAGTGTTACGAATAGGATTAAGTTATGATTAGGGTTTGTGTTAGGTTTAGGGTTAGGGTTATGATTAGGGATAGTTTTATAGTTAGAGTTACGGTTATTGTTCGGTTTATGATTAGGGTCAGTTTTAGAGTTAGACTTAGGGATATGGTTAGTGTTAGGATTAGTGTTAGGGTCAAGGATATGGTTTGTGTTAAGGTAACGGTCAGGATTAGGGTTTGTATTATGTTTAGGGATAGAGTAAGTTTTATGGTTACAGTTAGAATTAGGGTTAGAGTGAGGCTTAAGGTTAAGTTTAGTCTTAGGTGTAGGGTTACACATAGGTTAGGGTTAGTGTTAAAGTTAGGGTTAGGGTTAAATTTAGAGTTAGTGTTAGGTTTCGGGTTAGAGTTTGGGTTGGTGATAGGCATGGGGTTGGGGTTAGGGTTAGTGTTAGGATTAGGGTTAGGTTTAGCATTAGGGTTAGTGTCAGGGTTAGGTTTAGGGTTTGGGTTAGGTTTTGTGTTAGGAGTATGGTTTGGGTTAGGGTTAGGTTTACATTAGGCTTAGGATTAGTGTTAGCATTAGGTTTATTGTTAGGGTTATGGTTAGGTTTAGGATTAGTCTTAGGGTTAGGGTTAGGGTTAAGTTTTGTGTTAGGGTTAGGTTTGTAGTGAGGGTTTGTGTTTGAGTTATGGTTAGGGTTAAGGTTCATGGTAGGGTTATGTTTAGGGTTAATATTAGGTTTAGTTTAAGATTAGGATTACTTATAGTGTTAGGATTTGTGTTTGTTTAAGAGTTAGTGTTAGAGTTAGGGTTAATTTTAGGATTAGTTTTAGTGTTAGTTTTAGGTTTATGTTTACGGTTAGGATTAGAAATAGTGTTAATGTTAGGGATAGGTTTAGGGTTTGAGTTTGGATTAGGGTTAAAAGTAGGCTTAGTGTTAATTTTAGGGTAAGGGTAAGGGTTAGCGTTATAGTTAGTATTAGGCTTAGAAAAAGTGTTAGTGTTAGGGTTAATTTTAGGATTAGGATTAGTGTTGGCATTAGGGTTAGGTTTAGGGTTTGTGTTAGTGTTTTGGATAGTGTTAAGGTTAGTGTTAGTTTTAGGGTTAGGTTTAGGTGTAGGGTTAGTGACAGGGTTAGGATTAGGGTAAGTATTAATGATAGGTTTAGGGTTAGTGTTAGGGTTAGGGTTAGGGTTATGTTAGGGTTAGTTAATGGTTAGGGTTAGGTTTAGGTCAGGGTTAGAATTGGGGTTAGTGTTAGGGTTTGTTTTAGGTTTAGTGTAAGGGTTAGGTTTAGGTATAAGTTTAGTATTAGGGATAGAGTTAGTTTAGGATTAGTGTAAGAGTTACCGTTAGGTTTAGGGTTAGTGTTAGGGTTAGGGTTAGTGTGAGGATTAGTGTTAGGTTTCGTGTTAGGTTTAGGATTGGGCTTTCTGTTAGCATTATGTTTAGGGTTAGTGTTAGGCTTAGTGTTAGGGTTATAGTTAGGGTTAGTGTTAGGAGAGGGTTAATATTAGGGTTAGGTTTTTTATTAGGGTTAGGGTTAGGTTTAGGGTTAGGTTAGGGTAAGTGTTATGGTTCATGTTAGAGTTAAGGTGACAGATAATGTTACATTTAAGTTAGGGTTAGAGTTAGGGTTAGGATTACTGTTAGTTTTAGGGTTAGTGTTAGGATGAGAGTTAGAGTAAGGGTTCAGTTAAGGTTAGGGTTATTGTTAGCTTTAGGGTTAATGTTAGGCGTAGTTAAGGGTTAGGGTAAGGTTAGGGTTAGGGTTGTGGTTGGGATTAGGGTTAGGTTTAGGGTTAGAGTTATAGTTAATTTTAGGTGTAGGGTTAGGATTAGGGTAAGTGATAGGGTTAGTTCATGTTTAGGGTTATGGTTAGTGTTAGGGTTAAGGTTAGGTTTAGGGTTAGGGTTAGTGTTAGTGTTAGGGTTAGGGTTAGGGTTAGGTTTAGGGTTAGTATGAGGGTTAATGTTAGAGTTAGTATTAGGGTTAGGGTTAGGGTTAGTGTTAGAATTAGGGTTAGGGTTAGAGATAGGCTTAGACTTATGTTTAGAATTAGTGTTAGTGTTAGGGTTAGGGTTAGGGATAGTGTTAGGTTAGGGTTAGGGTTAGGTTTAGGGTTAGTATGAGGGTTAATGTTAGAGTTAGTATTAGGGTTAGGGTTAGGGTTAGTGTTAGAATTAGGGTTAGGGTTAGAGATAGGCTTAGACTTATGTTTAGAATTACTGTTAGTGTTAGGGTTAGGGTTAGGGATAGTGTTAGGTTAGGGATAGGTTTAGTGTTTGTGTTTGGGTTAGGCCTCGTGTTAGGGTTAGAGTTAGTGTTAGTTTTACATTTGGGGTTAGTTTAAGATTTAGGGTTAAGGTTATGGTGAGTTTTAGTATTAGTGGAAGGGTTGGGGTTAGGGTTTGTTTTAGTGATAGGTATAGAGTTCAAGTTAGCATTAGTGTTAGGGTTAGTGTTAGGGATAGGATTTGGTTGTGGGTTAGCTTTAGTCTCAGAGTTAGGGTTAGGGTTAGGGATACTGTTAGGGTTAGGGATATGTTTAGGGTTAGGGCTAGGTTTAGGGTTAGGGTTATTGCTGTTTAGGGTTAGGGTTAGTGTTAGGGTTAGTTTTAGAGTTAAAATTAGGGTTTTGGTTATGGTTAGTTTTAGGGTTACATTTAGGGTTTGGGTTAGGTTTAGGGTTAGTTTTACTATTAATTTTATAATTAGGTTTAGTGTTAATATTAATGTTAGGGTCAGGGATATGTTTTGTGTTATGGTAAGGGTTAGGTTTAGGGTTACTGTTAGGGTTAGTGATAGGTTTAGGATTAGGTTAGGGTTAGGATTAGAGTTAGAATGAGGCTAAGGATTAGGTTTAGAGTTAGTTTTAGGGTTACGGGAAGGATAGGTTAGTGTTAATGTTACGGTTAGTGTTAGGGTTAGGTTTAGGTTTAGGGTTAGGGTTTTTCTTAGGGTAAGGATTAATGTGAGGGTTAGGGTTAGTGTTAGGGAAGGGTTAGTGTTAATTTTAGGGTTATGGTTTAGGGTTAGTGATAGTGTTAGGGTTAGGGATATATTTAAGTTTAATTTTAAGGTTAGGGTTAGGGCTAGAATTACTGTTACTTTAGGGTTAGGCTTTGGTTAATTTTAGGGTTAGGGTTAGGGGTAAGTTTAATTTTGGAGTTAGGGTTAGAGTTAGGGTTCATGTTAGGGTTATGGTAATTTTTAGAATTAGTGATAGGGTTAGGTTATGGTTAGTGTTAGGTTAGTGTTAGGGTAAGAATTATGGTTTGTGTTAGGGTAAGTTGTAGGTTTAGATTTTCTGTATGGGTTAGGGTTAAAATATAGGTTTAGTGTTAGGATTAGGGTTAGCGTTAGTGTTATGTTTAGGGTTATGGTTAGGTTTAGGATTATTGTTTGGGTTAGTGTTATACTTAGGTTTAGGGTTAGTGTTAGGGTTACAGTTAAGGTTAGTTTTACAGTTAAGTTTATGTTTAGGAAGAGGTTTGAGTGAGGCGTAAGTTTAGGGTTAGGGTTAGTTTTATGTTTATGGGTAGTTTAAGTATAGTGTTAGGGTTACGGTTAGTGTTACTGTTAGGGTTAGATTTAGGGTTAGTGTTAGGGTTAGGTTTAGGTTTAGGGTTAGTGTTAGGATTATGGTAATGGTTAAGAGTCATGTTAGGGTTAAGATTAGGGTTAGTGTTAGGGTTAGGTTTAGGGTTAGAAATAGGTTTAGGGTTAGTGTTACGTTTAGGTTTATGGTTGAGTTTAGGATTAGTTTTTGCGTTAATGTTACACTTAGATTTATGGTTAGTGTAGGGTTGGAGATAGGGTTAGTGTTACGGTTGGGGTTAGCATTACAGTGAGGCTTAGGTATAGTGTTCGGTTAGGGTTAGGGTTAGGGTTAGGGTTAGTGTTAGGGTTAGAATAAATGTTAGGTTTAGGGTTAGAGTTAGTTTTAGGGTTATTGTTAGGATTAGGATTAGGTTAGGTTTAGGATTAGGGTTAGTGTTCAAGTAAATATTACTGCTAGGTTTAAGGTTTGTGTTAGGGTTTGTTTGAGGATTAGTGTTAGGGTTAGGGCTAAGGTTATGTTAGGGTTAGGTTTAGGGTTAGTGTTAGGTTAAGGTTAAGGTTACTGTTAGGGTTAGGGTCAGGGTTTGGTTTAGGTTTAGGGATAGAGTTCGGGTGGGTGTTAGTGATACTTTAGGGATAGTGTTGGAGTTAGGGTTAGGGATAAGGCTAGGATTATGGTTAGGTTTAGGATTAGGGTAAGTTTTATGGTTAGGATTAGGTTTAGGTTTAGGGATAGGTTTACTGTTAGTGTTAGGATTAAGGTAAGGGTTAAGGTAAGATTTAGGGTAAAGATTTGGGTAAGGTTTAGGGTTAGGGTTAGGGTTACAGTTAAAATTATTGTTAATATAGGGTTAGGGTTTGGGTTAGGGTTAGATGTAGGGTTAGGGTTAGTGTTAGGTTTAGGGATAGCATTTGTCTTAGGGCTATGGTTAGGATTATGTTTATGGTTCCAGTTACGGTTTTGAATAGGGTTTGGGTTAGGGTTAGGTTAGTGTTAGGGTTCAAGATAGGGTTATGGTTAGGGATAGGTATAGGTTTAGGTTTAGGTTAGGTTTAGGATTCGTGTTAGGCTTAAGGTTAGGGTTAGTGTTAGGTTTAGGTTTAAAGTGTTAGTGTTAGATTTAGAGTTAGGTTTAGGGTTATTGTTAGGATTAGGATTAGGAATTTTGTGTTAGGGTTAGTTTTAGGGTTTGTGTTAGAGTTAGGTTTAGGGTTAGTGTTAGGGTTAGGGTTAGGGTTATGGTTAGGGCTAAGGTTAGTGTTCGGGTGACTATGAGAATTAGGGTTAGGGTTAAGGTTAGGTTTATTATTAGGTTTTTTGTTAGGTTTATGGTTAGTGTTAGGGAAGGGTTAGTGTTAATTTTAAGGTTATGGTTTAGGGTTAGTGATAGTGTTAGTGTTAAGTTTAAGGTTAAGTTTAGAGCTAGGGTTCATTTTAGAGTTAGCTTTAGGTTTGTGGTTAGGGTTAGGTTTAGGTTTAGGGTTAGGGTGAGTGTTATGGATAGGTTTAGGATTAGGGTGAGGCTTAGGTTTAGTGTCAGGGTTGTGGTTAGGATTAGAGGTAGTGTTAGGGTTAGGGTTAGTGTTAGACTTAAAATTAGGGTTCGGGTTAGGGTTACTTTTAGATTTAAGGTGAGGATTGTGTTAGGGTAAGGTTTAGGGTTTGTGTTAGGGTTACGGTTACAATTTGTGTTACTGTTAGTGTTAGGGTAATGCTTAGGGTACGTGTTGGGTTAGGTTATGGTTAGGGTTTGGTTTAGTGTTAGGATTTTGGTAAGTTTTAGTGTTAGTGTTAGGATTAGTGTTATTGTTAGTTTTAGGGTTATGTTTAGTGTTAGTGTTAGTATTAGGTTTAGATTTAGGTGTAGGATTAGGGTCCGTGTTACTGTTAGTGATAGGGTTAACTTTAGGGTTAGGGTTAGGGTTGGGTGGGGCTTAGGGTTAGTTTTAAGATTAAGGTTAGTGTTAGAGTTAGTGTTAGGTGTAGGTTTAGGGTTAGGGTTAGGGTTAGTGTTAGGGATAGGGTTAGGATTAGGATTAGTGTTAGTGTTAGGTTTAGTTTTAAGGTTAGGGTTAGAGTTAAAGTTAGCCTGAGTGTTTGAGTTTGAGTTATAGTTAGGTTTAGAATTGGTGTTAGGGTTTGAATTAGGGTTAGTTTTAGGTTTAGCTTAAGGGTTAGTAAGCAGGTTAGGGTTATAGTTAGGATTAGCTAAGGGTTAGTGTTAGGGTGACAATTAGAATTAGGGTTACGGTTAAGGTTATGGTTTTTGTTAGAATTAGGGTTAGGGTTTGGCTTAGGGTTACATTAGGGATAGGGTTTGAGTCTGGAACAGAGATAGGATTCAGGTTAGGGTTAGGGATATGTTTATTGTTAGGCTTAGGGTTAGGGTTAGGGTTATGTTTAGGTAAGGGTTAGGTTTAGGATTAGATTTACAGTTTGAATTAAGGTTAGGTTTAAACTTAGGGTTAGTTAGACTTAGGATTAGTTATAAAGTTAGGGTTAGTGTTAATATTGGTGTTAATGTTAGGGTTATTGTTTGTGTTAGAGTTAGGATTAATTTTAGGATTTTTGTTAAGTTTAGGGTTAGTGAGAGTTTCATGGTTAGTGTTAGGGTTAGAGTGATACCTAATTTTAGTTTTAGGGTTACTGTTAGTGATAGTGTTAGGGATAGGGTTAGGGTTATGGTTAGGGTATAGTTAGGGTTAAGGTTATGGTTAGGGTTAGGGATAGGGTTAGGGTTATGGTTAGTATAAAGTTAGGGTTGGGTTAGGTTAGTAAAGTTAGGTTTATTGTTAAGATTTGGGTTTGAATTAGTGTTGTGGTTAGAGGTAGGGTTAGTATTAGGATAGGGTTAGGGTTATGGTTAGGGTTAGGGTCTTTGTTAGTGTTAGGATTAGGGGTACATTAGGGTTAGTGTTAGGTTTAGGGTAAGGGTTAGGTTACTGTTAGATTTAAGGTTAGGGTTTGTGTTGTGGTTATGGTTAGGGTTTTGATTAAGCTTATGATAAACTTTAAAATTAGAGTTAGATTTAGGTTTTGGTTTAAGGTTAGGTTAGGTTTATGGTTAGGAATAGGGTTGTGTTAGGGTTAGGGTAAGGGTTAGAATTAAGATTAGTGTTGTTAGTCTTTGGGTTAGGGTTTAGGTTATATTAGGATTAGGGTTAGATTTATGGTTCATGTTAGGATTAAGGTTAGGATTCCTGTTAGGTTTAGGTTTAGGGTTAAGGTTAGGGTTAGTGTTAGGTTTAGGTATAGGGTTAAGGATATATTTAGGGTTAGGGTTAGGGTGTTAATTTAGGTTTCGGAATAGAGTTAGGTTTAGGGTTATGTTAGGGTTGGGGTTATGATTAGGTTTAGTGGAAGGTTAGGGTAAAAGTTAGGGTTAATATTAGTGTTAGTGTTTGGGACAGTGTTAGTGTTAAGGTTAGGGAAAGGGTTAGGGTTAAGATTAATGTTAGGATTAGGGTTAAGGTTTGAGTTAAATTAGGGTTAGGGTTAGATTTATGGTTCATTTTAGGATTAAAGTTAGGGTTTGTGTTAGGTTTAGGTTTAGGGTTAGGGATAGGGTTAGGGATTTTTGTATTATATTTAGTGTTAGGGTTAGTGTTAGTGTTACCTGTAGGGTTAGGGTTATGTTAGGTTTAGGGTTAGGTTAAGTTTAGGGTTCTGATTATGGTTAGTTTTAGTTGTAGGTTAAATTATATGGTTAAGATTAGTGTTAGTGTTAGGGTTAGGGTTAATGTTAGGTTTAGGGTAAGGGTTAGGGTTAAGATTAGTGTTAGGGTTAGGGTTTGAGTTAAATTAGGATTAGGGATAGATTTATGGTTCATGTTAGGTTTAAGGTTAGGGTTTGTGTTATGTTTAGGTTTAAGGTTAGATTTAGGCTTAGGGTTAGTGTTTGGGTTGGGTTATATTAAGTGTTAGTGTTAGGGTTAAGGTTAGGGTTAGGGATACTGTTAGTTTTATGGTTAGGATTAGGGTTAGGGTTAGTGTTATTGTTAGGATTAGGGTTAGTATTCCGGTTATGATTAGGGTTAGGGTTAGGTTATGTGTTTGTGTTAGGTTTAGAGTTAGGTTTAGAATTAGGGTTAGGGTGAGGCTTAGTGTTATTTTCAGGGTGAGGGTTAGCTTTAGGGTTAAGATTAGGGTTGTGGTTAGGGTTAGGATTAGGGTTAGGTTAAGGTTATTGTTTAGTTTAGGGTTTTGTTAGGGTTATGTTTAGGTTTAGTGTTTCGAAGAAAGTTAGTATTTTGGTTGTGTTTGGGTTAGGATTAGGATTAGAGTTCGTGTTAGGGATAGGTTTAGGTTTAGCCTTAGGTTTTGGATTAGGGTGAGGGTTAGAGTTAGGGTTAGGTATAGGGTTAGTATTTGTATTATCTTAGTGTTAGTGTTAGAGTTAGGGTTATGTTTAGGATTAGGTTAATTGATAATCTTAGGGTTATGGTTAGGGTTAGGATAGGATTGGGGTTAAGGTTAGAGTTAGGGTTCTTGTTAGGGTTAGGATTATTGTAAGTTTTAATGTTAAGTTTAGGGTTAGTGTTAGGTTTAGCATTAGTGTTTGGTTTTGGGTTATACTTAGTTTTACGGTTAATGTTAGTGTTTGAATCAGGGTTAATATTAGTGTTTGAGTTAGGTTTAGGGAGCTGGTTAGTGTTAGGGTTCGGGTGAGAATAAGGGTTAGGTTTAGGTAAGGGTTAAGTTTAGGGTTAGTGTGTTTTATGTTATGGTTTAGGTTAGGGTTTGTGTTATAAGTCGGGTTATGATTAAGGTAAGGGTTACATTAGGGTTAGGGTTAGGGTGAGGGTTAGGGTTAGGATTCAGGTTAGGATAAGGATTAGGGTTATTGTTAGGTGCCACAGTCTGGCTAGGCACAAAATCACGAGCCACTCAAGTAGGAACAAGCTTTATTTTTCGAAACTGCCGCCAATATTCTGTATGCCCCCGGGAAGATCGGCGATCCACCCATGTGGCGTTCTCTTGGAACCCCCAGAGGAAGTTCCTCCCCCGGAACTCCCTCCTACTGTACTTCCCCAACCAATGGGAACTCTCCAGGAGTCCTGTAGCAGGCAGAGGTGAACAGCAGGAATCCAATACCCATATGAATGCAAATCTTAACATAATCATACCATCTCAATGGCTAGCTGGCCTCACCTTTCAACCAGAAATGCCATGCATCATATACTTGGCTGACTCTTAGCATCTCCCCCATTCTGTTTAATTAAGCAACAAGCAATGTGGCTAGGGACCTTGCCTGTTAGGTTTGTCCAATTCAACATATGGTTCTTACCCGTCATCGGAAAACTGACCTCTAGGCATCAGCCTCCTGTCTTAGGTTGATACCACTGCAATTGGATCATACCCATCACTGATTACAGGTCCAGCATATAGCCATAGTTATGGATAGGCCTATGCACCAGTGGGGGGGTGAGGTTCTTTGCCTCACCTCTGTTGGCCCCCCAAAATAGACCATCACTAGTAGAGGGGAGGAGGATACAGAAATGCCATGACACCAAGTCAATTGACGGCTCCTAGGAAAAATTGCATCACTGGTGACACATCAGCAAAGATACGCTAGCACTACCATAATTTGCTGCATCAACAGATAGATCAAAATGCATACAAGTGATACATAGTCCAGGCAAGTTCTGTAAGCAGTTCAAAGCAGAGGAATCTATCAATATGTCCATATCCTCCCAAAATAAATTGACTCATTGATTGAGCATTACTTGTTGAGTTATTAATAATTGATGTATCAGTTTAAACAGTTTGTTGTGATAACTCTCGAAGAAGTTGTAGTTTGGTTTCATCTTTGTCTTCACCGGCACTGGGATGAAAATAGGAATTCTGACAACGATGATAAAAAAAAATATGTAACATTTCAACAGGTACTAAGAAAACAATTTTTAGAACAATTTACATTATCCTGAACAGAATTATTAAATGTAATGAAAAGGAAAGGTGAAAGTAAACAAACAGATCTGTTAACCTCCTATTTGTTCATATATTAAAACAATCATCAATAGGTGTTTACCCAAATTAAATTAAACTATTAAAATCACGTGAATAATAAAAACAATTCAGATCCATATTCATGAGTGCTCCTCATGTATGATATATGGACATATGCACATACAGACATACAACACATAAGACAATGGAAAAGGCCTTGTAGCTTTACCTAGGTGAAATCTGCATTGCAGTGTTTAAAAACTCCACAGTCAAAAAATAAAACTGATCAGGAAAATATTAACCTAGGTCTGTATGAGCTCAAAAATAAAATAGAACTTTATGAGGTGGGAAAAAGCAATAATAAAATAGATATTGAAAAAAGCATCCTGGTTAATCACTGTTGCAGATGTAAGAATAGACAAGCTGGAGTTCTGGATATCAGCTGTTATGGATTTGAGTCAAATCATCTTCTTTTTGGTCTGTAGAAATTGTTTTGGTTAATCTCTCTGGAATCCAAATCGGCTGCTGTTCTCCCTGTGGAAAAACACAAACAGAGCCCTGACTCCAGACTATCACTGGGTCAGGAATTTTCCATTGTCCTGTTAGAATATCCTTCCAAAGTACCTTAGGATTATGTACATTTTTTTGGAAGTGTCTTTCCACAGCACTAATCCCTGATGAATCCAAATTTAAAAAGTTTAGAGTAAAAAGTGTTATTTAAAGTTTATCTTTGGGGGATATATACCACTTTCCAATTCCCTCCTTTTGTTTTAATAAGTACATTTTAATAGTTTGATGATATCTTTCAACTATGCCTTGTCCTTGTGGATTGTATGGAATTCCTGTTATGTGAGTAATGCCAAATGATGAGCAAAATTGTTTAAAAGAGGTAGAGGCATAACCAGGACCATTATCTGGTTTTAACTGTTTTGGAACGCCCACAGTGGCAAAATTTTGTAAGCAATGAGCTATAACATCTTTAGTTTTTTCTCCAGCATGAAGGAAGCCCATAAAAAATCCAGAAGAAGTATCAACTGTAACATGCAAATATTTTAATTTTCCAAATTCTGGCAAGTGTGTGACGTCCATCTGCCAAATATGGTTAGGTATCAGTCCTCTAGGATTGACTCCAAGATTAACTTGTGGTAAAAATGTCACACAATTTTGACATTGTTTTATTATATGTTGGGCTTGTTCTTTAGTTATTTTAAAATGCTTCTGTAAAGTATTAGCATTGACTTGGAACCTTTTATGAAAATTGATAGCTTCATCTATTGTGGAGAAAATATGTATGTCATGTGTAGATTTATCTGTTAATTCATTGCCCAAACTAAGGGCTCCAGGCAATCCTGTATGTGCCCTGATATGTCCTATAAAGAATGGATCTTTTCTGTCCCAGATTAGACTTTGTATAGTGGAAAACAAAGAGAAAACAGTAGAAGAAGGGGAAATCCTACCAGCATCTTCAAGGGATACTATAGCATTAACTACATACTGACTATCAGAAAATAAATTAAATACAGAATCTTTAAACATCATAAAAGCTTGTAATACTGCATTAAGCTCTACCTTTTGAGCTGATTGTTTGGGTACTAAACATGTAAAAGTTTGATCAGGGGTAACTACTGCTGTTGTACCATTATTTAACCCATCAGTGAATATATTTGGAGCATTCATGATAGGGGTTTTTCTTGTCATCTTTGGAAAAACTACAGGATGCTTAGAACAAAAAGACAACAAAGGATTAGATGGTAAGTGATTATCAAATGAAACATTCGATTTACATATGATTATTGCCCCAGTATTTAACTCATTAGCTAACTCATCAATTTGGTCCATAGTATATGGAGTAATAATTTTACTGGGAGAAATCCCAAACACTCCATTTGCTGCTTTTATTCCTTTGAGTATTAATTGTCCTACAGCCTCAGGATATCTAGTAAGAATAGTGTTAGGAGAATAAGATAAATGTATCCACAATAATGGACCTTCTTGCCAAAATACTCCTGTAGGAATATTTTTTTGTCGGCAGTACAATAAATAATAAAGGCAAACTTATATCAATCCTATCCAAATGCATATTTTCCATATATGTTTCAATGATTTTTAATGCCTTTCTTGCTTCAGGCGTCAACATGTGGGGTGAATTTTGAACTGATGGACCTTTTAGAATATCAAATAAAGGTCCCAACTCTCCTGTTGGTATGCCTAGATAAGGCCTTATCCAATTTATGTCTCCCAAAAACTTTTGAAAGTCGTTAAGTGATTTGAGTTGATCTACTCGTATTTGAATTTTCGGTGGACGGACCATGGTTGAGGATAATAGAACTCCTAAATAATTAATTGGAAGATTTAATTGTACTTTATCTATTGCTATCTCTAGATTATAATTTTTAATAAATTTGTAAGTGTGGCAAAACTTTCTAGCAATGTGTTTTTATTTTTATGTGCCAATAACATATCCTCCATATAGTGAAATATTTGTAGTTCAGGATTTTGATTTCTAAGTGGCTGGATTGCTTTTTTAACATAAATTTGACACATAGTTGGACTATTAGCCACCCCTTCAGGGAGTACTTTCCATTCATATCTCTGATCAGGACCTTCATGATTTAGTGCAGAGATAGTAAATGCAAAATGTGGACTATCCTCGGGATGAATTGGAATTGAAAAAAAAAAAAAAAACAATCTTTAATATCTGAAGCTAAAACATACCAGGTTTTTGGTAAAGCAGACATTTGGGGAATCCCTGATTGAGCAGGTCCCATTATAACCATCTCATTATTAATGGCTCTTAAATCTTGCAGTAATCTCCATTTACCAGATTTCTTTTTAATGACAAAAATGGGAGTATTATGGGGAGATACAGAAGGTTGTATATGTCCCTCTGCTAATTGTTGTTTGACCAGGTCATGGGCTACTTGTATCTTTTCTTTAGTCAGGGGCCACTGAGGAACCACACTGGTCTTTCTGATTTCCAAGTAATTTTGATTGTCTCAGTGGCCCTTTCTGAAAACCCAATCCATGTCTATTTATTTCTTGATCTATTTGAATTGGTGCTATCATACCTTGTTTTTGTTCTCTTGATCTTTTTTTTCTTTCCTAAAGCCTTGTCTAACCCTAGTAGTGGGTGCGTTAGGATTGATGTTATTTATTAATGTCAAACCGATTTGATCTAGGACATCTCGTCCCCATAAATTTATAGGAAAATAATCCAATACATAGGGCTGTATATTTCCTTCACATCCTTCAGGATCCTTCTAATCTAATACCATTGCACTTCTATGGGGATTAGTTGCCACTCTTAGGCCTCAAAGCGTTTGAGTGGCTTGTTGTAATGGCCAATGTTTTGGCCATTCTTGAATAGATATAATGCTAAGGTCAGACCTGTGTCCAGTAGCCCATTAAAGTAATGTCCTTGAATATTTAGTTTTAGCATGGGGCGAGAATCTAAATTTAAAGACAGCATAGCCCAATCTACACCTGTGGAGCCTAATCCCTTGGAACCTCTTTCTACAGTAAGACTGGAAAATTTATCATGCAGGCTGCGTATTATTAATAACTGTGCTATTCTATCTCCTGGTGAAATTACTGATATACCTCTTGGAGAACTAGCTATAAATTTTCTTTCACCCTCATAATCAGAATCAATTACCCCAGGACTTATCATAAGTCCTTTTAGTGTTGAAGAACTGTGTCCCAATAATAAGCCTACTGTTCCTTGGGGAAGAGGTCCTTTCACTCCTGTGGGAATGATTTGAACTCCCATCTCTGGAGTTAGTAGTGCTCTGCCAGAGGCACAGATGTCCAACCCTGTGCTCCCTCTAGTTTTGCTGATGAGGGATTTAATGGATAATGCATCCTGGGCACTACCTTGTTGGTGCTGCTGGGTTCCTCCATTGCCCCATATTTTTATGGTTTTGGGCCCCGGAACATTGGGCCCTCCAGTCCGTTTTTTGGCAATGGAGCCCGATGCCTTTCTCCATGATATCGTGGGTAAACACTTGGTCCTTGTCTGTTTTTTGATAACGGAATACCCTCTATGGTGGTTTGAGAACGGCATTCATTAGCCCAATGTTTCCCTCTACGGCATCGTGGGCAAATACCTGGTATTGTATTCCTTTGATACCTAGCTTTTTTAAACCCTCCTCCTATGGGGCAACTCCTTTTACAATATCCTGTTTGATCACAATTATAGCATGATTTGGTCTGGCATCTATAACCTGTTGTACTGCTGCTAAGACTTGCCCTTGTTCATTAATGTCTCTACATAATTTAATATATGTGTTTAAATCTTCATGTCTCCATGGTCTAATGACCTCTCTGCAGCAACGATTGGCTTGGTCATAAGCCAGTTGTTTTATAAATGGCATTGCCTGTTCTGTATCTCCAAATATTTTAGAAGCTGTTTGAATAAGCCTATCTACAAATTCAGCGTAAGGTTCATTAGTTCCTTGTATTACCTTAGATAATTGTCCTTGTAAATATCCATGCCCCTGTAAAGTTTTCCATGCCTTAATTGCATCTACAGCAATTTGTGCATATACGCCAGGATCATATTCAATTTGTTGCCATTGACCCTCATAAGGTCCTTTTCCTAATAACATATCTAGATTTCTTTGAGGTTAATCGGCTGCTGCATTTCGCCTACCTGTCTCCATGCAAAATTCCTCATTGGCAACCTTCCATAACAAATATTGTCCTCCATTTAGCACAGATCGACACATGTTAGCCCAATCTGCTGGTGTCATGTCTAAGTTGGTAATGGATTCGACCATGCTCACAGTGAAGGGCACTTGTGGCCCGTTGGTTGTTACAGCCTCCTTTAATTGCTTCACTGTTTTGAAATCTAAAGCATGGTGAATTCATTGCCCTCCTGCCTGCTCAAGTACAGGGCATGCTAATCTTTGGGGTCCTGCCTCAGGATTCCGTCCATCAACTATGGGAGTTGAGGGCCGCTCAGCTGTAGAGGGAGCTGTTGGTTGAATTACGCCCTCTGGTGATAGGACGGAGTAAGTAGCAGCCTCCTGTTGTAATTCCCCACCTGATGGTTGTTTTTCCTCTAAGCTTTCTTTCTTCAAATTTTCCTCTGTCTGACTAGCTTGAGAGACCTTCTCTTTTGCTTGACCTAACATGTTTTCAACCATAGTCTGGACCTCTAACAATTTACTTAACAGTTTTTCAGTTTGTTTTTTACTAGTTTCTAATCTACTATAAAGGTAATGCAACCCAATAAGATAGCATAAAACAAAAACGAAACAGAATGCAACAAAAACGGAACAAAGAATAGTTGTATCAATTTTCTCTTTCTCAGGGCCAAACAACTTCAAACATTGAGCCAAACATTTTTCCCAGTTTGCTTGAGAAAATTCTAGGGACAGGCAGCTTGAAACAAAAACAAAATAAATCAAAACAAGAACACATTGTTTTTTGAAATAGTCACCCATTTTTTCACCTTCCCTCAGGGGCGAGAAATACTCACCTCCAAGCTTCAGGCATTCCCCATACGGGCCACCAAATGCTGCAGTCTGGCTAGGCACAAAATCACGAGCCACTCAAACAGGAACAAATTTTATTTTTTGAAACTGCCGCCAATGTTCTGTATGCCCCCAGGAAGATCGCTGATCCACCCCACAGTGTTCTCCTGGAACCCCCAGAGGAATATCCTCCCCAGAAACTCCCTCCTACTGTGCTTCCCCAACCAATGGGAACTCTCCAGGAGTCTTAGCAGGCAGAGGTGAACAGCAGGAGTCCAATATCCATATGAATGCAAATCTTAACATAATCATACCATCTCAATGGCTAGCTGGCCTCACCTTTCAACCAAAAATGCCATGCATCATATACTTGGCTAACTCTTAGCAGTTAGGGTTAAGGTTAGAGTTAGAATTATATTTAGGTAAGGGTTAGTTTTAGGGTTAGGGTTAGGGTTAGGATCGGGGTAAGGTTTAAACGTAGGGTTAGGGTTAGATGTAGGGTTAGTATAAGTGTTAGGGTTAGTGTTAGAATTAGTGTTAGCATTGAGATAGGGTTAGGATTAGGCGTAGAGTTTCTCTTAGGGTTAGGGTTAGGGATAGATTTGTGGTTAGTATTAGGATTAGAGTGAGACTTAGGGTTAGTTTTAGGGTTACGGTTAGGATTCAGGTTAGTGTTAGGGTTAGTGTTAGGGTAGGGTATAGTTACAGTTAGGTTAGTGTTAGGTTTAGGGTTAGGGTTAGTTTTAGCGTTAGTGTAGGGTTAGGGTTGGGGTAAAGGTTAGTATTAAGACTTGGGTTTGATTTAGTGTTAGGGTTACATATAGGATTATGGTTAGGGTCATGTAAGGTTTAGGGTTAAGGTTGGGTTAGGTTTAGGGTTATGATTTGGGTTATGGTTTTTGTTAGGGTTAGGATTAGGGTTACGTTAGGGTTAGGTTTATAGTTAGGGTTAGGGTTATAGTTAGGGTTTAGTTTAGAGTTAGGTTTCTGTTTAATGTTAGATTATATTTAGATTTAGAGTTAGTGTTATGGTTAGATAAATGTTTATTTAAGGGTTAGAGTTAGGGTTAAGGTTAGTGTTTGGCTTACCTGAGAGTTAGGATTAGGGTTCAAGTTAGGGTTAGGTTTATGGTTCTAAATAAGTTAGGGTTATTTTTGGGTTAGGATTAGGGTGAGGGTTATTGTTACGGTTATGATTAGGGTTAAGGTTAGGGTTAGTTTAGATTACATTTAGGGTTATGGTTAGGATTATTTAGGTTTAAATTTAGAGTTAGAGTTCCAGTTATGTTTAGTGTTATTTTTAGAGTTAGGATTAGGATTAGGGTTAGGGTTAGTGTTAGGGTTAGTATTAGGGTTAGAGTGATGATTTGTGTTAGTGTAAGTTTTATGGTTAGGGTTTTTGTTAGGGTTAAATTTAGATTTAGGTTTTGGGTTATGGTTAGTAAGAAGGTTAAAGTGAGCCATATAATTAGGTTATGGTTAATTTTAGGTTTACAAGTAGGTTAGGATACTGTTAGGTTTAGTTTTAGGGTTAGGGTTAGTGATAAGATTAAGGTTAGGTTTAGGGAAAGAGTTAGTGTTAGGTTTAGGGTAAGGTTTAGCTTATGGTTCTGAAAGGTATAGTGTTGAGATTATGGTTATGTTTAGAATTAGGGTTAGGGTTAGGGTTAGGTTTAGAGTTAGGGTTAGGCATAGGGATAAATTTAGGAAACAGTTAGGGTTAGTGTTAAATTAGGATTAAGTTTACGTTTTGGGTTAGGGTTTGTGTTATGGTAATGGTTAGAGTTAGGTTACATTAGGCTTGTGGTTATGGTTAGGGTTAGGGTTAACAATAGGTTTAGTGTTACAGTTATGGGTACTCTTAGGTTAGTGTTAGGGTTAGGCTTAGGTTTAGGTTTAGAGTTAGGGTTAGTTGTAGGGTTATGGTTAGGGTAAGGGTTAGTGTTAGTGTTAGTGTTAGGTTTATAATTAGGTTTAGGATTAGTATTAGTGTTAGGGTTAAGTTTAGGTTTAGAGATAGGGTTAGTGTTAGGGTTAGGTTTAGGCTTAGGTTTAGAGTTAGGGTTAGTTATAGGTGTAGGTTGAGGTTAGAGTTAGTATTAGTATTTGGGTTAGGGTTAGTGTTATGGTTAGGGTTAGTGTCAAAGTTAGGAAACGGTTAAGTTTAGTGTTAAGTTAGGGTTAGGGTTTTGTTTGCAGTTAATATTTTTGTTACGGTTACGGTTAGGGTTAGGATTAGGGTTAGGGTTAGGGTTACTTTAGGCTTGGGGTTTGGTTTAGGGTGAGTGTTAAGGTTAGTGTTAGAATTAGGGCTAGGATTAGGGTTAAGGATTGGTTTATTGTTAGGGTTATGGTTAGTTTTAGGGTTAGTGTTAGGTTAGGGTTAGGTTTTGGGTTAGAGGTAGGGTTAAGTTTAGTTTTAGGGTTAGTGTTTTGGTTCAGGTTAGGATTTGGGTTAGGGCTTGTGTTAGGGTTAGAATTAGTGTTAGTGTTAGGGCTAGTGTTAGGTTTAGGGTTAGGGTTAGGTTTTGTATTAGGTTTTAGGTTAGATTTATGGTTACTCTCAGATAGGGCTTAGGGTTAGTGTTAGAGTTAAGTTTAGGGACAGGTTTAGGGATAGGGTTCATGTTAGGGTTAGGGTTAGATTTTGGGATAGGGTTAGGTTTAGGCTTAAGGTTATTGTTAGGTTTAGGGTTAGGGTTAGACTTAGTGTTAGGTTTAGGTTTAGATTTAGGTTTAGTGGTAGAGATAGCATTAGCATTATGGTTAGTGTTATGGTTAGGGTTAGGGTTACGGTTTCGATTAGGGTTACAGTTACAATTTGTGTTAGTATTAGTGTTAGGGTAAGCTTTAGGTTTAGGGTTAGGGTAAGTGTTAGGGTTATCTTTAGTGTTAGGGTTAAGGTTAGGGTTAGTGTTAGGGTTACAGTTAGGGGTTAGGGATATGGTTATGGTTATGATTAAATTTAAGATTAGGGTTCGCGATAGATAGGGTTAGGGTTAGTGTTATGTTAGGTTTAGGGTTAGGTATAAGTTTATTGATATGGTTAGCATGAGATTTAGGATAAGTGTTGGGGTTAGGGTTAGGTATAGGAGACGTTTTATGGTTAGTGTCAATGTTAGGGTTAGGGTTAGTGTTAGTGTTACGGTTAGGGTTATGGATAGGTTTAATGTTAGGGTTAGGTTTGGGATACTTTTAGGTTTAGTGTCAGGGTTAGGGTTAAATTTAGAGTTCGTTTTAGATTTACGTATAGGGTTAAGGTTAGTGTTAGGGTTAGTGTTATGTTTAGGTTTAAGGTTAGGTTGAACTTTAGCTTTAGTTTTAGGGTTAGGGTTAAGTTTCGTGTTATGGTTAGGGCTAGGGTTAGAATTGGGTTTAGGGTTATTGTTATATTTAGGGTTAGGATTACTGTTAGGATTAGGATTAGGATTAGGATTAGGTAAGTGTGAGTGTTAAGAGTTAGGTTAGAGTCAGGGTTATCGTTTAGGTTAGGGTTTCTGTTAGGTTTAGAGTTACAGTTAGTGTTAGTGTTAGGCATAGGGTTAGGTATAGTGTTATTGTTAATGTTAGCATTATAGTTAGGTTTAGGGTTACTATTAGATTTATAATTATGGTTTGTTTTAGGGTTAGGTTTAGTGGTATGGTTAGTGTTTGCATTCATGTTAAGGTTAGGGTTAGGGTTAGTGGTAGGTTTAGTGTTACAGTTAGGGTTACCATTAGGCTTACATAAGGTTAGTGTTAGGGTTATGTTAGGGTTATGGTTATGGTTTCGTTTAGGGTTAGGGTTAGGTTTACAGTTAGGGTTAGGGTAAGTGATCTGGTTAATGTTAGTGTTAGGATTAGTGCTATGATTAGGGTTAGGTTTAGTGTTAGGGTTAGGTTTAGGGTTAGTGTTAGTGTTAGTGTTAGGGTAAGTGTTAGAGTTAGGGTTAAGTTTAGGGTTTGTGTTAGGTTTAGGGTTAGGGATAGAATTAGGGTTAGTGTTAGGGTTACTGTTAGTATTTGGTTTTAGAGTTAGAGTTAGCGTTATGTTTACATAAGGTTTAGGGTTACGGTTGGGGTTAGGGTTAAGGTTATGGTTTTTGTTAGAGTTAGGGTTAGGTTTTGGTTTTGTATTATGGTTAGGGTTTGATTAAGGTTAGCATTAAGATTAGGATTCAGCATAGAGTTAGGGTTTGGGTTAGGGTTAGATTTAGGGTTAGGGTTAGGTTTAGGATTAGTTTTAGGGTTATGGGTACAGTTAGGTTTATTTTTAGGTTAGAGTTAGTATTAGGATAGGTTTAGGGTTAGTATTAGGGTTAGTGTTTGAGTTAGGTTTAGGGTTAGATTTAGGGTAAGTGTTAGGATAAAGGGTAAGGTTAGGGTTAGGTTAGGGTTAGTGTTAGGTTAAAGTTAGGGATATGGTAATGGTCCATGTTAGATTTAGGTTTAGTGTTAGTTTTAGGTTTAGGTTTAGGGTTAGGATTAATGTTAGGGTGAGTGTTAGGGTTACATTTAGGTTGAGCATTAGTGTTTGGAATA
This sequence comes from Marmota flaviventris, assembly GCF_047511675.1. Lineage (NCBI taxonomy): Eukaryota > Metazoa > Chordata > Mammalia > Rodentia > Sciuridae > Marmota > Marmota flaviventris. The sequence goes on along the minus strand of NC_092510.1, from coordinate 10,225,257 downwards.
GGGTTATATTAAGTTTTAGGGTTAGTGTTAAGGTTAGGGTTAGCGACAGTATTTGGTTTAGGGTTAGGGTTAGGGTGAGATTTAGTGTTAGGGTTATTTTTAGGGTTAGGATTAGGTTTAGGGTTAGTGTTAGGGTTAGGATTAAGGTTAGGGCTATTGTTAGTGTTAGTGTTATGGTTAGGGTTAGGTTTCACATTAGGGTTCGTGAAAGATTTAGGGTTAGGTTTAGGGTTATTGTTAGTGTCATGTACATTGTAAGGGTTAAGGTTAATGATAGATTTAATGTTGGGTTTATGGTTAAGGTTAGTGTTACTGTTACACTTACGGTTACGGTTACAATAAGGTTTAAAGTTAGTGTTTGTGGTAGGTTTAGGGTTAGGGTTAGTGTTAGTGTTAGGATAAAGGATAGAGTTATTGATAGGTTTAGGGTTAGGTTTAGGTTACATATAGGTTAGAGTTAGGTTTAGGGTTAAGTTAAGGTGAGGTTAAGGGTTAGAGATAGGATTTGTTTTACAGTTAGGGTTAGTGTTGGGGTTAGTGTTATGGTTAGGTTAAAGTTAGTGTTAGGACTAGGTTTAGGGTTAGGGTTAGGTAAAGTTTTAAGATTAGGTTTAGGGTTATGGTTAAATTTCATGTTAGTGTAAAATTAGGGTTAGTGTTTATGATAGGGTTAGTGTTAGGGTTAGTTGTAGGGTTAAGACTAGGGTTTCTATTAGCGTTACCACTAAGGTTATGTTTAGAGTTACAGATTAGGGTTAGAATTAGGGTTAGAGTTAGAGTAAGTTTGGGTAATGGTTTGGGTTAAGGTTAGTGTTATGGGTCGGGTTACGGTTAGGTTTAGGGGTCGGGTTAGTGTTAGGATTAAGTTTAGGATTTGGGGTAGGGTTAGGATTAGTGTTAGGTTTAGAGTTTGTGTTAGTGTTAGTGTGTGGGTTAGGGTTATACTTACATTTAGGTTGACTGTGTTAGTGTTAGGGTTAGTGTTAGGTTTAGTTTTAGAATTTTTGGGAGGGGTAGGTTTAGGGTTAGGGTTAGGTTATGTTTAGGGTTAGGGTTAGGTTTAAAGGTAGGGTTAGGGTTATTCTTAGGGTTAGGGTTAGGGTTTATGTTACCATTGGGATTAGGTTTAGGTTTAGTGTTAGTGTTAGGGTTTGGGTGAGGGTTAGGCTTAGTGATATGGTTAGGTTTAGGGTGCATGTTATAGTTATTGGGTAGAGTTATTTTTAGGGTTAGTGTTAGGGTTATGATTATGGTTAGGTTTATGTAAGTGTTAGTGTTAGCATTAGGTTAGGGTTAGGGTTATAGTTTGGGTTAGGGTTTATGTTGGGGTTAGGGTTATGGTTAGGATTAAGTTTACTGTTAGGGTTAGAATTAGGGTTAGTGTTAGGAATAGGTTTAGTGTTAGCATAAGGGTTAGGTTTGTGTTAGGGTTGCTGTTAGGGTTGTGGTTAGGGTTACAGTTATGTTTCGTGTAAGGGTTAGTGTCATGGTTAAGATTAGGGTTAGTGTTAGGGTTAGAATTAGGGTTAGGGTTAGTGTGAGGATTAGTGTTAAGTTGAGGGATAGAGTTAGGGTTAGGGTTAGGTTTAATTTTCATCATAGTTTTAGGATTAGAGTTAGATTTACGATTAATATTAGGGTTCAGGTTAGAGTTAGTGTTAGGGTTAGGGTTACGTTTAGGTATAGTGTTAGATTTAGGAATACATTTAGGATTAGTGTTAGTGTTAGGGTTAGGGTTAGGTTTAGGGTTTATGTTAGGATTAGGTTTAGAGTGAGTTTTAGGATTAGGGTTAGGTTTAGGTTTGTTTTACTCTTTGGGTTAAGGTGAGGGTTAGGATTAAGAATAGTGTCAGGTTTAGTGATAGGTTTAAAGTTAGTGTCAGGGTTGGGGTAATGGTTAGTATTATGGTTAGGGTTAGGTTTAGGTTTAGGGTTAGTGTTAGTGTTAGTGTTAAGGTTATGTTTAGATTTATATTTAGAATTATGGTTTGGGTTAGGGTTACACTAAGTGTTAAGGTAAGTGTTAGGTTTAGTGTTAGGGTTAGGGTTAGGGTTAGTTGTTGTGTTAGGGTTTGGGTTAGTGTTAATGTTAGGGTTAGGGTTAGGTTTAGGATTAAGTTATGGTTATTTTTAATGTTTGTGTAATTGTTAGGATTAGGATTAGGGTTGTGATTATGGTTAGGATTAGCGTCAGGGTTATAGTTGAGGTTAAGTATAGGGTTAATGTTAGGATTTGGGTTAGGTTTACGGTTACTCTTAGGGTTTGGTAAGGGTTAGGGTTAGTGTTAGTGTTTGCATTAGGGTTAGATTTAGGGTTAGTGTTAGAGTTAGAGTTAGTGCTCATATTAGGGTTAGGTTTAGCATTACTGTTAGTGTTAGGGTTAGGTAGATGTTTGGTGTTAGTGTCTGGGTTAAGTTTAGGGTTACTGTTATGGTTAGGGATCGGGTTAGGGTTAGTATTAGGTTTAGGTTTAGGTTTAGATTTAGTGATAGTATTAGTGTTAAGGTTATGGTTTGGGTTAGGTTAGAGTTATGTTTAGTGTTAGAGTTAGGGTAAGATTTTGTGTTATGGTTAGTATAGGGCAAGACTTACAGTTTGTGTTAGGTTTAGGGTTAAATATAGTGTTAGGGTTAAAATTAGGCTTAGTGTTATGGTTAGGGTTTTCATTAGGTTTAGTGTTATGGTTATGGTTATGTTTTGATTTAGGGTTAAAATTATATTTATTGTTAGATTAGGTTTATCGGTAGGATTAGGGTTTTGGTTAGAATTACTGCTGGTGATAGATTTTGGAGAGGTTTAGTGTTATGGTTTAGTGTTATGGTTAGGGTAATGGTTGGGTTAGGGTTAGTTTTAGGGTTAGGGTTATGGTTTATGTTCGGGTTAGTGTTAGGATTATGGTTTGATTTTGGATTATGTTAGTTTTAGCATTAGGGTTAGGGTTAAGATTATGTTGAGAGTTAGGGTTAAAGATAGGTTTAGTGTTAGGATTAGCATTAGGGTTAGGTTTAGGTTTAGTTTTAGTGTTAGGGTTAGTGTTAAAATTAGGGTTAAAGTTAAGGTTAGAATTAGGGAGAGTGTTAGGGTTACAGTTAGTGTTACTCTGAGTGTTAGCTTTAGGTTTAGGGTTAGGGTTAGGGTTTGTGATAGGGTTAGGATTAGGGTAAGGATTATTTTTGCATTTTGGGTTAGAGTTATGGTAGTTTTACTGTTAGGATTAAAGTTAGTGTTATTGCTAGGTTTAGGGTTTGGTTTCAGGTTAGGTTTAGGGTTAGTGTTACAGTTATTTTTAGGGTTAGTGTAGGGTTAGTGTTAGGGTTAGTGTTAATATTAGGGTTTGATTTAGGGTTAGTTTTAGGGTTAGTGTTAGGGTTAGGTTAGGCTTAGGGTTTGTGTTAGGGTTAGGTTTAGTGATAGGGTTAGGTATAGAGTTAGTATAACGGTTAGGCTTAGGATTATTTTTAGGGTTGTTATATTGTTTAGGGTTAGGGTAAGTGTAAGGTTTAGTGTTAGGCTTAAGGTTAGAATTAGTTTTAGGGTTAGGGTTAGGGTTAGGGATAGGGTTAAATTTTAGGGTTAGTGTTAGGATTGGGATAAAGGATTGTGTTAGGTTTAAATTTAGGGGTAAGGTTAGGTTTAGGGTTACAATTAGGACTTGGGCTAGAATAAGGGTTATGGTTAGTGTTAGGGTAAGTTTAGGTTTCTTGTTAGGTTTAGGGTTTTTGTTAGGGTTAAATTTAAATTAGGTTTAGGGTTAGTGTTAATGATATTTTTAGGGTTAGTTTAAGGGTTAGGGTTAGGGTAGTGTAAGAATTACTGTTAGGATTAGATTTAGGGTTCGGTTTAGTGTTAGGTTTAGGGATAGAGGTAGAGTTGTTTTAATTTTGGGTTAGGTTTTGGGTTAGGTTTAGGGTTAGGCATAAGTTAGGATTAGAATTCAGGTTAGGCTAGGGTGAGGATTATTTTTAGTTTTAGGGTTTGTGTTATGGTGAGGGTTAGTGTTAGTGTTGGGGTTCAGTTTAGGGATAGTTTTAATATTAGGGTTTTGGTTAGGATTAGGTTTAGGGTTTTTGTTTTGGTTAGAGCTAGCGTTAGGGTTAGGGTTTTTTTTTTAGGGTTAGGGGTAGAATTAGGGTTAGGGATACAGATAGGAAAAGGGTTAAATTTAGGGTTAGTGTTAGAGTTAGTGTTATTGTTAGGGTTAGGTTTAGGATTAGGGTTAGTGTTAAGATTAGGGTTAGTGTAAGTGTTATTGTTAGGTTTAGGGTTAGAGTTAGGCTTAGGGTTAGTGCTAGGGTTAGATTTACATTAGGGTTAGCATTAGGCTTAGTTTTCAGGTGAGAGTTAAGGTTAGATTAAGTTTAGGTTTAGGGTTTAGGTTAGGGTTAGGTTTAGTGTTAGGGTTAGGGTTAGGGTAGGTGTTAAGGTTTGTGTTAGCATTAGGATTAGTGTTAGATTTAGGTTTACAGTTAGGATTAGGGTTAGGGTTAGAGTTAGATTTAGGGTTAGTGTTAGGTTTAGGGTTAGTGTTAGGTTTAGTTTTAGGTTAAGGGGTTGTGTTAGGATTCGGTTTAAATTTAGGCTTAGGGATATGTAAAGGATAAGGTTTAGATTTAGGGTTAGGGTTAGGTTTAGGGTTAGTATAGATGTCAGTGTTAGGGTTAGGGTTAGGGTTTGTGTTAGGTTTAGGGTTAGGTTTCGGGGTTTGTTTTGATTAGGTTTAGGTTTAGGGTTAAGTTTATGAATAGGATTAAGTTTAGATTTAGAGTTAGTTTTAGTGTTAGGTTTAGGTTGTTAAGTTTAGTGATAGTGTTAGTGTTAGTGATAGGGTTAGGTTCAGGTTTAGGTTTAGGTAAGAGTCATAATTAGGGTTATGTTATATTTAGGGTTATGGTTTAGGTTAGAGTTTGTTTAGTCTTAGGGTTAGGGTTACAATTACAGTTAGGTTTAGGGTGAGGTTTAGGTTTAGGGTTAGTGTTAGGGTTATATTTAGGGTTAGGTTTAGAGTTAGAGATAAGCTTAGGGTTAGTGTTACAGTTTGGGTTAGTGTTAGCATTATTGTTAGTGTTTAGTATTAGTTTAGGCTTATGAATAGGGTTAAAGTTAGTGTTAGCTTTAGTGTTAGGTTTAGTGTTAGGGCTCGTTTTAGGGTTAGAGATAGGGTTAGGATTAGTGATAGGATTAGTGTTAGTTTTAAGGTTAGTGTTAAGTTTAGGGTTACAGCTAGGGTTAGATTTAAGGTTAGGGTTACCATAATGGTTAAAGTTAGTATTAAGGTTAAGGATAGAATTTGAGTTTTGGTTAGGATTAATGTTAGGCTTAGGGTTAGGATTAGGTTATGGTAGGGTGAGGGTAAGGGTTTGTGATAGGGTTAGATTTAGGGGTAGGTTTACAGTTAGTGATAGGGTTTGGGTTATGATTGGCTTTAAGTAAGTTTTATGCTTAGGGTTACAATTAGGGTTAGAAATACATTAGGGTTAGGTTTAAGGTTAGGGTTTGTGTTAGGTTTAGGGTTAGTGTTATGGTTATGATTAGTGTTAGATTTGGGTTAGGGAGTGGGTTAGGGTGAGGGTTATGGTTAGTATTATGGTTATGATTAGGGTTAGGGTTTGTGTTAGGCTTAGGGTTAGTGATATGGTTGGGTTATGGTTATGGTTAGGGTTAGGGTTAGTGTTAGGGTTAGAGTTAGGATTAGCATTTGTGTTATCATTAGGGTTCAAGTTAGGTTTAAATTTGTGGTTAGGATTAGGATTAAAATTAGTGTTAGGGTTAGTATTAGTGTTAGGGTTATAGTTAGGGTTAGTGTAGGGTTTTGAGTCAGAGTTCGGGTGATTGTTAGTGTGAGGGTTAGAGTTAGGGTTATTGTTAGGTTTAGTTTTCAGATTCAGGTTAAAGTTAGGGTTAGAGTTAGGGTGAATGTTAGGGTTAGGGTTAGGGTTAGTTTTTGGGTTAGTATTAATGTTAGGTTTTAGTTTCGGGTTAGTGTTAGAGTTAGTGGTAGATTAGGGTTAGGGTTGGGGTTTGTGTTAGAGTTAGGGTTAAGGTTAGTGTTAGGTTAGGAATAGGGTTAATGTTAGAGTTAGGGTTAGGATTAGTGTATGGGTTGTGTTAGGGTTAGTGTTAAGGTAAGTATTCCATTTAGGGTTAAGGTGAATGTTAGAGTTAGTTTTATGGTTAGGTTTAGGGTTAGAATTAGGTTTAGTATTAGGGTTATGGTTATGGTTAGTGTTAGGGTAAGGTTTAGGGGATTGTCTTTGAATTAGAGTTGGGTCCGATTAGATTTACAGTTACTGTTAGGATTCGGGTTAGGATTAATGTTATGGTTGGGTAAGGTTAGGGTAAGTGTTAGGGTTTGGGTTTCTGTAAGGTTTAGTTTTGGGTTTAGATTTTTAGGGTTAGGTTTAGGGTTAATGTTAGTGTTAGGTTAGGATAAAGGTTGTGTTAGGTTGATATTTAGGGTTAGGTTTAGGGTTAGTGTTAGTGTTAGGGTTAGAGTTAGTGTTAATTTAATTTTAGCATTAGGGTAGGGTTAGGTTTAGGGTTAGGGATTGAGTATGGTTAGGCTTAGGGATAGGATAGGGTTAGGGTTATGGTTTGTGTAAGGTTTATGGTTAGGTTTAGCATTATGGATAGGATAAGGATTAATATTAGGGTTAGGGTTAAGGTTAGTTTTAGGGTTAGGGTTAGGGTTTGTTTTATGGTTAGTGTTAGGTTTAGGTTTAGGCTTATGGTTACAATTAGGCTTAGAGTTAATTTTAGGGTTAGTGTTTGGGTTAGTATTAGGGTTACGCTTATGGTTATTGTTAGGTTAGGGTTAAGGTTAGGGTGAATGTTAGGGTTAGGGTTCTGTTTATTGTTATGTTTAGGGTTCGAGTTTGGATTAGGGTTAGTGTTACTGTTAGGGTTATGTTTAGTATTAGGGTTAGTGTTAGGGTTAGGTTTGGAGTAAGTGTTGTGGTTAGTGTTAGGTTAGGGTAATTGTTAGGGTTAAGGATCAGGTTTGGATTAGGGTTAAGTTTAGTTTTAGTGTTAGAGTTAGGGTTAGATTTATAGTTAGTGTTTGGGTTAGCATTAGGGTTAGAGTTAGGGTTAGTGTTAGTGTTAGCGTTAGGGTTAGGGTTTTGGTTAGGGTTAGTGTTTCTGTTAGGGTTATGGTTATGGTTAGATTTAGTGTTGGGTTAGTGTTAGGTTATAATTTAGGGTTAGGATAAGTGTTCGTGTTAGGATAAGGTTTAAGGTTTTGGTAAGGTTTAGGGTTAAGTTTAGTTTTATGTTTAGGGTTTGGTTTATCTTTAGGTTTAGATTTAGTGTTAGGATTAGTGTTAAGGTTTATATTAGGGTTAGAGTTAATGTTAGGATTAAGGTTATGATTAGGTTTAGAATTAGGGTTTGGTTAAATCTTAGGGTTAGTTTTAGGGTTAGGTTTAGGGTGTGTTTTAAGATAAGTATAGAGTTGGGGTTAGTTTTAGTGTTTATGGTAGTGTTATGGTTAGTGTTATTGTTAGGATTAGGCTTAGCGTTAGGGTTTGTGTTAGGGTTAAGACTTAGGGTTTGGGTTAGGGTTAGGTTTAGTATTAGGCTTCCAGTTAGAATTATGGTTAAGTTAGGGTTAATGTAAATTTTATGGTTAGGGTTAGTGTTAGGGTAAGTGTTAGGGTTAGGGTTAGACTTATGCTTAGAATTAGTGTTAGGATTAGTGTTAGGCGTAGGGCTAGTTTAAGGGTTAGGCTTAGGGTTAGAATTAGGGATAGGGTTAGGGTTTGTGGTAGGGTTAGTGATAGGGTTAGTGTAATAGTGTTAGGTTTAGGGTTAGGTTTAGGTTTAGTGTTAGGGTAAGGGTAATTGTTAGGTTTAGGGTAAGATTTAGGGATTGGGTTAGGGTAAGGGTTATGGTATGTGCTGGGGTTAGGGCTATGGATAGGATTTGTGTTAGGCTTAGGTTTAGTGTTATGGTTGGATTATGATTTAAGTTAGGGTTAGGATTAGTGTTAGGGTTAGTGTTCGGGATATGGGTAGGTTCAGGGTTAGAGTTAGGGTTAGGGTTAGGATTAGAGTTAGTGTTAGTGTTAGTGTTAGGGTTAGGTTTGGTTTAGGTTTAGTGTTAGTGTTAGCTTCAGGGTTAGGGTTAGGTTTAGTGTTAAAGTTAGGGTTAGTGTTAAGTTGAGGGTTAGGGTTATGGTTAAGGTTAGTGATAGGGTTAGGGTTAGGTTTAGGGTTAGTATTAGGGAAGGTTTAGGGTTATTGTTAGGGTACTGGTTAGCCTTAGGTTAAGGGTTAGTTTTAGTATTAGGTTGAGGATCAGGGTTAGTGATTGGGTTAATGTTTAGGTTAGTTTAAGAGTTATGATTAGGGTTAGGATTAGTGTTAGTGTTAGGGTCAGAGTTAGCGTTAGGGTTATGTTTTTTTTTTTTAGGTTGAGGGTTAGGGTTAGGGTTTTGGTTAAGGTTAAGTTAGGATTATGATTGGATTAGGGTTAGAGTTATGGTTAGGGTTAGTGTTAATGTTAATGGTAGGGTTTTGGTTATTGTTACGATCAGGGTAATGATTAGGGTTTGTGTTAGAGTTAGAATTATTGTTCGTGTTAATGTTAGGTTTAGGGTTAGGTTTAGAGATAGAATTATGTTTAGGGTTAATGATAGAATTAGGGTTAAGGTGAGGGTTAGGTTTAGGTTTAGGGTTATTGTCAGGGTTAGGATTAGGGTTAGGGTTAGAATTAGGGTTAGGGTTAGGGTTACGGTTAGGGTTAGGGCTAGGTTTCACTTCAATTTCTTCTATACTGTTAGATGCAGTTGTAACTCTAAATCAAACAGGGTTTGCGCTAGCTGGTTGAAACTTGACAGAATACAGAAGGTCTCATTGGAATCTCAAGGTGTGTTCCCGCTTGAACTAGCAATAAGCAGAGACTGGGGGAAAATACTTTCATTTGAAGCATTTGCCAAGCTTCCACAAAATTACGAATTACCTGAAATCTCAGAAAATATTTTTTCACTCAATATTGAAGATACTTAGATGTAATGATCAGTACACCAATCGCACTTGGCCCCCCCAAATTTCTTTTTCTTCCAGGTTGGAGCGTTCGTTTGCAGTAGTAGGTTGAATGTTTACGTCTCACTCTGTTTTCTCCTTTAGTGATCAATGCATTTGGAACTCTAAATCAAACACTGTTTGTGCTAGCTGCTTGAAATTTGACACAGAATTAGTTTTTAGTGCTGTCTCAAAGTTTTGTTCCCTCTTGAAGTAGAACAAAAGAAAGGCAGATAAAACAGTTTCATTTGTTAGCGTTCAGAAAGATTCCACAGATCTCCGAGTTTTCTGAAATCCCAGCAAATATTTTTTCACCCAATCTTGAGGATACTTGGCGGTAATGATCAGTACTTTTTTCTCACATGGGTCCTCAAAATTCGTTCTTGTTGGTTTAAGCGTTCGTTTGCAGAAACACTTTGAAATTTTAGGTTTCACTCAGTTTTCTCCTACTGATATCGGAGCAGTTGGAACTCTAAATCAAACATGGTTTGTGCTAGGTGCTTGAAACTTGACACACTACAGTAGGTCCCATTTCAATCTGATGGTTTGTTCCCTCTTGAAGTAGCCCTAAGCAGAGCCTGAGGAAAAACACTTTCATATGAAAGCATTTGCCAAGCTTCCACAAAACTACGATTTTCCTGAAATCTCAGCAAATATTTTTTCACCCAATCTTGAGGATAGTTGGCGGGAATAATCAGTACACCATTCCCACTTGCCCCTCCAAATTTCGTTCTTCAAGGTTAAAGTGCTCATTTTCAGGAACACTTTGAAATTTTAGGTTTAACTTCGTTTTCCATTTTAGGGAGAGCAGTAGGTGGAACTCTTAATGAAACAGGTTTTGTGCTAGTTACTTGAAACTTGACACCCTGAATTAGTTCTCATTGCGCTCTATATGTTTTGTTCTCTCTTGAAGTAGAAGGAAGGAAAGGCAGGGAATAAACAATTTCATTTAAAAGCATTTGCCAAGATTCCACAGAACTCCGAGATTCCTGAATTTACAGCAAATATTTTTTCATCCAATCATGGAAAACCTTGGCGGTAATCATCCTTACTTCCATCGCACTTGGCTTCCCAAATTTCGTTCTTCTAGGTTGAAGCATTCGTTTTCAGTAACTGTGTGAATTTTTAGGTTTCACTCTGTTTTCATCTATAGCGATCAATGCATTTGTAACTCTAGATCAAACATGGTTTGTGATAGCTGCTTGACACTTGACACACTAAATTCATTCTAAGTTCTGTCTCTAAGCTTTGTTCCTCTTCAAGTAGCCCTAAGCAAACACTGCGAGAAATACTTTCATTTGAAGTGTTTGTCATGCTTCCACAGAACTATGAGTTTCCTGAAATCCCAGCATATATTTTTTCACCCAATCTTGAGGATACTTGGTGGTAATGATCAGTACACCAATCCCAGTTCGACCCCCAAAGTTTGTTTTTCTAGGTTGAAGCGTTCATTTGCAGAAACACTTTAAATTTTACATTTCACTCTGTTTTCTCCTATAGTGAACGATGCAGTTTAAACTCTAAATCAAACAGCGTTTTTGCTAGCTGCTTGAAACGTGTCACAATACATTAGTTCTAAGTGCTATCTGTATGGTTTTTCCTTTCTTGAAGAAGCTCCAAGCAGAGACTGGGGAAAAACACTTTCATTTGAAAGTGTTTGCCATGCTTCCACAAAACTACGAGTTTCCTGAAAGATCAGAAAATATTTTTTCACCCAAACTTGATGATAATTAGCAGTGATGATAAGTACACCAATCCCACTTGATCCCCAAAATTTCGTTTTTCTAGGTTGAAGCATTCATTTGCAGAAACAGTTTGAACTTTTATGTTTTACTTCGTTTTCCACTTTAGGGAGAGAAGCAGATGGAACTCTAAATCAAATAGGGTTTGTGCTAGCCCCTCAAAACTTGACACACTGAATTAGTTTTCAGTTCTCTCTCCCTGTTTTGTTCCCTCTTGAAGTAGAATGAAAGAAAGGCCTGGAATAATCAATTTCATTTGAAAGCATTTGCCAAGATTCCACAGTACTCCGAGTTTCCTGGAATCCTAGCAAATGTTTTTTCACCTAATCTTGAGGATACTTGTGGGTAATGATCATTGTTTTCTTCGCATATGGGTCCCCAGAATTCATTGTTGATGGTTTAAGTGTTTGTGTACAGGAATACTTTAAATTTTAGGTTTCACTCAGTTTTCTCCTATTGTGATCGGTGCAGTTGTGACTCTAAATCAAACACGATTTATGTTAGCTGCTTGAGCCTTGACACACTGAAGTCATTCTGAGTTCTGTCTCTATGCTTTGTTCCTCTTGAAGTAGCCTGAAGAAGAGACTGAGTAAAGACACTTTCATTTGAAAGCCTTTGCCAAACTTCCACAGAAATACGAGATTCCTGAAATCCCAGCAAATATTTTTTTCATCCAATCTTGAACATACTTGGCAGTAATGATCTGTATTTCAGTCGATCTTGGCCCCCCAAATTTCATTCTTCTATGTTGAAGCACTCATTTTCAGGAAAACTTTGAAATTTTAGGTTTCCCTCTGTTTTCTCCTATAGTGATCGAGGCAGTTGGAACACTAAATGAAACAGGATTTGTGCTAGCTGCTTGAAACTTGACACACTAAATTAGTTCTAAGTGCTATCTGTATGTTTTTTTTCTCTCTTGAAGAAACTCCATGCAGAGACTGGGGATAACACTTTCAATTAATGCGTTTGCCAAGCTTCCACAAAACTATGAGTTTCCTGAAAGATCAGAAAATATATTTTCACCCAATCTTAATGAAAATTTGTGGTGATGATAAGTACACCAATCCCACTTGATCCCAAAATTTCGTTCTTCTAGGTTGAAGCGTTCATTTGCAGAAACAGTTTGAATTTTTATGTTTCACTTCATTTTCCCCTTTATGGAGAGAAGCAGTTGGAACTCTAAATCAAACAGGGTTTGTGCTAGCTCCTCAAAACTTGACATACTGAATTAGTTCTCAGTTCACTCTATATGTATTTTTCCCTCTTGAAGTAGAATGAAGGAAGTCAGGGAATCAACAATTTCATTTAAAGCATCTGCCAAGATTCCACAGAACTCTGAGTTACCTGGAATCATAGCAAATATTTTTTTCACCCAATCTTGAGGATACTGGTGGTAATGATCAGTACCTTTATTGCACATGGGTCCCCAAAATTCGTTGTTGTAGGTTTAAGTGAAGTGTTTGTTTGCAGGAAGAATTTGAAATTTTAGGTTTCACTCAGTTTTCTCCTACTGTGATCAGTGCAGATGGAACTGTAAATCAAACACGGTTTGTGCTAGGGGCTTGAAACTTGACACACTACAGTAGATCTCATTGCTATCTGAGGGTTTGTTCCCTCTTGAAGTACTCCTAAGCAGAGCCTGAGGAAAAACACATTCACTTGAAAGTATTTGCCAAGATTCCACAGAACTCTGAGATTTCTGGAATCTGAGCAAATATTTTTTCAGACAATCTTGAGGATACTTGGTGGTAATGAGCATTACTTTCTTAGCACATGGGTACCCAGAATTCATTGTTGAAAGTTTAAGTGTTTGTTTGCAGGAACACTTTGAAATTTGAGGTTTCACTCAGTTTTCTGCTACTGTGATCGGTACAGTTGGAACTCTAAATCAAACAGGATTTGTTTTAGCTGCTTGAGCCTTGCGACACTGAAGTCCTTCTGAGTTCTGTCTCTATGCTTTGTTCCTCTTGAATTAGCCTGAAGAAGAGACTGAGGAAAAACACTTTCATTTGAAAGCATTTGCCAACCTTCCACAGATTGATTCCTGAAATCCTAGCAAATATTTTTTCATCCAAACTTCAACATACTTGGTGGTAATGATCTGTACTTCTGTTGCACTTGGCCCACCAAATTTCATTCTTCAAGTTTGAAGCGCTCGTTTTCAGGGAAAGATTGAAATTTTAGGTTTCCTTCTGTTTTCTCCTATAGTGATCGAGGCAGTTGGAACACTTAATCAAATAGGGTTTGTGCTAGCTACATGAAACTTGACACACTAAATTGGTTCTTAGTGCTATCTGTATGGTATTTTTGTCTCTTCAGGAAGCCCTAAGCAGAGACTGGGGAAATATACTTTCATTTGAAATGTTTGCTAAGCTTCCACAAAACTACGAGTTTCCTGAAATCTCAGCAAGTATTTTTTTCACTCAATCTTGATGATAGTTAGTGGTTATGATTAGTACACCAATCCCACTTGGCCCCTCAAATTTCGTTCTTCTAGGTTTAAGCGTTCATTTGCAGTAGCACTTTGAATTTTTAGGTTTCACCTCGTTTTCTGCTTTATGGAGAGAAGCAGTTGGAACTCTAAATCAAACACTGTTTGTGCTAGCTCCTTGAAACTTGACACACTGAAATATTTGTCAGTGGAGTCTCTATGCATTGTTCCCTCTTGAAGTAACCCGAAGGAATGGCAGGGAACAAACAATTTCTTTTGAAAGCCTTTGCCAAGATTCCACAGAACTCCGAGATTCCTGAAATGCCTGCAAATATTTTTTCATCCAATCTTGAACATACTTGGCGGTTATGATCTGTACTCCCGTCGTACGTGGACCCCCGAATTTTATTCTTCCAGCTTGAAGCATTGTTAGCAGGAACACTTTGATAGTTAAGGTTTCACTTCATTTTCTTCTATACTGTTAGATGCAGTTGTAACTCTAAATCAAACAGGGTTTGTGCTAGCTGGTTGAAACTTGACACAATACAGCAGGTCTCATTGGAATCTCAAGGTGTGTTCCCGCTTGAACTAGCAATAAGCAGAGACTGGGGGAAAATACTTTCATTTGAAGCATTTGCCAAGCTTCCACAAAATTACGAATTACCTGAAATCTCAGAAAATATTTTTTCACTCAATATTGAAGACACTTAGCTGTAATGATCAGTACACCAATCCCACTTGGCCCCCCAAATTTCTTTTTTTTTCCAGGTTGGAGCGTTCGTTTGCAGTAGTAGTTTGAATATTTACGTCTCACTCTGTTTTCTCCTTTAGTGATCAATGCATTTGGAACTCTAAATCAAACACTGTTTGTGCTAGCTGCTTGGAATTTGACACAGAATTAGTTTTTAGTGCTGTCTCAAAGTTTTGTTCCCTCATGAAGTAGAACAAAAGAAAGGCAGATAATAAACAATTTCATTTGTTAGAATTCAGAAAGATTCCACAGATCTCCGAGTTTTCTGAAATCCCAGCAAATATTTTTTCACCCAATCTTGAGGATACTTGGCGGTAATGATCAGTACTTTCTTCTCACATGGGTCTCCAAAATTCGTTGTTGTTGGTTTAAGCGTTCCTTTGCAGGAACAATTTGAAATTTTAGGTTTCACTCAGTTTTCTCCTACTGATATCGGAGCAGTTGGAACTCTAAATCAAACATGGTTTGTGCTAGGTGCTTGAAACTTGACACACAACAGTAGGTCCCATTTCGATCTGAAGGTTTGTTCCCTCTTGAAGTAGCCTAAGCAGAGCCTGAGGAAAAACACTTTCATATGAAAGCATTTGCCAAGCTTCCACAAAACTACGATTTTCCTGAAATCTCAGCAAATATTTTTTCACCCAATCTTGAGGATACTTGGCGAGAATAATCAGTACACCATTCCCATTTGCCCCTCCCCCCCCCCAAATTTCGTTCTTCAAGGTTCAAGTGCTCGTTTTCAGGCACACTTTGAAATTTTAGGTTTAACTTCGTTTTCCACTTTAGGGAGAGCTGTAGGTGGAACTCTTAATGAAACAGGTTTTGTGCTAGTTACTTGAAACTTGACACCCTGAATTAGTTCTCATTGTGCTCTATATGTTTTGTTCTCTCTTGTAGTAAAAGGAAGGAAAGGCAGGGAATAAACAATTTCATTTAAAAGCATTTGCCAAGATTCCACAGAACTCTGAGTTTCCTGAATTTACAGCAAATATTTTTTCATCCAATCTTGGAAAACCTTGGTGGTAATCATCCTTACTTCCGTCGCACTTGGCTTCCCACATTTCGTTCTTCTAGGTTGAAGCATTCGTTTCCAGTAACTGTGTGAATTTTTAGGTTTCACTCTGTTTTCTTCTATAGTGATCAATGCATTTGTAATTCTAAATCAAACATGGTTTGTGATAGCTGCTTGACACTTGACACACTAAATTCATTCTAAGTTCTGTCTCTAAGCTTTGTTCCTCTTCAAGTAGCCCTAAGCAAACACTGTGAGAAATACTTTCATTTGAAGTGTTTGTCATGCTTCCACAGAACTATGAGTATCCTGAAATCCCAGCATACATTTTTTCACCCAGTCTTGAGGATACTTGGTGGTAATGATCAGTACACCAATCCCAGTTCGACCCCCAAAGTTTGTTTTTCTAGGTTGAAGCGTTCATTTGCAGAAACACTTTAAATTTTACATTTCACTCTGTTTTCTCCTATAGTGAATGATGCAGTTTAAACTCTAAATCAAACAGGGTTTGTGCTAGCTGCTTGAAACATGTCACAATAAATTAGTTCTAAGTGCTATTTGTATGGTTTTTCCTCTCTTGAAGAAGCTCCAAGCAGAGACTGGGGAAAAACACTTTCATTTGAAAGTGTTTGCCATGCTTCCACAAAACTACGAGTTTCCTGAAAGATCAGAAAATATTTTTTCACCCAAACTTGATGATAATTAGCAGTGATGATAAGTACACCAATCCCACTTGATCCCCAAAATTTCGTTTTTCTAGGTTGAAGCATTCATTTGCAGAAACAGTTTGAACTTTTATGTTTTACTTCGTTTTCCACATTAGGGAGAGAAGCAGATGGAACTCTAAATCAAATAGGGTTTGTGCTAGCCCCTCAAAACTTGACACACTGAATTAGTTTTCAGTTCTCTCTCCCTGTTTTGTTCCCTCTTGAAGTAGAATGAAAGAAAGGCCTGGAATAATCAATTTCATTTGAAAGCATTTGCCAAGATTCCACAGTACTCCGAGTTTCCTGGAATCCTAGCAAATGTTTTTTCACCTAATCTTGAGGATACTTGTGGGTAATGATCATTATTTTCTTCGCACATGGGTCCCCAGAATTCGTTGTTGAAGTTTAAGTGTTTGTGTACAGGAACACTTTAAATTTTAGGTTTCACTCAGTTTTCTCCTATTGTGATCAGTGCAGTTGTGACTCTAAATCAAACACGATTTGTGTTAGCTGCTTGAGCCTTGACACACTGAAGTCCTTCTGAGTTCTGTCTCTATGCTTTGTTCCTCTTGAAGTAGTCCATAGGAGAGACTGAGGAAAAATATTTTCATTTGAAAGTGTTTGCCAACCTTCCACAGAACTACAAGATCCTGAAATCCCAGAAAATATTTTTTCATCCAATCTTGAACATTATTGGCAGTAATGATCTGTTATTCAGTCGCACTTGGCCACCCAAATTTCATTCTTCTAGGTTGAAGCACTCATTTTCAGGAACACTTTGAAATTTTAGGTTTCCCTATGTTTTCTCCTATAGTGATCAAGGCAGTTGGAACACTAAATCAAATAGGGTTTGTGCTAGCTGCTTGAAACTTGACACACTAAGTTGGTTCCAAGTGCTGTCTATATGGTATTTTTGTCTCTTCAGGAAGCCCTAAGCAGAGACTGGGGAAAAGTACTTTCATTTGAAATGTTTGCTAAGCTTCCACAAAACTACAAGTTTCCTGAAATCTCAGGAAATATTTTTTCACTCAATCTTGATGATAGTTTGAGGTAATGATCAGTACATGAATCCCACTTGGCCCCCCATGTTTAGTTCTTCTGGGTTCAAGCATTCGTTTGAAGTAGCAGTTTGAATTTTTAAGTTTCACTTTGTTTTTTCCTTTATGAAGAGAAGCAGTTGGAACTCTAAATTAAACACGGTTTGTGCTAGCTCCTTGAAACTTGACACACTGAAATAGTTCTCAGTGGTGTATCTATGCATTTTTCCCTCTTCAAGTATCCCAAAGAAAAGGCAGGGATTAAACAATTTCATTTGAATGTGTTTGCCAAGATTCCACAGAACTCCAACATTCCTGAAATGCCTGCAAATATTTTTTCATCCAATCTTGAACATATACTTGGCGGTAATGATCTGTGCTTCAGTCGCACTTGGCCCTCCAAATTTCGTTCTTCTAGGTTGAAGCATTCATTTTCAGTAAAGCGTGAATTTTTTAGGTTTCACTCTGTTTTCTCTTATAGTGATCAATGCAGTTGTTACTCTAAGTCAAGCACGGTGTGTGCTAGCTTCTTGAGCCTTGACACACTGAATTCGTTCTGAGTTCTGTCTCAATATTTTGTTCCTCTTGAAGAATCTCAAAGAAGAGACTGAGGAAAAACACTTTCATTTGAAAGCATTTGCCAAGCTTCCATAAAACTATGAGTTTCCTTAAATCTCAGCAAATATTTTTTCACCCAATCTTGATTACACTCAGTGGTAATGATCAGTACACCAATCCCACTTGGCCCTCCAAATTTCGTTGTTCTTCATTGAAGCGTTCCTTTGCAGAAACAGTTTGAATTTTTAGGTTTCACTTCATTTTCCCCTTTAGGGAAAGAAGCAGTTGGAATTCTAAATCAAGCAGGGTTCCTGCTAGCTCCTTGAAACTTGACACAATTAGTTCTCAGTGCACTCTCTATGTTTTGTTCCCTCTTGAAGTAGAAGGAAGGAAAGGCAGGGAATAAACAATTTTATTTAAATAGTTGCCATGATTCCACTGAACTCTGAGTTTCCTAAAATCCCAGTAAATATTTTTTCACCCAATCTTGATGATAATTGGTGGTAATGAACAGTACACCAATCCTACTTGGTCCCGCAAATGTCGTTCGTCTAGTTTGAAGGGATCATTTTCAGTAACAGTGTGAATTTTTAGGTTTCACTCTGTTTTCTCCTATAGTGATCGATGCAGTTGTAACTCTAAATCAAACATGGTTTGTGCTAGCTGCTTGCAACTTGACACACTGAATTACTTCTGAGTTCTGTCTCTATGCTTTGTTCATCTTGAAGTAGCCCGAAGAACAGACTGAGGAATAACACTTTCATTTCAAAGCGTTTACCAAGCTTCCACAGAACTACAAGTTTCCTGAAATCCCAGCAAATATTTTTTTTCATTCAATCTTGAACATACTTGGCAATAATGATCTGTATTTCAGTCGCAATTTTCCCTCCAAATTTTGTTTTTCTAGGTTCAAGCGTTCGTTTTCAGGAACACATTGAAATTTTAAGTTTCATTTCATTTTCCCCTTTAGGGAGAGCAGTAGTTGGAACTCTTAATGAAACAGGTTTTGTGCTAGCTACTTGGAACTTGACACACTGAAATATTTCTCAGTGTGTTCTCTATGTTTTGTTCACTCTTGATGTATCCCAAAGGAAAGGCAGGGAATAAACAATTTCATTTGAAACCCTTTGCCATGATTACATAGATTACTGAGATTCCTGAAATCCCAGCAAATATTTTTTCATCCAATCTTGAACATACTTGGAGGTAATGATCTGTACTTCAGTTGCACTTGGCTCCCCAAATTTCGTTCTTCTAGGTTTCCTTCTTCTAGCATTCATTTTCAGTAACAGTGTGAATTTTATGTTTCACTCTCTTTTCTCCTATAGTGATAAATGCAGTTGTTATTCTAAATCAAACATGGTTTGTGCTAGCTGCTTGACACTTGACACACTGAATTTGTTCTGAATTCTCTCTCTATGTTTTGTTCCTCTTGAAGAAGCCCAAAGAAGAGACTTAGGAAAAACACTTTCATTTGAAAGTGTTTGCAAAACTTCCAGAGAACTACGATTTTCCTGAAATCCCAGAATATATTTTTTCACCCAAACTTGATGATACTTGGAAGTAATGATCAGTATTCTAGTTGCATTTCCACCCCCCCCAAATTTCATTCTTCCTGGTTGAAGCGTTCATTTGCTGTAGCAGTTTGAATATTTACTTTTTAGTTTGTTTTCTCCTCTAGTTAACAATGCTGTTGGAAGTCTATATCAAACACTGTTTGTGCTAGCTGCTTGAAACTTGACACAATGAATTAGTTCTCAGTGCCCTCTCTATGTTTTGTTTTCTCTTGAAGTAGAACAAAAGAAAGGCAGATAATAAACCATTTTATTTGATAGCGTTTGGCAAGATTCCACAGAACTTTGAGTTTTCTGAAATCCCAGGAAATATTTTTTCACCCAATCTTCATGATACTTGGCGGTAATGATCAGTACTTTCTTCGCACATAGGTTGCCAAAATTCATTGTTCTAGATGCTTGAAACTTGACACACTAAATTAGTTCTCAGTGCTATCTTTATGGTTTCTTCCCTTTTGAAGTAGCCCTAATTAGAGCCTGAGTAAAAACACTTTCATTTGAAAGCGTTTGCCAAGCTTCCACAAAACTACGAGTTTCCTGAAAGCTTAGCAAATATTTGTTCACCCAATCTTGATGATACTTGGCTTTAATAATCTGGACACAAATCCCACTTGGCCCCCAAATTTAGTTCTTCTAGGGTGAAGTGTTCGTTTGCAGTAGCAGTTTGAATTTTTAGGTTTCACTGTGTTTTCTCCTCTAGTGATCGATTCTTTCGGAACTCTAAATCAAACACGGTTTTTGCTAGCTGCTTTATACTTGACACACTGAATTAGTTCTCATTGTGTGCTCTATGATTTGTTCCCTCTTGTAGTAGCCCAAAGGAGAGGGAGGGTGAAAACAATTTCATTTGAAATCATTTTCCAAGTTTCCACAAAATTCCGAGTTTACTGAAATCCCAGGAAACAATTTTTTTCAACCGATCTTTTTGATATTTGGCCATAAAGATCCATACTCTAGTCACACTTGGGTGCCCAAATTTTGATCTTCTAGGTTGAAGCATTCCTTTGAAGGGACAGTTTCAAATTTTAGGTTTCACTTTGTTTTCCCCTATAGGGGATAGATGCATTTATAAATCTAAATCAAACATGGTTTGTGCTAACTGCTTGAAACTTAACTCACTCCATTTGTTGTCAGAGTGCTCTTTATGCTTTGTTCCCTCTTGCAGTAGCCTTAAGCAGAATCAAGGAAAAATTGCTTTGATTTGAAAGCGTTTGCAAAGCTTCCACAAAACTCCGATTTTCCTGAAATCTCAACAAATAATTTTTTTCACTCGATCTTTTTGATATTTGTTCATAATGATCGGTACTCAAGTCACACTTGGGCACCGAAATTTGATCTTCTAGGTTGAAGCGTTCCTTTGCAGGAACACTTTGAAAATTTAGGTTTCACTTCATTTTCCCCTATAGGGATAGATGCAGTTGAAAATCTAAATCAAACATGGTTTGTGGTAGCTGCTTGAAACTTAACAAATTCAATCTGTTGTCAGTGTACTCTCTATGCTTTGTTCCCTCTTGCAGTAGCCTTAAACAGAGGCAAGGAAAAATCACTTTCATTTGAAAGCATTTGCAAAGCTTCTACAGAATTCTGAGTTTACTGAAATCCCAGGAAATAATTTTTTTCACCTGATCTTGTTGATACGTTTCTGGAATCATCTGTACTCAAGCTGCACTTGGCTCCCAAATTTCGTACTTCTAGGATAATGCATTCATTTGCAGGTACACTTTGAATTTTTAGTTTTCAATTTGTTTTCCCCTATAGATGTACTCCCCATTGGAACTCTAAATGAAACAATGTTTCTGTAACCTGCTTGAAATTTGACACACTGAATTACTTCTCAGAGCACTCTCTATGTTTTGTTCCATCTTGAAGTAGCCCTAAGCAGAAGCAAGGAAAAATCACTTTCATTTGAAAGTGTGTGCCAAGCTTCCCTAGAACACCGAGTTTCCTGCAATTCCAGCAAATATTTGTTCAACCAATCTATTTTTTTTTTTTTACGTTGCAGAAACTATCAGTACTCTAGCTGCACTTAACTCTTAAATTTCGTTCTTCTCAGTTAAAGCATTCGTTTGCAGGAACACTTTGAATTTTTAGGTTTCACTTCATTTTCCCCAAGAGGTATACTCCTAGTCGGAACTTTAAATCAAACATGGTTTGTGCTATCTGCTTGAAACTTGACACACTGAATTAGTTCTCAGTGCACTCTGGATGATTTGTTCTCTGTTGCAGTACCCTTAAATAGAAGCAAGGAAAAATCACTAAAATTTGAAAGCATTGCCAAGCTTCCTCAGAATTCCCAGTTTACAGAAATCCCAGCAAATATTTTTTTCACCCAATCTTGTTGATATGTTCCAGGAATCATCTGTACTCCAAAAATAATCATAAATCTAACCCTAACAAAAATTCTTACCCTAACCCTAAACTTAAACTAACCCTAACCATAAGCCTAACCCTAAGCCTAACACTAACCCTAACCCTAACTCAAATTATAACATTAAGCCTAACATTAACTCTAACCATTAAGGTAACCCTAAACCTAAACCTAAAACTAACCCTAGCCGTAACTAAACCTAACACTAACCCTAAACCTAACACTAAACCTATTGCTAATTTTAACCCTAACCCTAACCCTGACACTAACACTAACCCTAAGCCTAACGCTAATCCTAGCTCTAACCCTAAACCTAACCCTAAGGTTAACTAACCCTACAATAAACCTATCCTAAAACCTAACCCTAAATATAACACTAACCGTAACCCGAACCCTAATTTTCAACCTAACTATAAACCTAGAACTTACCCTAACACAAACTCTAACCCTAACCCTAACACTAACCCTTACCCAAACATAAACTTAACCTTAAAACTAAACCTAACACTATACCTAATGCAAACACTAACACTAACACTTACCCTACCCTTAAACCTAACCTAACACTAACCCTAACCCTAACACAAACTCTAAACCTAACCCTAACAAAAACCCTAAATCTAAACCTAATCCTATCTGTAACCATAACACTAACCCTAACCTTAACCTTAACTTAAATCCTAACCCTTACCCTAAAAAAATCCGAACTCTAACCATAACAATAAATCTAACCCCAAATCCAACCTTAACTTTAAAACAACCCCCAAAACAAACTTAACTTTAAAACTACCCCTAATCCTAACCCTAATCCCAACACTAATCCTAACCCTAATCCTATTTCTAACCCTTAGGCTTACACTAACCATAACCCTAAAACTAACACTAACACTAAACCAAAACCTAACCCTAACAAAAACTAACCTGCCACAATCTGGCTGGGCACACAATCACGAGCCACTCAAGCAGGAACAAAGTTTATTTTTTGAAACTGCCTCCAATGTCCGGTATTGCCAGGGAAGAATTTTTCCACCCACGCCACCTCCTCCCAGACCCTCAGAGAGAGCTCCTCCCCCGGAACTCCCTCCTACTGTACTTCCACAACCAATGGGAACTCTACAGGAGTCCCATAGCCAGCCTAGGTGAACAGCAGGAGTCCAATATCCATATGAATGCAAATCTTAACATAATCATAACATCTTAATGGCTAGCTGGCATCACCTTTCAACCAAAAATGCCATACATCATATACTTGGCTCTTAGCATCTCCCCCCTTCTGTTTAAGTAACAAGCAATCTGGCTAGGGACCGTACCTGTTAGGTTTGTCCAATTCAACATATGGTTCTTACCCGTCATTGGAAAACTGACTTTTAGGCGTCAGCCTCCTGTCTTAGGTTGATACCACTGCAATTGGATCATACCCATCACTGACTACCAGTCCAGCATATAGCCATACTTGTGGATAGGCCTATGTACCAGTGAGGGGGTGAGGTTCTTTGCCTCACCTCTGTTGGCCCCCAAATTTGGCCTTGGTGCTGGTGGGGGGGGGTGAGGTTCTTTACCTCACCTCTGTTGGCCCCTAAAATTAGACCATCACTAGTAGAAGGGAGGAGGATACAGAAATGTCATGACACCAAGTCAATTAATGGCTCCTAGGAAAAATTGCATCACTGGTGACACATCAGCAAAGATACGCTAGCACTACCATAATTCGCTACATCAACAAATAGATCACAAAGCATACAAGTGATACATAGTCCAGGCAAGTTCTGTAAGCAGTTCAAAGCAGAGGAATCTATCAATATGTCCATATCCTTCCAAAATAAATCGACTCATTGATTGAGCATTACTTGTTGAGTTATAAATCATTGATGTATCAGTTTACACGGTTTGTTGTGATAACTCTCGAAGAAGTTGTAGTTTGGTTTTATCTTTGTCTTCACCGGCACTGGGATGAAAATAGGAATTTTGACAATGATGCTAAAAAAAAATATGTAACATTTCAACAGGTACTAAGAAAACAATATTTAGAACAATTTACATTATCCTGAACAGAATTATTAAATATAATGAAAAGGAAAGGTGAAAGTAAACAAACAGATCTGTTAACCTTCTATTTGTTCATATATTAAAACAATCCTCAACAGCTGTTTACCCAAATTAAATTAAACTATTAAAATCACGTGAATAATAAAAAAAAATTTTTTTGGATCCATATGCATGAGCGCTCCTCATATGTGATATATGGACATACGCACATACAGACATACAACACAAAACAGAAGTGTGCACACGTAACATATAACACATAAGAAAATAGGAAAGGCCTTGTAGCTTTACCTAGGTGAAATCTCCATTGCAATGTTCAAAAACTCCACAGTCAAAAAATAAAACTGATCAGAAAAAAACATTAACCTAGGTCTGTATGAGCTCAAAAATAAAATAGAACTTTATGATGTGGGAAAAAGCAATAATAAAATAGATATTGAAAAAAGCATCCTGGTTAATCACTGTGGCAGATGTAAGAATAGCCAAGCTGGAGATCTGGATATCAGCTGTTATGGATTTGAGTTGAATCATCTTCCTTTTGGTCTGTAGAAATTGTTTTAATTAGTCTCTCTGGAATCCAAATCGGCTGCTGTTCTTCCTGTGGAAAAACACAAACAGAGCCCCGACTCCAGACTATCACTGGGTCAGGACCTTTCCATTGTCCTGTTAGAATATCTTTCCAAAGTACCTTAGGCTTATGTACACTTTTTGGATACAAATGTCTTTCTGCAGCACTAAGCCCTGATGAATCCAAATTTAAAAAGTTTAGAGTAAAAAGGTTTATTTTAAGTTTATCTTTGGGGGATATATACCCCTTTCCAATTCCCTCCTTTTGTTTTAATAAGTACATTTTAATAGTTTGATGAGCTCTTTCAACTATGCCTTCTCCTTGTGGATTGTATGGAATTCCTGTTATGTGAGTAATGCCAAATGATGAGCAAAATTGTTTAAAAGAGGTGGACGCATAACCAGGACCGTTATCGGTTTTTAACTGTTTTGGAACGCACACAGTGCAAAAATTTTGTAAGCAATGAGCTATAACATCTTTAGATTTTTCTCCAGCATGAAGGGAACCCATCAGAAATCCGGAAGAAGTATCAACTGTAACATGTAAATATTTTAATTTTCCAAATTCTGGCAAGTGTGTGACGTCCATCTGCCAAATATGGTTAGGTATCAGTCCTCTAGGATTGACTCCAAGATTAACTTGTGGTAAAAATGTCACACAATTTTGACATTGTTTTATTATATGTCAGGCTTGTTCTTTAGTTATTTTAAAACGCTTTTGTAAAGTATTAGCATTGACTTGGAACCTTTTATGAAAATTTATATCTTCTTCTATTGTGGAGAAAATATGTATGTCATTTGTAGATTTATCTGCTAACTCATTGCCCAAACTAAGGGCTCCAGGCAATCCTGTATATGCCCTGATATCTCCTATAAAGAATGGATCTTTTCTGTCCCAGATTAGACTTTGTATAGTGGAAAACAAAGAGAAAACAGTAGAAGAAGGGGAAATCCTACCAGCATCTTCAAGGGATACTATAGCATTAACTACATACTGACTATCAGAAAATAAATTAAATACAGAATCTTTAAACATCATAAAAGCTTGTAATACTGCATTAAGCTCTACCTTTTTGAGCTGATTGTTTGGGTACTAAAAATGTAAAAGTTTGATCAGGGATAACTACTGCTGCTGTACCATTATTTGACCCATCAGTGAATATATTTGGAGCATTCATGATAGGGTTTTTTTTGTCACCTTTGGAAAAATTACAGGATGTTTAGACCAAAAAGACAACAAAGGATTAGATGGTAAGTGATTATCAAATGAAACATTAGATTTACACATGATTATTGCACAAGTATTTAACTCATTAGCTAACTCATCAATTTGATCTATATTATATGAAGTAATAATTTTATTGGGAGAAATCCCAAACACTCCCTTGGCTGCTTTTATTCCTTTGAGTATTAATTGTCCTACAGCCTCAGGATACCTAGTAAGAATAGTGTTAGGAGAATAAGATAAATGTATCCACAATAATGGACCTTCTTGCCAAAATACTCCTGTAGGAATATTTTTTGTTGGCAGTACAATAAATAATAAAGGCAAACTTATATCAATTCTATCCAAATGCATATTTTCCATATATGTTTCAATGATTTTTAATGCCTTTCTTGCTTCAGGCGTCAACATGTGGGGTGAATTTGGATCTGATGGACCTTTTAGAATATCAAATAAAGGTCCCAACTCTCCTGTTGGTATGCCTAGATAAGGCCTTATCCAATTTATGTCTCCCAAAAACTTTTGAAAGTCGTTAAGTGATTTGAGTTGATCTACTCGTATTTGAATTTTCGGTGGACGGACCATGGTTGAGGATAATAAAACCCCTAAATAATTAATTGGAAGATTTAATTGTACTTTATCTATTGCTATCTCTAGATTATAATTTTTTAATCAATTTGTAAGTGTGGCATAACATTCTAGCAATGTGTTTTTATCTTTATGTGCCAATAATTCATCATCCATATAGTGAAATATTTGTAGTTCAGGATTTTGATTTCTAAGTGGCTGGATTGCTTTGTTAACATAAATTTGACACATAGTTGGACTATTAGCCATCCCTTGAGGGAGTACTTTCCATTCATATCTCTGATCAAGACCTTCATGATTTAGTGCAGGGATAGTAAATGCAAAATGTGGACTATCCTCGGGATGAATTGGAATTGAAAAAAAAAAAAAAAACAATCTTTAATATCTATAGCTAAAACATACCAGGTTTTTGGTAAAGCAGACATTTGGGGAATCCCTGATTGAGCAGGTCCCATTATAACCATCTCATTATTAATGGCTCTTATATCTTGCAATAATCTCCATTTACCAGATTTCTTTTTAATGATAAAAAATGGGAGTATTATGGGGAGATACAGAAGGTTGTATATGTCCCTCCGCTAATTGTTGTTTGACCAGGTCATGGGCTATTTGTATCTTTTCTTTAGTCAGGGGCCACTGAGGAACCCACACTGGTCTTTCTGATTTCCAAGTAATTTTGATTGTCTCAGTGGCCCTTTCTGAAAACCCAATCCATGTCTATTTGTTTCTTGATCTATTTGAATTGGTGCTGTCATACCTTGTTTTTGTTCTCTTAATCTTTCTTCTTTCCTAAAGCCTTGTCTAGCCCTAGTAGTGGGCACATTAGGATTGATGTTATTTGTTAATGTCAAACCTAATTGATCTAGGACAACTCGTCCCCATAAATTTATAGGAAGATGATCCAATACATAGGGCTGTATAGTTCCTTCACATCCTTCAGGATCCTTCCAATCTAATATCATTGCACTTCTATGGGGATTAGTTGCCACTCCTAGGCCTCGAAGCATTTGAGTGGCTTGTTGTAATGGCCAATGTTTCGGCCATTCTTGATGAGATATGATGCTAAGGTCTGCACCTGTATCAAGTAGCCCATTAAAGTCATGTCCTTGAATATTTAGTTTTAGCGTTGGGTGAGAATCTAGATTTAAAGACAGCATAGCCCAATCTACACCTGTGGAGCCTAATCCCCTGGAACCTCTTTCTACAGTACGACTGGAAAATTTATCATGTAGGCTGGGTATTATTAATAGCTGTGCTATTCTATCTCCTGGTGAAATTACTGATATACCTCTTGGAGAACTAGCTATAATTTTTATTTCACATTCATAATCGGGATCAATTACCCCAGGACTTATCATAAGTCCTTTTAGTGTTGAAGAACTGCATCCCAATTATAAGCCTACTGTTCCTTGGGGAAGAGGTCCTTTTACTCCTGTGGGAATGATTTGAACTCCCATCTCTGGAGTTAGTACTGCTCTGGCAGAGGTGCAGATATCCAACCCTGCACTCCCTCTAGTTTGTCTGATGAGGGATTTAATGGATAATGCGTCCTGGGCACTACCTTGATGGTGTTGCTGGGTTCCTCCACTGCCCCGTATATTTGTGGTTTTGGGCCCCGGAGCATTGGGCCCTCCAGTTTGTTTTTTGGCAATGGAGCCTGATGTCTTTCTCAATGATATTGTGGGTAAACACTTGGTCCTTGTCTGTTTTTTGATAACGGAATACCCTCTATGGTGGTTTGAGAACGGCATTCATTAGCCCAATGTTTCCCTCTATGGCATCGTGGGCAAATACCCGGTATTCTATTCCTTTGATACCCAGCCTTGTTAAACCCTCCTCCTACGGGGCAACTCCTTTTAAAATGTCCTGTTTGATCACAGTTATAGCATGTTTTTGGCCTGGCATCTAAAGCCTGTTATACTGCTGCTAAGACTTGCCCTTGTTCATTAATGTCTCTACATAATTTAATATATGTGTTTAAATCTTCATGTTTCCATGGTCTGATGACCTCTCTGCAGCAACGATTGGCTTGGTCATAAGCCAGTTGTTTTATAAATGGCATTGCCTGTTCTGTATCTCCAAATACTCTAGACGCTGTCTGAATAAGCCTATCTACAAATTCAGCGTAAGGTTCATTAGTTCCTTGTATTACCTTAGATAATTGTCCTTGTAAATATCCATGCCCCTGTAAAGTTTTCCATGCCTTAATTGCATCTACAGCAATTTGTGCA
This sequence comes from Marmota flaviventris, assembly GCF_047511675.1. Taxonomy (NCBI): domain Eukaryota; kingdom Metazoa; phylum Chordata; class Mammalia; order Rodentia; family Sciuridae; genus Marmota; species Marmota flaviventris. The sequence goes on along the minus strand of NC_092510.1, from coordinate 10,197,398 downwards.
TATACGCCAGGATCATATTCAATTTGTTGCCATTGACCCTCATAAGGTCCTTTTCCTAATAACATATCTAGATTTCTTTGAGGGTAATCAGCTGCTACATTTCACCTAGCTCTCTCCATGCAAAATTCCTCATTGGCAACCTTCCATAACAAATATTGTCCTCCATTTAGCACAGATCGACACATGTTAGCCCAATCTGCTGGCGTCATGTCTAAGTTGGTAATGGATTCGACCATGCTCACAGTGAAGGGCACTTGTGGCCCGTAGGTTGTTACAGCCTCCTTTAATTGCTTCACTGTTTTGAAATCTAAAGCACGGTGAATTCATTGCCCTCCTGCCTGCTCAATTACAGGGCATGCTAATCTTTGGGGTCCTGCCTCAGTATTCCGTCCATCAACTACGGGAGTTGAGGGCCGCTCAGCTGTAGAGGGAGCTCTTGGTTGAACTACGCCCTCTGGTGATAGGACGGAGTAAGTAGCAGCCTCCTGTTGTAGTTCCCCACCTGATGGTTGTTTTTCCTCTAAGCTTTCTTTCTTCAAATTTTCCTCTGTCTGACTAGCTTGAGAGACCTTCTCTTTCGCTTGACCTAACATGTTTTCTACCATAGTCTGGACATCTAACAATTTACTTACCAGTCTTCTGGTTTGTTTTTTACTAGTTTCTAATCTACTATAAAGGTAACACAACCCAATAAGATAGCATAAAACAAAACCGAAACAGAATGCAACAAAAACGGAACAAAGAATAGTTGTATCAATTTTCTCTTTCTCAGGGCCGAACAACTTCAAACCTTGAGCCAACCATTTTTCCCAGTTTGTTTGAGAAAATTCTAGGGATAGGCAGCTTGAAACAAAAACAAGATAAATCAAAACGAGAACACACTGTTTTTTGAAATGGTCACCCACTTTGTTGCCTTCCCTCAGGGGCAAGCAATTTTACTCACCTCCAAGCTTCAGGTGTTCCCCATGCGGCCCGCCAGTTGCCACAGTCTGGCTGGGCACAAAATCACGAGCCACTCAAGCAGGAACAAAGTTTATTTTTTGAAACTTCCGCCAATGTCTGGTACCGCCCGGGAAGATTTTTTCCACCCACGCCGCCTCCTCCCAGACCCACAGAGAGAGCTCCTCCCCCGGAACTAACCATAACCCTAACTCTAACTCTAACTCTAAACCTAACACTATCCTTAAAACTAACCCTAACCATAACTCAAACAATAACACCAAAACTAATCCTAAACCTAACTCTAACACACTAAACCTACCCCTAACATGAATCCTAACTCTAAACCAAAAACTTAACTTACCCATAGACATAACCCTAACCCTAACACTAACACTAAAATTATATCTAACCATAACCCTAACACTAACCATAATCATAAACCTCATCTTAAAAGCAGCCCTAACACTAACTCTAAAACAAAGTTTAGCACTAACACTATCCCTAAATCAAAACCTAATCCTAACCATAACTCTAGCCCTAACCCTAAACAAAACCAAACCCTAACTCAAAACCTAACCTTAACCCTAACACTAAATCTAACCACAACCTGTACTCTGACACTAAACTTATCACAAACCCTAACATTTATGCTAACCCTAACCATAACCGTAACCATAACACTAACCTTAAACTTAACACTAACCATAAAACTAACCCTAAAGATATTCTTATACCTAACACCATGCCTAAACCTAACCATAACCCTAACCCTAATACTAACCCTAACCTTAACCCTAATATTAATCCTAACTCTAACTCTAACTCTAACACTATGACGAACCTTAATCCTAGCCATAACACTAACACTAACCCTAATCCTAACCCTAAACCTAACACTAATTTTAAACCTAACACTAACCTTAAATATAACACCAACCCTAATCCTAACTGTAACAATAACCCTAATGCAAACCCTAAAACTAACACTACTCCTAACACTAACTCTAATCCTAAAGGTAATCCTAAAACTAAGACTAACCATAACCCTAACCATAATATAAACATTAACCCTAACCATAATACTAAACCTAACCCTAAACCTAACCAAAACACTAACCCTAACAGTAACCAAAACCTAACCCTAATCCTAACTGTAACCCTAAGCATAAAAATAACACAAATGCTAACACTAATCCTAATCATAATACTAAACTTAAACCAAACACCAACACTAACTCTAACCCTAACCCTAAACCAAAACCTAAACCTAACACTAAACCTAGCCATAATTTTTAACCTAACCCTAAGTCTTACCCTAACCTTAACACAAACACTAGCCCTAAAATAAAACTAACTCTAAAGTTGGACCTAAACCTAAATATAACCCAAACCCTAACACTAAATCTAGTCCTAACACTATCACTAGAACTAACCCTAAACCTAATCATAATGCTAACCCTAACACAAAACCTAAACCTAATCCTAAGGTTAACCCTAACACTAAAACTATCCCTAAACCTAACCCTAAAAATAAAACTAACCCTAACGCTAACATAAACCATAAGCCTATCCCTAACCCCAACACTATTGCAAAACCTACCCGTAACCATAAAACTAAAACGAACCCTACAACTAACCCTAATCCTAACACTAACAAGAACCCTAACCCTATTTCTAAGACAAACACTAAGCCTAAATCTAATCCTAACCGTAATACTAACTCTAAGACAAACCCTACACCTAATACTAACCCTAACCAATCCTAACCATAACCTTAACAATAACCCTAACATTAACCCTAACGCAAACCTAAACACTAACACTAACCCTAATCCTAAACATTTTCCTACCTCTAAACCTAACCTAAAACTTACTCTAACCCTAAACCTAAAAATAAATCTAACCCTATCACTAACCCTAAACTTAACAATAGCCAGAACCTAACCCTAACTCTAACCTTAACCCTAATCCTAACACTAAAATTAAACCTAAGGCTAACCCTAAACCTAACACTAAACCTAACCCTAATGCTTACCCTAACACTAACCCTAAACCTAAACCTAAATCTTACACGAACCCTAAACTTAATTCTCACATAAACCAAAAATTTAACCCTAAACCTAATATAACCCAAATCATAACCCTAATCCTAACACTAATCTTAATCCTAAACCTTATGCTAATCCTAAAACTAACCCTAATCATAAACCTAACCCTAACCTAACTAGAACCCTAAACCTAACTCTAACACTAAAATTAATCTTTATTATATTCCTAGCCATACCCCTAACTGTAACGCCAACACAAATCCTAACCCTAAAGCTAACACCAAACTTAACCCAAACCCTAACACTAACCCTAGCCCTAACCCTAAAACTAATACTATCTTTAACCTGAACCCTAAACCTAAATCAAAATTTTACCCTAACCCTAACTCTAACCCTAGCATTAACCCTAACACTAACCATAATGCTAATCCTGACACAAACCATAAAAATAACCCTAACTCTAACCCTACCAGCAACCCTAACCCTTACCCTAACACTAACCCTAATACTAACAGTAACCATAACTTTAACTCTAACCCTAACCCATACCCTAAAACTAACCCTAACCCTCAGCCTAACTATACCCCTAATCCTAACCCTAATTTTAAACCTAAAGCTGACACTAAACCTAAACTTAATCCTAACATGAACCCTAACCCTAACTCTAACCTAAACCTAACCCTAACCATAATCCTAACCCTAACACTAACCCTAAACCTAACTTGAACCCTAACACTAAAGTAACCCTAACCCTAACCCTAATCCTCACCCTAATTTTAACTGTAACAAGAAGCTTAAGCATAATCCTAACTGTAACCCTAAGACAAATCCTAACCCTAATCCCTAACATTAACCCTAACACTAAACCAACCCTAAACCTACACTAACCCTAATTTTAACCATAACCTAACCCAAACTCTAAACCTTACCCTATAGCTTACCTTAACGCTTACCCTAACACTAACACTAAACCTAACACTGACACTAATCTTAACCCTAAACCTAATCCTAACTATAAATCTAACCCTAACCTTAAACATAACCCTAATCCTAAACCTATCCCTAACCCTAACTCTAATCCTATCCCTAATGTATCACTAACACTAAACCTAAATCTATCACTAAACCTAAACCAAACCCTTACCTAACCCTAACAATAACTCTACCCTTAACCTAAACCTAACCCTAAACCTAACCCTAACACTAACACTAAACCTAACCCTAACACAAACACTAAACCTAACCCTAACACAAATTTTAAAACTAACCTTAACACAAACCCTAACCCGTTATAACAGTAACTTTAACTCAAACACTAACCCTAATCCTAAACCTAATCCTAACCCTAATCGTAACAATAACCATAAACCTAACTCTAAACCTAACAATAACCCTAAACCTAACTCTAAACCTTACTCTAACCCTAACCATAACCCTAACCTAACAATAATCCTTAGCCTCACTGTAACCTTAACCCTAACTGTAACACTAAACCTAACTGTAACCTTAGAGTAACCCTAAATCTAAGCCTAACACAAACCCCAAACCTAATCCTAAACCTAACCATAACCCTAAATATAACACTAACACTAACACTAACCATAAACCTAAAACTAACCCTAACACTAACCCTAACCCTAACTTGAATCCTAACCATTACTGTAAACCTAACACTAACCCTTAGTCTAAACATAACACTAACAGTAAAAATAACCCTAACCGTAATCCTAACAGTAAAACTAAACCTAACCCTAACCCTAATGCTATCCTAACCCTAACCATAACCATAACCATAAACATAAAGTTACCCTAACCCTAAACATAAACCTAACACAATCTGTATAACAAAACATAACCATAACCATAACCTAACACTAATCCTAACCCTTACCTAACTGTAACCCTAACCCTAACACAAACATTAACACTAACATTAACCCTAACCCTAAACCTAATCTAACACTAACCCTAACCACAACACTAATGCTGTCACTAAGCCTAACCCTAACACTAACAGTAACACTAATGCTAACCCTAACACTATACCTATCCACCCGTAACCATAAAACACACCTTAACCCTACACCTAACTCTAACACTCTTAATAACCATAACCCTAAGTGTAACACAAACCCTAACTCTAACCCTAACACTAATCCTAAATCTATGTTATATATAGATTATACACTAATATGAACACAAATCCTCAATTTAAACATAACCTTAAAAATAACTCTAATGCTAACACTAATCCTAACACTAAAACTATCTTTTAACCTTAACCCTTACAGAAAACCTAAATCTAAACCTTACACTAACTTGAACTATAATTCTTACCCTAACACTAACCTAAAACTAACCATATCCCTAACAATCTTGCTAATTCTAAAACTAAACCTAACCCTAACCCTAACGCCAAAACTAACCTTAAACCTAACCCTAACTCTAACCCTAACATTAACCAAACCCTAACCCTACTGTAACACTAAATCTAGCCCTAACCTTAACCGTAAAAGTAACCCTAAACATATTCCTAAACCTAACACTATTCCTAACTTTAACCCTAACACTAACACTATCACCTACACTAAACCTAACTCCAAACCTAACCCTCACACTTACCCTAACAATAAAAAACCCTAACCTTAACTATAACCCTAACACTAACCATAACACTAACAGTAACCCTATCCTACCTGTAACCCTAAAACTAACCCTAAACCTAACACTAAGCCTCATTCTAACTCTAATACTCACCATAACTCTAACACTAACCCTATCACTAACCCTAACAGAAACCGTAAACCTAACCCTTACCCTAACACAAAACAAATATCTGAACCTAACACTAATATTAACACTAAGCCTAACCCTTAACCTAACTCTAAAACTAACCCTAATCCTAACCCAAACCCTAACCCTAACCATAACCATAACCCTAATCCTAAATCTAAAATGAACCCTAAAACTAAACCTAAACCTTACCCGAACCCTAAGCCTAACACTAACATTAACACAAACCCTAAACCTAACTCTAACCCTAAACCTAACCCTGACCCTTACATTTATGTTAAATCTAACCCTAAATCTAATCATAACACTAACCCTAAACTTAATCCTAAATGTAACACTAACCCTAACCTTAACCCTAACCATATCCCTAAACCTATCCCTAACCCTAACACTATTCCTAACCTGAACCCTTACACTAACACTAACAATAAGCCTAAACATAAACCTAATCCTACCCCTAAATCTAACCCTAACCCTAAAACTAACCCAAAACCTAATCATAACACGAAGCATAATCCTAACCCTAACAATAATGATAACCCTATCCTATCGCTAACACTAACCATAACCTAACCCAACCCTATAATAACCCTAACCCGAACCATAAAACTAAAACTAAACCTAACCCTAAACCTAAACCTAAACCTAACACTAACCCTAATCCTAAATCCAACGCTAAAACAAACCCTAACCCTAACCCTAACAATAACCTTAACACTAACCATAACCCTAAAGCTAACCCTAAGTAAACCTACTCCTAACCCTAAACCTAACACGAAACTTAAGCCCAATCCTAACCCTAAACCTAACACTAACCCTAAACCTAACACTATCTTAATCCTAACCCTAAACCAATCTCTAAACCTAATCCTAATCATAACACTAACCCTAACCATAACACTAACCCTAAACCTAACACTAGCCATAACCCTAACCCTAACACTAAGCCTAACACTCTCCCTAACCCTAACCCTTAAAGTAAGTCTAAATCTAATCATAAACCTAACTGTAACCTTAAACCATACCTAAACACCTAACCCTAACACTAACATTAACCCTAACCCTAACCCTAACCCTAACCCTAACCCTAACACTAACCATAACACTAACCCTAACCATAACCTAACTCTAACAGTGATACAAACCCTCACCACAACCCTAACCCCAAACTTACCCTAACACTAACACTAACCCTAATCCTAACCCTAACCCTAAACCTAACTGTAACCATAACCCTAATTCTAAACCTAACCCAAACAATAACTCTAACCCTAAAAATATCTGTAACTCTATCCCTAAACCTTACACAAACCCAACCCTCACTCTAACACAAACTAAAACCCTAACCCTAACAGTAACCCTAACCCTTACCCTAAGCCTAAACCTAAACCTAAACCTACCCCTAACACTAACCCTAACCCTAACACAAAACATAATGCTACCCATAATCCTAACCCTAAACCTAAACCTAATCCTAAACATATCACTAAACCTAACACTAACCCCAACCCTTACCTAACCCTAACAGTAACCGTATGGCTAACCATAACATCAACCATTACCCTAAACCAAAAACTAAACCAAACTCTAACCCTAACCCTAACCCTTACCTTATGGTAACACTCTCCATAGCACTAACCCTAACCCTTAACACTAACACGAATCCTAATTCTAACCATAAACTAAACACTAATTTTAACCCTAACCCTAACCCTAATCTTAACACTAACCCTAATCCTATCCCTTACACTAATACTAACCCTAAACCTAACAAGAACCCAACCCTAACCATAACTGTAATTGTAAACATCAAGCTTAACCCTATCCCTAATCCTAACCATAACCCTAACCCAAACCCTAACTCAAACCAATATCCTAATCCTAACCTAACCCTAACCCAAACCCTTACCTAATCCTAACCCTAAATTTAACACTAAACCAAACACTAAACCTAACCCTAACCCTAACTGTAATCCTAACCATAATCGTAACCGTATCACTTCCCATAATCCTAAACCTAACACTAAACCTAATTTTAACACTAACCCTAATTGTAACCCTAACCCTAACACTAACACTAACCCTAACCCTACACTTAACCCTAACACTATACCTAATCCTAACCATAACTCTAACCATAATCCAACCGTAACCTTAAAACTAACTTTAACACAAATCCTAATCGTAATTCTAAACCTAACACAAACCCTAACTCTAAACCTAACACTAACTTTTACACTATCCCTAAACCTAAACCTAACCGTAACTCTGACACTAACCCTAACCCTAACTGGATATCTAACCCTAACCCAAACCCTAACACTAACTCTACCCTAACCCAAATCCTTATTCTAACAATAACCATAACTCTAACCCTAAACCTAACATGAACGCTAACTCTAGTCTAACCCTAACTATAACACTGACCCTAAACCTAACCACAAAAATATACCTAATCCTAATCCTAACACTAACACTAACCCTAACCCTAACACTAATCTTAAACTTAACCATAACACCAACCCTAATGATAACACCAATCCTAAACATAAACTTAATCCAACCAAAACACTAACACTAACCATAAACCTAAGCCTAAAACTAACATTAAACCTAATCATAACTCTAAACATAACTCTAATCCTAACACTAACCCTAACCCTAAATTTTAATCTAAAACTCACCATAATTCTAACCCTATCCCCAACACTATCTCTAACCCTAACCCTAACATGAAACCTAACCCAAACCCTACAACGGACCCTAAAACTTACACGAACCTAACCCTAACCAAAAACTTAATCTAACCCTAACACTAAACCTAGCCCTAACCCTAACACAAAACTTAACACTAATTTTAACAGTAACCCTAACAAAAACATAAAACCTAACCCTAAACCTAACACAAACCCTAACCCAAATCTTAACACAAATCATAACCCAAACAACAACCCTGACCCTAACCTAACATTAACTCTAACTCTTACCTAACCCTAATCTTAACCCGTACCCTAACACTAACCCTAACCCTAAACCTAACATTAAACTTAAATTTAACCCTACCCCTAAACGTAACACTAATTCTAACCCTATCACTAACCCTAAAACTATCCCTAACCCTATAACTAACACTAACACTAAATCTAACCCTAAACCTAACCCTAATTCTCAACCTAACCCTAACCCTAACCTTAACACTAACACTAGTATTAACCCTAACCCTAAGTCTAACAAAAACCCTAACACTAACCCTGACCCTAACCCTAACACAAACCCTTACCCAAATACTACAATGAACCCTAAAACTTACACGAAACCTAACCCTATAACTTACCCTAAACCTAATCATAAACCTAAGCCTATATCAGTAACATTAATTGTAAACCTACTCCTAACCCTAACCCTAACCCTTATCCTAACACTAACTCTAAACCTAACCATAAGCCAAACCCTATTTTTAACCCTAACACTAACCCTAACCATAACTTTAACTGTAACTCTAACCCTAATCCAACCATAACCCTAACTCTAACCCTAAACCAAACCCTAACCCTAAACCTCTACCTATCACACAGCATAATGCTAACCCTAACACTAACCCTAACACTAACCCTAACCCATCCCTAATCCTAACTCTTCAACTAACCCTAACCCTAACCTGATACCTAAACCTGAACCTCAACGTAATTCTAAAATAAACTTTTAACCTAACCCTAACCCTGACACTAACACTAATCCTAACACTAAACCTCACCTTAATCCTAGAATTACCCCTAACCCTAAAACTAAACTTATCACTTATCCTAACCCTAACACTAACCCTCACCCTAACTCTAACCCTCAACCTAAACTTAAAAGTAAACCTAAACCTAACACTAACCCTAACCTAAAACTAACACTAAACCTATCCATAACACTAACAGTAAAGTAATACTAACCCTAACCCTATCCCTAACCCTAATCCGAACTTTAACCATAATCATAATAGTAACCAAAACCCTAACTGTAACCCTAACACAAACCCTAATCTTAACCCTAACACTAAACATAACACTAACACTAACACTAACCCTAACACTAACACTAAATCTAACACAAATTGTAACCGTAATCCTAATCCGAAACCTAACCCTATCAGTAACTCTAACCCTAACACTAATCATAAACATAAAACTAACTCTAACACTAACTCTAACCCTAACCCTAAACCTATACCTAACCCTAACCCTAACACTAACTCTAAACCTAACTCTAACACTAACCCTAACAGTAACACAAATTGTAACCATAACCCTAATCCAAACCCTAACCCTTATGCTAACCCTAACCCTAACAGTAACCATAACCCTAAACCTACCACTAACACTAACCCTAACCCTTAATGCAACCCTAACACTAATTCTAACCCTAACCCTAACGCTAACCCTAAGATTCTCCGTAAACCTAACACCAATGCTTATATAAACCTAACACTAAACCTAACAATAAACCTCACATTAAACCTAAACCTCACACTAACACTTACTCCAACACTAACCTTATCACTAACCCTAACCCTAAACCTAACCCTAAATCTAGCACTAACTTTAACCCTATCTGTAACCCTAACCCTAACCCTAAAATTAAATGTAATGCAAAAACTAACCCTAATAATAACCCTAAGCCTCACTATAACCCTAATCCTAACTGTAACTCTAACCCTAACCCTAACACTAAACCTAATGCTAAACCTAAACCCACAAATCACCCTAACCCTAACACTAAAGCTAACCCTAATTCTAATTGTAACCCTAACCCTAAACCTAAAACTTACCTAAACATAAACCTATCCCTAACTGTAACCGTAACAATAACCCTAAACCTAAACCTAACCCAAAATCTAACCCTACCCCTAACACTAACCCTAACCCTAAACCTAACACTAACACTAACCCAAACCATAGCACAAAATCTTAACCTAACAATAACCTTAACCCAAACTCTAATGTTAAATCTAACTCTAATCCTAACCTTAACACTAACCCTAACCCTTAACCTAAACATAATACTAACATTAACCCTAACCATTACACTATACAGAACCATCACACTATCCCTAACCTTAACCTAACCGTAACCTAAACCTAGCCCTAACTCTAACCCTAACACTAAATCTAATCCTAACCCTAATCCTAACCCTAACACTAACCCTGACTATAAAACTAACCTAACACTAACAATAACCGTAACTCTAACTCTAACGCTCACCCTATCCTAAACTTAACACTAACCCAAACCCTAAACCTAACCTGAACCTAATTCTTACACTAACTTTCACCATAACCTTAAACCTAAACAATAACCCTAAACTCAGACCTAACCCTAAACATAAAGCTAACCCTTACCTAACATTAACCCTAAACCTCACCCTATCCCTAAACCTTTACCTAACACTAAACCTAACCCTAATGTAACACTAACTCTAACCCTAATTCTAACCCTAAACCTAACACTAACACTAACCCTAAACCTAACAGGAACTCTAAACTTAACACTAACCCTAATCCTAACACTTACCCTAACCCTAACCCTAACACTAACCTTAACCCTAACATGTACCGTAAACCTAACCCTAACTCTAAACCTAACCCTAACACTAACCCAAAAACTAATCCTAAATATAACAAAAACCCTAAACTTAAACCTAACACTAACACTAACACTAAACCTAAACCTAACCCTAACGCTAACACGTACCCTAACCTGAACCCAAACTCTAAACCTAACACTAACACTAACCATAACACTAAAACCAACAGTAACCTTAACACTACCACTAAACATAAACCTAACCAAAAACTTAACCCTAACATAACCCTAATACTAAACCTAACACTAACCCTAACCCTAACTATATCTTTAACACTTATGTAACACTAACGCTAACCCTAAACCTAACAGAAAACATAACGCAAACCATAATCATAATCCTTACCTAACCCCAACCCTAACCCTTACCTAACCCTAATCCTAAACCTAACACTGAATCTAACACTAAACCCAACCAAACCATAACTGTTAACACTACTCTTACCCCAACACCAACCCTATTACTAACCCTAACCCCAAACCTAACACTAATATTAACCCTATTTGTAACCCTAACCGTATTCATAACCCTAACCATAAATGTAATGCTAAAATTAACCCTAAACCTCACCCTAAGCATCATTATAATCCTAAACCTAACTGTAAGCGTAACCCTATCCCTAATCCTAAAGCTAACCCTAATCCATACCATAACCCTAACCCTAACACTAAAGCTAACCCTAATCCATACAGTAACTCTAACCCTAATTCTAAAACTTACCTAAATATAACCCTATACGTAACTGAAACCATAACAATAACCCTAACCCTAAATCTAACCCAAAACCTAACCCTAACCATCACATTAACCCTAACTCTAAAACTAACACTAACACCAACACAAACCTAACACTAAACCTAAACCTAACTATAACTCTAACCCAAACTCTAATGCTAAACCTAACCCTAAACCTAACAGTAACCCTAACACTAACCCTAACGCTAAACCTAAATTTAATGCTAACACTAACCCTTACCCTTACACTAACAGGAACCATCACCCTATCCCTAACGTTAACCTAAACCTAACCTAAACCTAACCTTAACTCTAACCCTAACAATAAACCTACTCCTAAACCTAATCCTAACCCTAACACTAACCGTAACCCTAACCACAAAACTAACCTAACACTAACAATAATCCTAACTCTAACTCTAACCCTCACCCTAAACCTAAACCTAACAGTAACACTAAAATTAATCTTAACATGAACCGGAACTCTAACCCTAACCTGAACCTAACCCTAACACTAAACTACACCATAAACTTAACCCTAACCCTAACACTAACACAATGCCTAAACCAACGCTCACCTTAACCCTAACCATAACCCTAACCCCAACCATAACCCTAACCCTAAAGCTAACCCTAAACATAACATTAACCCTAAACCACAACCTATCTCTAAACCCATACCTAACACTAACCTTACCCCTAATGTAACACTAAACCTAACCTAATTGTAACCCTAACCCTAACACTAACAATAACCCTAACCCTAACAGGAACCCTAAACTTAACCCTAACCCTAACACTTACCCTAACCCTAACACTAACCCTAACCCTAACACAAACCCTAACCCTACCCTAACACTAATTCTAACACTAATCCTAACCCTAACCCTAACTCTAACAATAACCCTAATGATAACCCTAACCCTAATCAAAACACTATACCTAACCCTAACTGTAATCCTAAGCCCTAACCCTAAGCCTCACCCTAAGCATAACCCTAAACCTAAAACTAACAGTAACCCAAACACTAACAGCAACCCAAAACCTAACTGTAACCCTAATCAATACACTAATGCTAAGCCTAAACCTAACCCTAACACTAATTCTAACTTTAACTCTACCCTTAAACCTAAACCTAAAACGAATGCTAACCGTAAGGTAAACCCTAACACTAAGTCTATTTCTAATTTAACCCTAACAATAACCCTAACACAAACACTAATCTTAAACCTAACTCTAACTCTAACCCTAACACTAACCCTAACCCTAACCCTAACCTAACTCTAACCCTAATCCTAAGCCTTATTGTAACCCAAAATAGAACACAAACCATAACCCCAACGTAAACCCTAACCCTGAACCTAATATTAACCCTGACACTAACCTTAACACTAACCATAACCCTAACACTAATACTAAAACTAACACTAATTTTAATCATAACCCTAACCATAACCCTAAAACTTACGCTAACCTTAATTCTAACCCTAACTCTAACATTAAACCTAACCCTAATTCTATAATTAACCCTCACCCTAATCCTACCCTAACACTAACCCTAAGCCTCACCTTAACCCTAACACTAACTTCAACACTAACCCTAACCCGAATTCTAACACTATCCCTAAACCTATCTCTAAACACTAACTCAAAATGTACTTGTAACCCTAACCATAATGCTAAATATAACACTAACCCTAAACCTAACACGGCCCCTAACCCTAAACCTAACCCTAACACTAACCCTAATGTTAACCCTAACCCTAATGAAAATCTTATACTTAACCCTAACTGTAACCCTAAATCCTAATTGTAGCCTCACCCTAAGCCTAACCCTAACCCTATAACTAATCCTACCCTAACACTAACAGTAACCCTAAACCTAACTATAACCCTAAAGCAAACACTAACGCTAAGCCTAAACCTAATCCTAACCCTAACACTAAACTTAACCCTAACACTAAACCTAAACCTAACCCTAACCCTGAAACTAACCCTAAAACTAACAAGAACCCTAACACTAAACCTATACTTAACTATAACTCTAAATCTAACACTAACCCTTACCATAACCCTAAGCCTAAAGTAACCCTAACCCTAACCCTAACCACAACCCTAACACAAACCTTAAGCCAAAACATAACCTTAACACTAGCATAACACTAATTCTAACCATTTCCTAATTTTAACCCTAATTCTAACACTAACACTAAACCTAACCCTAATCCTATAACTAACCCTATCCCCATCTCTCTCCCTATCACTAACCCTACCCCTAGCCCTAACCCTAAAGCTAACACTAACCCTATCCCTAACCCTAACCCTAAACCTACCACTAACACTAACCCTAAAACTAACACTAACCCTATCCCTACCCCTAACCCTAAACCTACCACTAACACTAACCCTAAACCTAACACTAACCCTAACCTACCTGTAACCCTAAAAGTAAACCTAACCCTAACCATATGTCTCACTTTAACCCTCTTACTATCCAAAACCCAAAACACAAATCTAACTTTAACCCTAACACAAACCCTAAGCATAACATTTACCCTAACACAAACCCTAAGCATAACATTTACCCTAACACAAATTGTAATTCTAACCCTAATACAAACCCTCACACTAACCCTAACCCTGATCCTAACCCTACCTCTAAAACTAAACCTAAACCTAACACGAACCATAACAACAACTCTAATTCTAACCTGAAAACTAACCCTAACCATAACTGTAAATGTAACCCTAAAAATAACTGTAAAACGTAACCATAACCCTAAATATAACACTAACGTAACACTAACCCTAACCTTAATTCTAACTGAAAAATAACCCTAACTTGAACCCTATCCTTAACCCTAACTCTAAGCCTAACACTGACCCCAAACCTAACCCTTACCCTTAAACTAACACTTACTCTAACCATAACACTAACCATAAAGCTAACAGTAACCTAACATTAAACCTAACCCTAAACCTAACCCATCACTAACCCTAATCTAACCATAACCCTAATGTAATCATAATCCTAACCCTAACCTTAAACATAACAAACCGTAACCCAAACCATAACCCTAATCTTAACTTAACCCTAACCCTAAACCTTACATAACCCTAACCTTAAACCTAACTCTAACCCTAACACTAATTCAAAACCAATTTTTTTAATTTATTTTTTTATTGGTTGTTCAAAACATTACAAAGCTCATAATATATCATCTTTCATACATTTGACTCAATTTGGTTATGAACTCCCATTTGTACCCCAAATACGAATTGCAGAATCACATTGGTTATATACTCACATTTTTACATAATGGCATATTAGTGACTGTTGTATTCTGCTACATTTCCTATCCCCTACTATCCACCCTCCCTTCCCTCCCATCTTTGCTCTCTACCTCATCAACCAAATCTTAACACTAACCCTTATCTGAAACCTAACCCTATACTAAACCTAACCATAACCCTAAACCTAACAGTAACCTTAACCCTAACACTAACCCTAACACTAACACTAACCCTAAACCTAATTGTAACCGTACAACTAAATCTAAGCCTCACTTTAACCCAATACTAAGCATAAAACTATTTTTAAACCTAAACATAACACAAAACCTATACCTAATTCTAACACTATCACAAACGATAACCCTAATGCTAAGACTAATACTAACACTAACCCTAATGCTAAAACTAACTTTAAGACTAACACTAACCCTACATTTAAACCTAACCTAGATCCTAAAACAAACCCTAAACCTAACCCTAAACCTAACACTAACTCTAAACGTATCCCTAAACCAAACACTATAATAAGACTTAACCCTAACCGTAAGACAAACACTAACACTAAACCTAACCCTAATTCTATCTTTCACCATAACCCTAACTGTCACCATAACCCTAACACTAACACAAACACTAATTCTAACCCTATCACTAAAACTAACCCTAATCCTAACCCTTAACTTAACCCTAACACAAAACCTAAACCTAATTCTAACTTTAATTATTACCCTAATCTTATCCATAACCCTAACCCTAACCCTAATGCTAACCAACCCAAACCTTAACACTAACCCTAAGACTAACCCTAATACTAACCCTAAACATAACCTTTACACTAAAAATAACCCTAACCATAACACTAACACTAACCATAAACCTAACCCGAACCCTAACCATAACATTAACCCTAACCCTAACCTTAACACTAACACTAACAATCACCCTAACCCGAATCCTAACACAAACCCTAATTTGAACACTAACATTATTCCTAACCCTAATCCTAAACCTTACCTTAAATCTAACAGTAATCCTAAACTGAACCCTAACCTTAAACCTAACCCTACCCCTAACACTAACAGTAATCCTAACCCTAAAAATAACTCTAAACCTAATCCTAACTAAAACCCTAAATATAACCCTAACACTAATCCTAACCCTTATCCTAACACTAACCTGAACTCTAAACTTAACCCTATCACTAAACTTAACCCTAAACCTAACCTAACAATAAAACTAACCCTAAACCTAACTGTAACCATAACACTAACTCTAAACTTATCAATAACCTTCACAGTATAATTAACCCTAACTGTAACTCTAAAACAAACACTAACCCTAACCCTAACCTTAACCCTAACACTCACCCTAACCCTAATCTTAACAAGAACCCTAATTCTAAACGTAACACTAAACCTACCACTAATCCTAACCTTACCTTAACCCTAACACTAACCCTAAACTTAACCCTAACCCTAACTCTAAAACTAACCCTAATCCTAACCCTACCCTAACATTAACCCTAACCCTAAATCTAATGCAAAATTTAACAATACTACTAACACTAAACCCTAACATAATCCTAACCACAAACCTAATGCTAACACTAACCCTAACCCTAATCCTAGCAACAATTCCCTAAACCTAACCATAATACTAACCTAACCTTAAACTTAACTCTAATTCTAACTTATACCCTAACACTAACCTTAACTGTAACCCTAACCCTAACACTAACCTTAACACTAACCACAACTCTAACCCTAACACTAACCCAAACCTATTCCTAATCCTAGCACGATCCCTAACCCTAAACCTTACCCTAACCCTAACACTAACACTAATTCTAATGTTTAACCTATCCCTAGGCATTACACTAAACATAACTCTTACACTAAGACGAACCATAACCCTAAGCCTAACCCTAATCCTAACACTAACCCTAACCCTAACCCTAACACTAACACTAACATTAACTCTAACCCTAACCCTAACAATAACCCAAACACTAAACCTAACACTAAAATTAACTCTTACCCTAACACAAACCCTAACACTTACACTAATCCTAACACTAACACTAAACATAACACTAAGCTTAAACCAAACCCTAATCCTATCACTAACCCAAAACCTAAACCTAACCCTAACCCCAACACTAGACCTAACACTAACACTAACAGTTAACCTAAACCTAAACCTTGCCCTAATCCAAACACTAAACCTAACCCTAAACATAATCATTACACTAAATCTAACACTAATCTTAACCATTACACTAAGCCCAAACCTAACACAAACCATAACTCTAACACTAACACTAACTCTAAACCAAATCCTAACCTTAACACCAACACCAATTCTAACCCTAACACTAACACTAATATTAACTCTATCTCTAACCCTAACACAAACCATAACCCAACCCTAATCCTGACTGTAATCAAACTCTAACCCTCAACTTTACTTAACACTAAACATAACCCTAATACAAACACTAACCCTGTCCCTAAACCAAACCCTTACACTATCGCTAAACCTAAACCTAACACTAAAATTAACACTAACCCTAACCCTAAACATAACACTAACTTTAACCATAACCCTAATCCTAAACCTCACACTTACCCTAAACCTTACCCTAACCATAACACGAAGTTTTACCAAAAACCTAACCCTAACCCTAAACCTAATGCTAACCCTAATACTAAACATAAACTTAAAATAACCCTAAGCATAACAGGAACCCTAACCGTAACCCTAATCCTCACCCTAAACCTAACACTAACCCTAACCCTAACTCTAACACTAAACCTAAACCTAACTATAATCCCAACCCAAACACTAAAAGTAACCCTAATCTTAACCCTAACCCTAAAACTAACCCTAACCCCAACACTAACACTAACAGTAACCCTAACCTAACTCTAACCATAACCCTAACCCTAACCCAAACATAATCCTATCCTTAACCCTAACTCGAACCCTAACACTAACCTTAACTGTAACCCTAACCATAAAACTAACGGTAACCCTAAAACAAAACATAACCCTAAACCTCACCCTAACACTAACCCTAAATTTAATCCTAAACCACCCTAATCCAAACCATAAACCTAACTTTTACCTAACCCTAAGGCTAACGCTTACCTAACCACACATCCTAACACTAACACTAACACTAACACTAACACTAACCCCAATAGTAACATGAACACTAAACCTAACCACACCACTAAAACTAAACCTCACTCAAACCCTAACACTAACCGTAAACCTAACCATATCCATAACCCTAACAGAAACCCTAACCCTAAGTCTAAAATTAACTCTAACCCTAAAACTAACCGTAACTTTAACCCTAAACATAACCCTAAACGTAATGCGAACCCTAATATTAAACCTAAACATAACCCTCACCATAACCCTATCCCTAAACCTAACACTAACCCTAACCCAAACACTAATCATTAACTTCATTATAACCCTAAACCAAACACTAATACTAACCCTCAGCCTAACCCTAACCCTAACCCTAACACTAACCCTAACCCTAAATTTAGAGTAACACTAATTCTAACCATAACCCTAAAACTAATCTTAAGCCTTAACCTAACCCTAACCCTAACACTAATTTTAATCCTAACCCTAAAACTAACCCTAAACCTAATCATAAGTGTAACACAAACCCAAAACCTAACCATAACCCAAAACTTAACCTAACACTAACACTAACCAGAACCCTATACTAACACTAACTCTAAACCTAACCTCATAATATAATCCTAACCCTAACCCTAACACTAACACTAACTCTACCCTAAACCTAACCCTAACTGTAACACTAACCCTAACCATAAACCTATCACGAACTCTAAACCTTATCCTAACCCTACACCTAAAATTAGTCCAAACACAAAGCCTAACCCTAACCCTAACCCTAACCGAAACACGAAACATAACCCTAACCCTCACACTAACCCTAACCCTAAACTTAACCCTAACTTTAATACTAACCCTAACACTAACCCTAACACTAACATAAAAATATCACATAACTTAACACTAACCCTAACCGTAGAACTAATCCAAACACTAAACCTAAGCTAATCCTAACACTAACCTTAAACCTATACCTACCACTTATCCTAATTTTAACCTTAACTCTCAGCCTAAAACTAACCCTCAACATTAACCTAAACCTAACATTAACCCTAACCTAAAACAAACACTAAACCTAACCCTAAATTTAACCCTAACGTAACACTAACCCTAATCCTATCCCTAACCCTATTCCTACTTTAAC
The DNA here is from genome assembly GCF_047511675.1 of Marmota flaviventris. Taxonomy (NCBI): domain Eukaryota; kingdom Metazoa; phylum Chordata; class Mammalia; order Rodentia; family Sciuridae; genus Marmota; species Marmota flaviventris. The sequence continues at coordinate 10,177,651 of NC_092510.1, read as the reverse complement.
CATAACCATAACAATAACTATAACCCTAACTGTAATCTTAACACTAACCATAATCTTCACTCTAACACTAAACGTAACCGTAACACATACCCTAACCCTAACCCTAACACTAACCCTAAGCTCACCCTAATCCTAACCCTAACCCTAACACTAACCGTAACCGTAAACCTAACCCTAACCCTAACACGAACCCTAACCCTAACCCTAAACCTAACACTAACCATAAACCTAACCCTAACCCAAACCTTAACCCTAAACCTAACCCTAACCCTAACACTAACACTAACCCTAATCCTAAACCTCACCCTAAAACTAACACTAACCCTAATCTGACAGTAACCATAAACCTAACAAAAACATAATACTAAGTCTAACCCTAACCCTAACCCTAACACTAACCCTAAAACAAATCCTTACCTAAAACATAACCCTAACTTTTACCTAACCCTAACCCTAAAACCTAACACTAAACCTAACAGTAACCCTAACCAAAATGTTTAAACTCTTAACCAAACACTAAACCTATCAGTAACACTACACTAAACCTAATACTAAACCTAACACTAACGTTAACCCTAACCATAATCCTAACGCTAACCATAATGCTAACCCTCACCATAAACCTAAAACTAAACCGAACACTAAACCTTAGCATCAATATAACACTAATTGTAATCATAACCTTAACCCTAAACTTAACACTAAACCTAAACCCATGGCTAACCGTAACCCTAACCCTAAAGCCAACCCTAATTCATACCGTAACTCTAACCTTAAACCTAAACCTTATCTAAGCATAAACCTAGTTCTAATGCTAACCATAACAATAACCCTAAGCCTAAACCTAACCCAATCCCTAACACTAACCCTTACACTAACCCTAACCATAAACCTAACACTAACACTAACTCAAACCCTGACATTAAACCTAAACCTAACTATAACTCTAACCCAAACTCTAACGCTAAACCTAACCCAAACCCTAACCCTAACACTAACACTACCCCTAACACTAAACCTAAACCTAATAATAACTCTGATGCTAACCCTTACACTAACACGAACCCTCACCCTCTCACTAACATTAACCTAAACCTAACATAAACCTAACCATAACTCTAACCCTAACAATAAGCCTAATCTTAATCCGAACCTTAACCCTAAGACTAATTCTAACCCGAATCATAAAACTAATCTAACACTAATATTAACCCTAACCCTAACTCTAACCATCACCCTAATCCTAAACTTAACGCTAACCCTAATCTGAACCCTAACATGAATCAAAACCCTAATCCTAACCCAAACCTAACCCTAACACTAACCTTCACCACAACCCTAACCCTTACCCTAACACTAACACAAAACCTAAACCAAAAACTAACCTTAACCTAACCCTAACCATAACACTAACCCTAACCCTAACCTTAATCCTAAAGCGAATCTAACCCTAACATTGACAATAAACCTCACCGTAAACCTAAACCTTTTCCTACCTCTAACCGTAACACAAACGTAACCCTAACCCTAACCCTAATTCTAATTCTAACCCTATCTCTAACACTAACCCTTACCCTATCCCTAACACTAACTCTAAGATTAACTTTAACCCTAACTCTGACACTTACTCTAACCCTAACCCTAAACCAAAGCCTAAAACTAACACAAACCCTCACCCTAATCTTATCATAACATAATTCCAACACTAATCCTAATCTTAACCCTAACCCTAACTCTAATGCAAACCCTATACCTAAACCTAACTGTAATCCTTTCCCTAACACCCTTACCCTAACCCTAACCCTATAACTAACCCTAACCGTAACACTAACAGTAACCAACACCTAACTATAACCCTAACCCAAACACTAACCCTAACCCTAAACCTAACCCTAACCCTAATACTAAACTTAACATTAACCTGAACCCTAAACCTAAACCTAACACAAATGCTAAACCAAACATGAACCCTAACCTTAAACTTAATTTAACCCTAACACTAACCCTTACACAAACACTAATCCTAAACCTAACCCTATCCCTAACCCTAACACTAACCTTGAACCTAACCCTATCCCTATCCCTAACACTAACCTTAAACCTAACCCTAACCTAACTGTAAACCTAATTCTAACCCTTATCATAACCCAAACTATAACACTCACCATAACCGCATCACAAACCCTAACCCTAAACCTAAAACTAACCCTAAAACTAACCCTAACCCTAACCCTAAAACTAACCCTAATCCTAAAACCAACACTAATTTTAACCATAACCCTAACCCTAACCCTAAAACTCACTCTAACCCTAATTCTAACCCTAACCCTAACATTAAACCTAAACCTAACCCTAACATTAACCCTAAATCTAACCCTAACCAAAATTCTAACAACAATCCTAACCCTAACCCTAACCATAACACAAACCCTAAGCCTAACCATAACTGAAACCTTATACTATTTAAACCTAACACTAACCCAAACCTTAACCTATCCCTATAACTAACCCTAACCCTATAACCCTAACGATACCCTAATCCTAACTCAAGCAGTAAGAAAAACTATAACCATATACCTAATGATAATACTAACCCTAACTCTATCCCTAACTCTAACACAAAACCTAACCCTAAACTTAAGCCAAACACTAATTAAACTAAACCTAACCATAAACCTAACCAAAACACAAACCCTGAAGCTAAACCTAACCCTAATACTAACTCTAACCTTAATCCTACCCTATCACTATGTTTCACCTTAATCATAACCCTATCCGTAACACTAATCCTAAGCCTAATTCTAACACTATTTTAAACCTAACTCTAACACTAACCCAAAATCTAATCCTAACACTAACCATAACCCTAAATGTAACACTAACTGTAACCATAAACCTAAACATAAACCTAACACTAACACTAACCCTAACACATACCCTAACCATAATCCTAACCCTAACACTAAACTTAACGCTAACACTAAGCCTAAACCTTACCCTAACCATAACACTAACCCTAAATCTAACCATAAACCTAACACTAAACCTATCCTTAACCTAACACTAACTCTAAACCGAACCCTAACCCTAAGCCTAAAGTAACCCTAACTCTAATCCTAACCGTATCCCTAACACAATCCTTAACCCAAAACATAACACTAATCCTAACATAACACTAACCCTAATCGTTTCCAAACTTTAACCTTAATGCTAACCCAAACACTAAACCTAACACTAACACTAACCCTAATCCTAACACTAACCCTAACCTCTACTTTATCCTTATCACTAACCCTAACACTAACACTAACACTAACCATAACACTAAACATAACAAAAACCCTACCCTCCCCATAACCATAAAACTAAACCTAACCCTAACCCTATGCTTCACTTTAACTCTCTTAATATCCATAACCCAAAATCTAAATCTAACTTTAACCCTAACACAAACCCTAACCATAACACTTACCCTAACACAAATCATAACTCTAACCCTAATGCTAACCCTAAAACTAACCCTAATTATAATCCTAACCCTTACTTTAAAACTAAACCTAAACATAAACCGAATTCTATCTCTAACTGTAATTCTAAATGAAAAACTAACCCTAAGGATAACACTAAATATAATTCTAAAACTAAACCTAAACTTAAATTTAACCCTAACCGTTATTCTAACCCTAACACTAACCCTTACTCAAAAAGTACCCCTAACCTATCCTAAACACTAACCCTAACCCTAACTCAAACCCTAAACCAATCCCTCACCCTAAGCCTAACACTAACCTCAACTCTAACCCTAACCCTAACACTTAAACTACCACACTAACAGAACACTAACCCTAAACCTAACCACAACCTAACGTTAAACATAATATCAACCCTATCTCTAACCTTTACACTAACCCTAACCCTAACTATAACCCTAAACTTAATGTTACCCTAATCTTATCCCTAACAAAAACCCTAACCCAAACCATAATTCAAACCCTAACCTAACCTTAACCCTAAACCTTACATAAGCATAAGCCTAACCCTAACCATAACACTAATTTAAACCCAAATCTTAACACTAACCCTTACCCCAAACCTAAACCTATACTAACCTTAACCCTACCCATAACCTGAAACCTAAGAGTAACCATAACCCTAACAATACACTGACCCTAATAATAACCCTAACACTAACCCTAACCCTAAAACAAATCCTAAGGCTCGCAATAACCCTAACTAACCATAATACTATCCATAATCCTTACCCTAAAAAAACCTTAAACCTAATCCTAACCATATCACAAACGATAACCCTAATTCTAAAACTAATTCTAACAATAACTCTTACGCTAAAACTAACCCTTAGACTAACCCTAACCCAAATATAAACCTAACCCTGATCTTAACCTTAACCCTAACTCTAAACCTAACCATTTCCTAAACATAACCCTAACCCTACCCCTAACAATAAACCTAACCCTAACCCTCACCCTAACACTAACCCTAATGTAACCCTAACCCTAACCTTAACCTGAATTCTAACACAAACCCTAATTCAAACCCTAATTCTAGACCTAACCTAACCCTAAACATAACCCTTACCTAACCCTAACCCTAATCCTCACCCGAACCCTAATGCTATCCCTGTCCCTAACCCTAACGCTAAGCCTAAGACTAACCCTAATTCAAACATTAACACTAAACCTAAACCTGAGTATAACCAAAACCCAAACACTAACGCTAACCCTAACCCTAACATTAACACTATCCCTAACACTAACCCTAATACTAACCCTAACCTACCCCTAACCATAACCCTAACAATAACAGTTAACCTAATCCTAAACCTAAACCTAACCCTAATCCTAACCCTAACAGTAACCCCAACTATAACCTAACAATAACACTAACCCTTACCCTAATCCTTATTCTAACCCTCACCCTAAACCAAAATCTAACACTAAGCCTAAACATATGCCTGACAAAAAACCTAACCCTAATCCTAACCCGAAAACAACCTTAACACTAACCCTCTTCATAACACTAACCCTAACAATAATCCTAACACTAATGCTAAACTCAACACTAACATTAACCTAACCCTAACCCTAACCTTAACCAAAAACCTAATCCTAACCCGAAAGCTAACCCTCACCCTGACACTAATCCTAAGCCTCACCCTAACCCTGACCCTAAACCTAACACTAACTCTAACCCAATCACTAAACCTAACCCTAATCCTAATCCTAACCGTAACACTAACACTAACCCTAATCATAACCCTAATCCTAACACAAACTCTAACCTTAACACTAACACTTAATAAAACGCAAACCATACACTATCCCTAACCGTAATCCTAAACCTAACCCTCACCCTAAAACTAAACCTAACACAAACCCTAACTGTAATCCTAACACGAACCATAAATCTAACCTTAACCCTACTTTAAACCAAACCCTAACTCTAACCCTATCATTAATATTAACTGTAAACCTTACTCTAACCATAAAACTATAACACTAACACTAATCCTAATGCTAACCGTAACTGTGACCCTAACCATAACACTAATCTTAACACAAACCATAACCCTAACCCTAATGCTAACAGCAACCCTAACCCTAACATTAACACTAACCCTAACTTTAATTCTAAGACTAACCCTAACTCTAAGACTAACCCTAACCCTAATCCTACTAATAACCCTAACAATAACCCTAATCCTAATCCTAACTCTAATCAACACCCTAATTCTAACTGTATGCTAACCCTAAACCTAACCTTAATCCTAACACTAACCCTAAATCTAACTATAACCTTAACACTAACACTAACCCTAAACCTTACCTTAACTTTAAACATAAAGCTAACACTAACCCTAACCTTAACCCTAACATGAACCCTAAACCTAACCCTAACACAAACCCTAACCCTAACCTAAACCCTAACACAAACCCTAAACCTAACCCTAACCTTAACCTAAACGTAACCCTAAACCTAACCCTAACCTTAACCCTATCTTGAACCCTAACACTAACCCAACCCGAACCCTATCCCTAACCCTAATCCTAATCATAACTCAAATCTTAAAAATAATCCTAACCTTAACCCTAAGACAATAATAAACCTAAACTTAACACTAACCCTAACACTAACATTAACACTAACCCTAAACCTACACTAAGAGTAAACCTAAACCTTACCTTAAACCTTACTTGAAACCTTACCTGAACCCTTACCCTAACCCTAACACTAAACCTAATCCTAAACCTAACCGTAACACTAATCCTAACTGTAAACCTAACCCTAATCCTAACCCTATCCCTAACCCTAACTCTCACCCTATCTCTAATGTATCACTAACACTAACCTTAATTCTATCCCTTAACCTAATCCCAACCCTGACCCTAACCCTAACAATACCTCTAACCTTAATCTAACACTAAACCTAAAACTAACCCTAACAATAACCTTAGCTCTAACCCTAACACTAACCCTTATCCTAACCCTAACACAAACCCTAAAACTAACCATAACACAAACCGTATTTAAAGATACCTAACAGTATCTTTAAATAGAACACTAACACAAATCCTAAACCTAAACCTAAACCTAATCCCAACAATAATCCTAAACCTAACTCTAAACCTAAACCTAACACTTACAATTTTTCTAAACCTAACGCTAAACTAACACTAGTCCTAAGCCTCAACATAAAATAACCCTAACCATAACAGTAACCCTAAAGTAACCTTAAATCTAAGTCTAACACTAACCCCAAAACTAATCCTAAACCTAACCATAACCCTAAAAGTAACATTAACCCTAAACCTAACATTAAATTTAACCCTAACACAAACACTAACTCTAAACATAAACCTAACATGAATCCTAACCAGATTTGTAAACCTAGCAGTAACCCTAACCCTACACCTAACCCTAACACTAACAATAACCCTAACCCTAAACCTAAACCTAACACTAACAATAACCCTACCCCTAACCCCAACATTAACCCTAAAGCTAACCATAATCTTAACACTAAAGCTAAACTTACCCTAACCCTAACCCTAATGCTAACCTATCCATAATCCTAACCATAAACATAATGTTACCCTATCCCTAACCCTAACCATAAACCTAACACAAACCCAATAGAAAAACATAACCCTAACCATAACCTAACACGAACCCTAACACTTACCTAACTGTAACACTAACCGTAACACCAACACTAATCCTAACACTAACCCTAACCCCAAAACTAACCCTGTCACTAACTCTAACCCTAACCATAACATTAAAATTAACATTAATACTAACCCTAATCCTAACACTGTACCAATCCTACCCATAACTGTAAAACTAACCCTAACAATACACCTCATTCTAATCCTCTTTCTAACCATAACCCTAGCTATAACACTAACCCTAACTCTAACACTAACCCTAAAACTAAGTATAACACTAACCCAAACACTAATCCTAAATCAAACCATAATCTTAAATATAACACTAACCCTAACCCTAACACTAACACTAAACTTATCTTTTAACCCTAACACTTACAGAAAATCTGAACCTAAACCTTACCCTAACACAAACCATAATTCTTACCCTAACACTATTCTAATAATAACCATATCCCTAACATTGCTAATATTAAATCTAACCCTAACCCTAACCCGAACAGTGACGATAAACCTAACCCAAAACTAACCTTAACTCTAACCCTAACCCTAACCCTAATATTAACCAAACCCTAACCTTACCTTGACACTAATTCTAGCAGTAAGCCTAACAATAAAAGTCACCATAAACAGATCCCTAACCCTAACAATATCCCTAACTTTAATCCTAACACTAATACTAACACATACACTAAACCTAACCCAAAACCAAACCTTCACACTAACCCTAAACCAAAAAATCCCTAACCCTAACTATAACCCTAACACTAACTGTAACACTAACACAAACCCTATCCTACCTGTAACCCTAAAACTAACCCTAAACCTAATCCTAAGCCTCATTCTAACTCTAATGGTAACCATTAACCTAACCGTAACCCTATCAGTAACTCTAACAGAAACTCCAAACCTAACCCTTACCCTAACACAAAACATATCCCTGATCCTAACACTAATATTAACACTAACCCTAACCCTAAACCTAACTCTAAAACTAATGCTAAACCTAACCCAAACCCTAACACTAACCTTAACACTAAAACTAAACCTAACCATAACACTATACCTAACTCTAAAACTAAACCTAACACTATCCCTAACCCTAACAATAGCACTAAACCTATTTCTAAACCGAAACCTATCCATAACCCTAACATTATCCCTAACCCTTACCCTAACACTAACACTAAAGCTAAACCAAAATCCAGTCCTATACCTAACACTAACCCTAACCCTAACACAAACATGAACCCTATACCTAACACTAAAATGAACTCTAACCCTATCCTTTACACTAACCGTAAAGCTCACCATAATCCTAAACCTAAAACTAAAACTTACCCTAAATATAACCCTAACATTAACTCTAACCCTATCACTAGGCCTAACCCTAACACCAACACTAACACTATCCCTAAACCTAAACCTAAACCTAACACTAACCATAACCCTAATGCTAACACGAACTGTAACCATAACCCTAATACTAACCCTAAAATTAATCATTACACTAACCCAAACCTAACCCTATCCCAACACTAACAATAACGCTAACCCTAAAACTAATACTAACCCTAACCTTAACCCTAAAACTAACACTCACCATAACCCTAACACTTACATGAAACCTAAACCTAAACCTTACACTAAACCCAACCTTAACCCTAAACCTAACTCTAACCTTAACACTAACCCTAAAACTAAATGTAATACTAACCCTAACAGTAAACCTAAACCTAACCCTAACCCTCACACTAACCATAACCCTAAACCTGAACTAACCCTATCACTAAACCTAAACTCAACCATAAACCTAAAATTAACCCTAACTCTAATCCTTACCCTAACCCTAATCCCAACCACAAAGCTAACCCTAATACCAACCCTAAAACTTACCTAAGCCTAACATTTACCCTAAAGCCAAAAATAACCCTTACTTTAACCAGAAACCTAACCCTAACTCTCATCCTAACCCTAACCCTAAAACTAATAGTAACCCTAATCCTAACCTTAAATTAAACCTAACATTATCCCTAACCTTAACCCTTACATGAACCATAACCCTAACTTTAAAATAACCCTAACCCCAACAAAAACAAAACAAACAAACAAACAAACAAAAAAAAAAACTAGCAGTAATATTAACTTTACCCTAACACTAACCTAAAACTATTCCTAACCCTAACTCTATCCCAAACCCTAATCCTTACCATAACCATAACACTAACCCTAACCCTAACCCTAACTTTAAAACTCACCCTAAACCTAAACCTAACCCTAACACTAAACCTATCCTTAACCCTAAAACTAACCCTAAACCTAATTCTAACACTTAACAAAACACTAATCCTAACCTTAACCTTAACCCTAACAATAACACTAAGCCTAACATTATCCCTAAATGTAAACCTAACACAAAGCCAAGTCCTAAACCTAACCCAAAACCTAACACTAACCCTAACACTAACCCTAACACTAATCCTAAACCTATCACTAACCCTAACAGTAACCCTAAAACAACCCTAATAACACAAAACCTAAACCTAAGCCTAAACCTAACACTAACCCTAAAGCTAACCCTAACCCTAACCTAACACTAACGTTGACCTAACCCTAATTATTACCTAACCCTAATGTAACCCTGATCCTAACACTAACTTACCCTAACCCTAACCCTAACACAAATTGTAATCCTAACACTTCCTAACCCTAAACCTAACCCTATCACTAACCCTAAGTCTAAACCTAAACCTAAACCTAACACTAAACTTAACACTATCAGTAACACTAACATCAAACCTAAAACTAACCCTAAACCTAACACTCACCCTAACCCTAAAATTAACACTAACACTAACCATAACCTTAACACTAATTCTAACCCTAATATTTACCATAATGCTAACCTTAACCCTAACCCTAAACTTAACACTAAGCCTAACTTTAACCATAATCCAAACACTAAACCTAAACCTATCCCTAACGCTAATAGTATTCCTAAATCTAACCCTGAATATAAACCTAACAATAACAGCCTAACCCTAAATTTAAACTTAAACCTTACACTAAGCTTAACCCTAACTCTAACACGAAACCAAATCTTAACTCCAAAACTAATCCTAACACTAACCCTAATATTAACCCTAAAAATAAAACCAGACCTGACACTAATCCTAACACTAACCCTACCACGAACCTTAACCCTAACCCTAACTCTAACACAAAAACTAACCTGAAACCTAACCCGAACCCTAAACCTAACCATAAATCCAACAATAAACCTAAACCTAACCATAATCCTAAGCCTAACATAAACCTAATCCTAACCCAAACCATACACCTAACACAAATCCTAACCCTAACCCTAACACTAATCCTAATGCTAAACCTAACCCCAATCCTAACATTCATACTAACCCTAATCCCAACTCTATCAATAATCATAACCCAAATCTAACCCGAAACCTAACACTAACTCTAAACTTAACCCTAACCCTAACCCTAACACTAACCCTAACCTAAGTGTAACCCTAAACCTAAACCTAAACCTAACCCTAAGCCTAACTTTAACCCTAATACTAACCATAACGACAAACCTTCCCTATTACTAAACCTAACACAAACCCTAACCCTATCGCTTAACATAGCACAAATTGTATCCTTCACCCTAACACTTTTCCTAACATTAACCCTAAACCTAACCCTAACTCTAAAACTGACCCTAACCCTAACCTGAACAATAACCCTAACACTATCCCTAAAACTAACTCTAACCATAACCCTAAACCTAAACCAAACACATACCCTAATGATAACATTAACCCTTTCTGTAACACTAACCCTAGCCCTAACCCTAAAACTAACCCTAAACCTATAACTAACCCTAACAATATGTCTACCCTAACCCAAACAATAACATGAAATGTAACCTTAAACCTAAATCTAACACTAACACTAACCCTAACTCTAATGCTAACATGAATCCTAACCCTAACCCTAACCTTTAAACTAACCCTAAACATAATACTAACCTAACAGTAACCATAACCCTAACCCTAACCTAAACACTAACACTAACTAGCCCTAACCTTTACATGAACCATAAATCTGATCCTAACACTAACCCTAACCTTAACCGTAACCCTAACCCTAACACTAACCCTAAACCTAACCTTAAACCTAATCTTTACCTTAACTGTAATCCTAACCATAAATTGAACACTTACATAACCTTAAAACTCACCCTTCCCCTAACCCTAACCCTAACACTAAGCCTAACCCTACCCCTTATTCAAACACTATTTTTTATCACTACCTCTAACCATAATTCTAAACCTAACCCTCACCATAACCCTCAATATAACCCTAAAACAAACCCTAACCCTAAACCTAACACCAACCCAAGCCAGAAACCTGACACTAACCCTAACCATAACCATATACTAAGCCAAAACCTAACCTTAACCCTGACACTAACCCTAATCCTAAATCTAACACTAAACATAACCCTAACCCTAAATCTAACCCTAATCCTAACACTAACCCTAACTCTAACCCTAACCATAACACTATCACTAACACTAACCATAAATCTAAAACTAAACCTAACGCTAATCCAAACACTAACTCTAACCCTAACCTAACTGTAACCCCAAATCTGACATAAACCTAACCCTAAACTTAACCCTAACTCTAACACTAATTCTAACTCTAACACTAACCCTAACCCTATTTCTAAACCTAAGCTTAATCCTAACCCTAAACCTACCACTAACCTTAACACCAAAACTAACACTAACACTATCCCTAAACCTAACCCTAAAACTAACACTAACCTCAACCCTATCTTAAACCTAACAATAACCCTAAACCTAATCCTAACACAAAACATAAACCATAACCATAACCCTAACATTTATCATAACCCTAACTGAAAACTAACCCTAAGCCTAACACTAACCCAAACCTTAATCTTAACCCTAACTCTAACACATATATCAAAACTAAACCTAACCATAACACTAACCCTAAACTTAATCCTAAATAAAACACTAAACCTAACCTTAAACCTAACCCTAACACTAACTATAAACCTATCCCTAACCCTAACACTATTCCTAATCTTAAACGTAATCCTAACTCTAACATTAACAGTAAGCCTAACTCTAAATCTAACCCTAACCCTAACACTAACACTAACCCTAACCATAACCATAACCATAACACTAACCCTAATTTTAACACTAACACTAATCCTAAACCTATCCCTAACCCTAAAACTAACACTAACCATAACCCTAACCATAACCATAACACGAACCCTAACCCAAACACTAATCCTAATCCTAAACCTAACCCAAATTCTCACCCTAAATATACCCCTAACCCTAACCCTAACTGTAACACTAGAACTAACATTAACCCTAATGCTAAATCTGACAAAAACCCTAACTGTAACCCTAACCCTATCCCTAAGACAAACCCTAATCTAAACCCTACAATGAACCCTATAACTTACATGAACCCTACCCCTATAACTTACCCTAAACCTAACCCCAACCCTAAGCATAAAACTAAAACTAACCCTAACCCTAACCCTAATTTTAACCCTATATTAAAACTAATACTAAACCTACCACTAACCCTACCCTAACCAGAACCCTAACCCTTACCCTAACACTAACCCAAACCCTTACCCTAACCTGAACCCTAACCCTTAGCCTAAACCTATTCTTAACCTTATCACTAACACTACCTCTAACCTTAACCCTAACTCTAAAACTAATCCAAATGTAACCCTAACTATAACATTAAAGCAAACCCTAACCCTAACCCTCAACCTAAAACCAACCCTAAACATAACACTAACATTAACCCTAATCCTAACTCTTAAACTAACCATAACTCGATCCCTATCCCTGAGCCCCACCCTAATTCTAAAACTAAACCTGAAACTAACCCAAAACTGTAGCCTAACATTAATCCTAACCCTTAACTAATAATAACTCTAAACCTAACCCTAACCCTATCATTAACACTAACCCTAACCCTACCCTTAACCCTAACACTAACCCTAACTCTAACCCTAATACAAACAAAACCCTAAACCTAACCCTCCACCTAACACAAACCATAAACCTAAACCTAACACTAACCCTAACACTAACCCTAACCCAAACCCAAACCCTAATCCTAACACTTAAACTAACCCTAACCCTGCCCTGATCCCTGATTCTCACCCTAATTTTAAAGTAACCCTAAACTTAACCCTAACACTAACACTAAACCTAACTCTAAACCTAAAACATAATACTAATCCTAACCCTACTCTAACATGTACCCTAACCCTAACCCTAATTCGAACCATAACCCCAAATGTAAACCTAACCTTAACACTACCCCAAACCCTAATTCTAATCCTAACCTAACCGTAACCCTAAACCTAAACCTAACCATAATCCTAATCATAACCGTAACCCTATCCATAACACTAACCCTAAACCTAACACTAAACTTAACCCTAAATCTTACTCTAAACCTAACACTCAAATAAACCCTAACTCTAATAGTGATACTAACAGTAATCATAACCCTAAACCTTACACTAAACCTTACATTAACCGAAATCAAATATGAACACTAACCCTAAACCTAACCCTAACACTAACTTTAACCCTAAGTTAGCCCTAAGCATAACCCTAACCCTAACCCTAGCCCTAATCCTAACTTAACCCTAGACTTAGTCCCAACCCTAGCTCAAAGCCTAACACTTACCATAAACATAAACCTAGAAATATCCGTAAATCTATCCCTAAACCTAGCCCTAATCCTAACCCTATCCCTATCCCTAACCCTAGCTCTAAACCTACAAAGTACACTAAACCTATCCCTAAACCTATTGGTAACCCTAGCCTTAACCATAAACCTAACCCTAACCCTAACCAGAAAACTAAACCTAGACCTAACCCTAAGCCTAACACTTGCTATAACCCTAACCCTAGCTCAAAACCTAACCCTTACCATAAACCTAAACATAACCATAGCCCTAACCTTAACCCTAAACTTAAATCTAACCCTAACCCTAAACCTAAACCTAAATCTAACCATATCCATTACACTAAACCTAACCCTAACCCTAATGATAATCCTAGCCCTAACCCTAACTCTAACCCTAAAACTACCGTAATTGTATCTCAAAGCTGAAGCATTCAAAAACACATTTATCCGAAAGTACTGTTGGAGACAACAGGGAAATATACATGTACTGAACTACCTCCCCAAATTATTTGGTCAGATTTCTTTGATACTGCACAAGATGCATTTGTTAACTTGCCCCACTAGGCTCCCTTAATTTGTGACTTCTATGATAAAAGGTTCTAAATTGATTAGGGTTAGGTTTATGGTTAGGGTAATGGCTAGGTTTAAACCTAGTATTAGGGTTAGTGTCATGTATTTTTGATACTGAGCAGGATTCATCTTTTACCTAGCCTCATGATGTTCCCTAGTTTGGGCCTTCTCGGTTCAGTGGTTTGCTGTCAGGAACAGTTTGTATTTTAAGGTTTCACTTAATTTTTAACTATATTGTTGAAGAGAAATGGAGCAGGAAATCAAACAGGGTTTGTGCTAGCTGCTTGAAATTGTGCACACTCAATCAGTTCTCTGTGGGCACTCTCTGGTTTGTTCCTTGTGTAATGAGTAATAAGCTGAAGCATGCAATACGAATTTATCTGAGAACAATTTAGGAGAAACCAGGGAAATATGCATGTACTGAAATAGCTCAACCAATTATTTTGTCAGATTTCTTTGAAACTGCCCATGATTCATCTGTAAGCTTGCCCCAATAGACTCCCCAAGTTCAAAACTTCTATGATCAAAGTTTCTCTAAACAGATTATGTTTAGGGTTAGATTTAGTGTTAGGACTAGGTTTAGACCAGGTGTTAGGATTAGAGTTACTTGTTTTTTTTTTTTTTTAATTTCTATGATACTGGGCAGGATTCACCTTTTTCCTATTTTGACTATACTCCAAACGTTTGGACCTCCTACGTAAAAGGGTTTTCTCTCAGGACAGTTTCAATTTTCATATTTCTCTTCTTTTTGCCCTATAGGGGTGAATAGAAATGAAGCTGGAAATCAAACAGGGTTTGTGCTAGCTACTTGAAACTTCACAAACTCAATCAGTTCTCAGTGAATATTCTCTGGTTTGTTTCCTGTGAAGTATCCCTAAGCTGAAGTAGAAAGAATTAGCTTTATCTCTGAGTGCTTTAGGAGCAAGCAAAATACACATATACTGAAATAGCTTTGAATTTTTTTGGTCTCATTACTTTGATACTGTACAGGATTCATCTTTGACCAACCTTAGTAGGCTCCCCAAGTTTGGGCCTTCAAGGTTCAATGGTTCAGTGTCAAGAAAGTTTGAATTTTTAGTTTTCACTACATTATAGACTATAGGTGTGAATGGAAATGGAGCTGGCAATCAAGCAGGGTTTGTGCTAGCTGCATGAAACTTCACACTCAATCACTTCACTGTCAGCATGCTCTGGTTTGTTTCTTGTGAAAGTACCTTAAGCTGAAGCATGAAAAACAATTTATCCATGGGCACATTGGGAGAAAACCAGGGAAATAGGCATGTACTGAAACACCTTCCCCAAATATTGGTCAGAATTTTTGATACTGGGCAGGATTCATCTGTTACCTACTAGGCACCCCAAGTTTGGGACTTTTATGATCAAGCTCTATAAACAGGAAAGGCTTAGTTTTAGGATGAGGGTTAGGGCTAGGGTTAGAACTAATGTTCGGGTTAGAGTTAGTTTTGTTCAAATTTTTTGATACCGGTCAGGATTCATCTTTTACCTAGCATTACCATGTTTCCCAGGTTGGGCCTTCTCAGTTCAAGGTTCGCTGTCAGGAACAGTTTGTGTTTTCAGGTTTCACTTCATTTTGACTTCTATGCGTTAGGGTTAGCGTTAGGGCTATGGCTCGGTTTTCTTTTAGGGCTAGGGCTAGGTAATATTAGGGCTAGATTTTAAATTAGTGTTAGGGTTAGGGCTAGTGTTAGGGTGAGGTGTAGTCTTAGGATTAGGGTTAAATTTAGAGTTAGGGTTAGATCCAGGGTTAGGGTTAGGGCTAGGGTTAGTGTTATGGGAAGGGAAAGAGTTAGAACTATAGAAATGGCTAGGATGAGTTTTAGATATAGATTTAGGACTAGGCTTAGGCTTAGGGTTAGGGTTAAAGATAAAATAGGGCTAGAATTAGGGTTAAGGTTAGTGTTAGGGATAGGCCTAGGGGTAGGGCTAGGTTTATGATTAGCATTGGAGTCAGGATTAAGTTTAGGGTAAAGGGTGGGGTTACAACAAGCTTTAGGGCTAGGGTGAGGATTAGAATTAGGATTAGGGCTAGGGATATGTTTAGGTTAGGAGTAAGTCTATGTTTAGGGCTAGGGTTTTTTTTAGGTTAAGTGCTAGAACTAGCCTAGAGCTAATGTCAAGTCTAGAGTTATGATTAAGGATAGTCTTAGTGTTAGGTTATTGCTAGATCTAGTGTCAGAGCTATGTTTATGGTAAGGGTCATGTTTAGAGTTAAGGGTATTATTAGAGTTAGGGTCAGGTTTAGCATTTGGTTTTGGTCAAAGTTTAGGTTTAGGGCTTGAATTAGTGTTAGGTTTAGGCTTAGGGTTAGGGTAATTGATAGTGTTAGGTTTAGGTTTCTGTTAAGGTTTAGGGTAATGGATGGGTTAGGTTTAACAATAGGGTTAAGGTTAGCATTAGGTTAGGGTTATGTTTCATATAATAGATATGTTTAGAGCTAGCGTTAGTGCTAGGTTATGGTTTGGATAGTCTAAAATTAGAGTTAGGTTTAGCCATAGGGCTAGGGTTTGGTTTACGGTAAGTGTTAGGTTTAGGGCTAGGGTTATGGTTAGGTTAGGGTAAGGGTTAGGTTTGGAGCTAGGGTAATGGCTAGGGTGAGGGTTAGGTTTACGTTCAGGTCTAGGGATATGTTTATGGTTAGGGTTTGGTTTAGAGTTTGGGTTATGGCTAGAGTTTTTATTGCAGTTAGGGTTAGTTTTAGGCTAATGGATAATGTCAGATTTAGGCTTAGGGTTAGGGTTAGTTTATGATTTAGGGCTAGTCTTAGGATTCGGTTTAGTGTAAGGCTTAATGTTTCTGCCAGGGCTAGGGCTATGGTGAGGTTTAGCTTTATGGTTAGGTCTTGGGATATGTTTATGTCTAGGGTTAGGTTTAGTGTTAGGGATAGGGCTATAATTAGGGTTAGGGTAATTGACAGGGTTAGAACTAAAGTTTGAGCTAGGATTATGGTTAGGATAAGAGCTCGGGTTAGGGTTATGGTTTAGTATAGGGCTAGGGTTTTGTTTAGGGTAAGGGTTTGGCTTTGAGCTTGAGTTAGGTCTAAGGCAAGTGTTAGTGTTAGGGCTAGGGTTAGGGTTAGGGTTATGCTTAGGGCTAAGTTTAGGCCTAGGATTATGGCTAGGTTTTGTGTTAGGTTTAGGGCTAGGGTTAGGAATATGGTTAGGGTTAGGGCTAATGTTAGGGTTAAGATTAGGGTAAAAATAGTGTTAGGGCAGGGTTATGTTTAGGGCTAGATTAGGGTTAGTGTTATGGCTAGGTCTAGTATTAGGACTAGGTTGGGGGTTAGGGTCAGGTTTAGAGATAGGTTAATGTTAGGGTCAGGGTCAGTGTTCTGGATAGGATAAGGGTTAGGGTTAGAACCAGAATTATGGCTAGTGTTAGGTCTAGGGGTAGGATAAGTGTTTAGTTTAGGTTAAGGCTTACTGATAGTGCTACAGCTAGGGTTTTGTTTAGGTCTAGGGCTAGAATTATAGCTATATTTAGGATTAGTTTTGGGTTTAGATCTAGTGTTATGGTCCAGTATAGGAATAGGCTTACCGGTAGGGCTAGTGTTAGGGTTTGGTTTAGGGTTAGAGTCAAGTTTAGACCTATGGTTACTGTTAGGGTCAGAATAAGTGTCAAGGTTAGGGTTAGAAGTAGAATGAGGGCTAGGGTTAGGACTAGAAATACTGTTAGTGTTTAAGTTAGGTTAAGGATTAGGGTTAGGACTAGGGTTAGCATTTGATTTAGTGTTTGTCTTAGCGTAAGAGTTAAGGTTAGAGCTAGGGATAGGGCTTGGTTTAGGATTAGGGTTACGGCTAGTTAGGGTTAAGATTAGGGTTTAAGCTACGGTTAGGATTAGAATTAGGGGTAGAATTTGTGTTAGCATCAGGGCTAGTATTATGACCATGACTAATGTACCAACTAGGGTTAAGATTAGGGCTAGTTTTAGGGTTAGGTTTAAGGAAAGGTCTGGTGTTAGGGTTAATTTAAGATTAGGGTGATGTTTAGAGCCAGGATTAGTGTTAGGATCAGGGTCAGGGTCAGGGTTATTTTTAGAGTTAGGGTTAGGGCTAGGTGTAGGTTTATGGTTTGGTAAAGGTTAAGGGTTAGGGTTAGGGATATGGCTTGGTTTTGTTTTAAGGCTAGGACTAGAGGTAAGGCAAGTTTTAGGATTAGCATTATTGTTAGGGCTAGTGTTAGGGTTTGGTTTAGGATTATGTTTATGGTTAAATTTAGAGTTAAGTTTAAATTTAGAGTTAGGTTTAGATCTAGGGTTGGGCTAGGGCTAAGGATAGAACTAGGGCTAGGGCTAGGGCAAGAGCTAGAGTTAGTCTTTAGGCTAAGTTTAGGGTTAGGATAGGACTAAATTAGGGTTAGTGCTAGGCTTAGTGTTAGGGTTAGGCCTAGGGTTAAGGCCAAGGTTATGGTTAGGTTTAAGATTATGGTTAGGTTGAGGGTTATGGTTAGGTTTAGGGTAAGGGATGGGGTTATAGATAGGTTTAGGGCTATGGTCAGGGTTAGAATTAGGCTTAAACCTCGGGTTATGGTTCGGGTTAGGATTAAGGCTAGGTTTAGGACTAGGATCAGGGCTAGGGCTAATTTCAGGTCCAGCTTTACAGTTAAAGATAGTTTAGGGTTAGGTTAGATGAAGTATAAGTGTTAGGTTTAGGGTTAGGGTCAGGTTTAGAGCTAAGGGTATTGTTTGGGTCAAGGTCGTGATTAGTGTTTGGGATAGGTTGAGGTTTAAATTTAAGGCTTGCATTAGAATAGGTTTAGGATTAGGGTAAGGATATATTTAGGTTTAGGTTTCCAGTTAGGTTTAGGGTAATGGATAGGGTTAGAATTAGGGATATGGTAAGGTTTAGGCCTACGGCTAGCATTAGAATTAGGATTATGGTTAGGATAATGGATAGGGTTAGAGCTAGGGTTAGAGCTAAGGTTATGGTTATTCTTAGTTCTAGGTTTAGGGTTATGGTTAGGGTTAGGGTTAAAGCTCGGTTTGGGGCTCAGATTCGGCTAGGTTTTGGTTTAAGTTAGGGCAAGTGTTATGGCTAATGTAAGTACTAGGGTTACAATTAGGGCTAGTTTTAGGGTTAGGGTTAGGGCTAGGTCTAGTGTTATGTTTAGGGTTATGTTTAGGGTGATGTTTAAACCTAGGGTTAGTGTTAGCGTCAGAACCAGGGTTAGGGCTAATTTTAGGGTTTTGCTTAAAATTAGAATTAGAGGTAGTGTTAGAGCTAGGTCAGAGTCATGGTTAGTGTTTCTTTTAGGTTTGAGTTTAGGGTTAGGGCTCAAATTAGCACAAGGGTTACGGTTAGGGTACTGATAGGGTTAGGTTTAGGGTGAAGGTTAGGTTTAGGGTAATTGATAAGGTTAGGGTTAGTGATAGGTTTAGGGGGTTAGGGTTAGTGATAGGGTTAAGGTTTGGTTTAGGTTAAGGGTTAGGGTTAGGGATTTGACTTGGTTTTGCTTTAGGGCTAGGCCTAGAGTTAGGGCTAGTTTTAGGAGTAGCATTAGTGTTAGGGTTAGGGTTAGTGTTATATTTAGGCTTAGATTTTGCATTAGAGTTAGATTTAGAGTTAAGGTTAGATCCAAGTTTAGGGCTAGGGCTAAGGAAATGGCTAGGGTTAACTCTAGGATTAGAGCTAGGTTTATTATTCCAGTAAGGGATAGGGTAAGAACTAGTTTTAGGGCTAGGGAGAGAGTTAGACTTAATTTTAGGGCTAGGGTTAGTGTTATGGTTAGGGATAGGGCTAAGTTAGGTCTAAGATTAGGGATAGGGTTGGTTTTAAGTTATTCCTAGGTTTAAGATTAGGGTTATGATTAAGGCTATGTTTAGTGCTTATATGGGTTAGGGTTTGTGTTCAGGTTAGCGCTAGGATTATATCTAGGGCTAATGTCTGGTCTAGGGTTATGGTTATAGATAGTTTTAGTGTTAGGTTTTGGCTAGGTCTAATTTAAGGATTAGATTTAGGGTAAGGGTCAGGTTATAGCTACGTGAATTATAAGGGTCAGAGTCATGGTTAGTGTTTCTTTTAGGTTTGAGTTTAGGGTTAGGGCTCAAATTAGCATAAGGGATATGGTTAGGGTACTGATAGGGTTAGGTTTAGGGTGAAGGTTAGGTTTAGGGTAATTTATAAGGTTAGGGTTAGTGGTAGGTTTAGGGTTAGGCCTAGTGTTAGCATTAGGGAAAGGGTTATGTTTAGGGTAATGGATACAGTTAGAGTTAAGTTTAGTGCTAGGGTTATGGTTAGGATTAGGTCTTGAGATAGGTTTATGCCTAGAATTAACATTAGGGTATGGGTTATGATGAGAGAAATGGGTACAGTTAGAGTTAAGTTTATAGCTAGACTCAAGGTTAGGAATAGGTCTTGAGTTAATGTTACGGTATGGGTTAGAACTACGGTTAGAGTTAGTGTTATGTTTTGTTTAAGAGTTAAGTTCTGAGCTATGATTAGTATTAGAGGAAGGGTTAGGTTCAGGGTTATGTTTAGGGATAGGATTACGGTAGGTTTAGGGTTAGAGTTAGGGTTAGGGGAATGGTTATAATTAAGTTTAGGTTTAGGGTTAGTGTAATATATATAGTTAAATGTAGGTTTAGGTTTAGGGATAGGGCTAGATTTAAGTTTAGGGTTAGAGTTAGGTCTATGGTTATGTTTAGGTTTATGGTAAGGCTTAGGGTTTGATCTATGGTTAGGGCTATACTGAGTATTGATTTAGGGTTAGGTCTAGGTTCAGTTTTCTGTTTAGGGTTAGGATTATGGTTAGGGTTAAGGCTAGGGTTACATTTAGGGTTAGAGTTAGGGTAATGGGTAGGTTTAGAGCTAGGGTTAGGGCTAAGGTTATGGTTAGAATTAGGACTAGGTTTAGGGTTAGATTCAGGGATAGTTCTAGGTTTATGTTTATAGTAAGTGTTAGGTTTTGAGCTACGGTTAAGGCTAAGGCGAGGGTTAGGTTTGGGTTAGGGCTATGGCTAGGGTTAGGGTTATGCTTAGGGCTAGGTTAACACCTAGGATTAGCTCTAGGTTTTGTGTTAGGTTTATGCCTAGGGTTAAAGCTCTGGGTAATGTAAGAGCTAGGATTATGGTTAGGGATAATTTTAGGGTTAGGGTTATGCCAAGATTTAGTGTTAGGTTTAGATTTTCAGTGAGGGTCAGTTTTAGAAGTAGGTTTATCGTTAAAGGAAGATTCAGTGTTTGAGTTAGAGTTCAAGTTAGAGTTACAGCCAGAATTAAGTGTAGGTTAATGTCTATAGGTAGGGTAGAGTTTTTGTTAGTATAAGGGTTATTGTTAGGCCTAGGACTAGGTTTTTGTTTAGTTCTAAAGCTAGATATAAGGTTATATTTAGGATTAGGTTTGAGTCAAGGGCTAGTGTTAGGTTTCAGTCTAGTGTTAGGGTCAGGTTTAGAACTAGGGTTTGTGTTAGAGTCAGGATAAGGGTCAGGGTTAGCATTCAATTTTGCAATAGGATTAGAGCTAGAATGAGGGCTAGGGTCAAGACTACTAATAAGGTTAGGATTTTGATTAGCCTAAGGATTAGGCATAGGTCTAGGGCTACCATTAGTGTTAGGGTTATTCATAGGATAAGTGATAGCCTTAGAGCTAGGGTTAGGGCTAGAGTTAGGGTTAGGTTAAATCTAGGTTTAGGGCTCGGATTAGGGCTAGTTTTGGGGTTAGGGTTTGGGTTAATGATAGGGCAATGGCTAATGTAAGAACTAGGGTTACAATGAGGGTTAGTTTTAGGTTTAGGGTTAGGGGTAGGTCTAGTGTTAGGGTTAAGTTTAAGGTTAAGATAATATTTAGATCTAGGGTTAGTGTTAGGATATGAGTCACGGTCAAGGTTAGGGTTAAGACTCAAATTAGGAATACGTTTATTTTAGTTTTCAGTTTAAGGTTAGGAGGGTGTTTAGAGCTAGGGTGAGTTTTAGGATATGAGTCAGGGTCAGGGTTAGATTTAAGATTAGGTTTAGGACTCGAATTAAGGCTATGGTTAGGTGTAGGGTAGTGCTAACGTTTGTTTTAAGTTAAGGTTTATGGTTAGGGCTATTGCTCAGTTTGTTTTACTGCTAGGGTTAGGGTTAGGGCTAGTTTTACCATTAGCATTAGGGTTAGGGCTAGTGTTAGTGTTTGGCATAGGCTTAGGTCTAGGTTTAGATTTCGAGTTAGAGTTAGATCTAGGGTTAGAGCTAGGACTAAGGATAGGGCAAGGTTTAGGGCTAGGGTTAGTGTTATGGTAATGAATAGGCTTAGAATTAGGGATAGGGATAATGTGAGAGTTAGAGTTAGTCTTGGGTCTAGGGTTAGGATTAGGTTTAGGTACAAGTTAGCAGTATGGCCAGTGTTTGGTTTTCTCTATGTTTAGGGTCAGTTTTAGACCTAGGGTTTGTGTTAGGTCGGAATAAGGGTCAGGGTTAGTGAAAGGGTTTGGGATATGAATAGAGCTAGAATAAAGTCTAGGGTCAGGACAATTAATAGGGTTAAAATTTAGTTAGCCTAAGGATTAGGGATAGGTCTAGGTTAACCATTAGTGTTAGGGTTTCACTTATAGTAAGGGATAGGTTTAGAACTAGGTTTAGTTCTAAAGTTAGAGTAGGATTAGGGTTAAAGTTAGGTTTAGGGTTCAGATTGGGGCTAGGTTTGTGTTAGGTTTAGGACTAGCGTTAGGGCAATCGCTAATATAAGAACTAGGGTTAAAATTAGGGTTAGTTTTAGGGTTGGGGTAGGGTAGATGTAGTTTTAGTGTTAGGGTTAATTTTAAGTTTAGGGTGATATTTAGAGCTAGGGTTAGTTTTAGGATATGAGTCAGGATCAGGATTAGGTTTAGGACTCAAAGAAGGGCTAGGGTCACTGTTAAGTTTAGGTTTAAGTTTAGGATGGTGTTTCAAGCAAGGGTGAGTTTAGCATATGAGTCAGTGTCAGGTATACATTTAAGGTTATGGTTAGGACTCGAATTAAGGCTATGATTAGGTCTAGGTGTAGTGTTAGTGTTTTGTTTATGTTAGGTTTAGGGTTAGGACTATTGCTCATTTTTGTTCTCCTGCTAGTGGTAGGGTTAGGGCTAGTTTTATGAATAGAGTTAGGATTAGGTTTAGTGTTAGTGTGAGGCTTAGGCTTAGGGTTAGGGCTAGGACTAAGTATTGGGCAAGGGTTAGGGTTATGGTTATGGTTATGGTAGGGGGAGGATTAGAACCAGTGATAGGGCTAGTATGAGAATTATTATTAGTCTTAGGACTAAGGTGAGGGTTAGGGTTAGGGATAGGGCTAAATTAGGGCTTGGATTAGGTCTATGGTTAGTGTTCAGTTTAAGCATAGAATTAGGGTTAGATTTAGGATTTAGTTTAGGGTAAGGGATGGTGTAATTCTAGTCTTAGATGTAGGGTCATGTTCAGAATAAGGGTTAGGATTAGGGTTATGATTAAGGCTAGGTTTAGGGCTAGGATGAGGGCTCGGGTTTGTTTTAGGTTTAGGGCTAGTATTAGGAGTATGGCTAATTTCAACTCTAGAATTATGTTTAAAGATAGTTTTAGGGTTAGGATTATGGGTATGTCTAGTGTCAGGATTAGGTGTAGTGTTAGGATCAGGTTTAGGGCTAAGGGTATTATTCAGGTGAAGGTCTAGGTTAGGGTTTGGAATAGGTTAAGGCTTAAATTTAGGGATTGACTTAGCATTAGGGTAAGTGTTAGGGTAATTATAGGCTTAGAATTAGAGTTCATGTTTGGTTTAGGGAAATGGATAGGGATAGGTTTAGAGATAGATTTAGGTTTAGGTCTAGGGTTAGCATTCGGGTTAGGGTTACTGTTATGGTAATGTATAGGGTAGGGTTAGGATTATGGTTATGATTAGGGCTAGGGCTATGGTTAGGCTTAGGGTTGAAGCTCAGGTTAGGGCTCGGATTAGGGCTAGGATTTGGGTTAAGTTAGTGATAGAGTTAGGATTATGGCTAATGAAACTACAAGAGTTATGATTGGGGTAATTTTAGGGTTAAGTTTAGGGCTAGGTTTAGTGGTAGGTTTAGTGTTAGGATCAGGGTGATGTTTAGAGCTAGGATTAGTGTTAGTGTCAGAGTCAGTGTCCGGGTTTGCTTTAGGGTTCGGCTTAAAACTCGAATTAGGGCTAGGGATAGGGGTAGGTGTATGATTAGGGCTTGATTTAGTGTAAGGGTTTAGAATAGAGCTTATGGCTCGGTTTTGTTTTAGGGCTAGAGCTAGGATTGGAACTAGTTTTAGGATTAGTGTTAGGGTTATGGCTACTGTTAGGGTTAGGCTTAGGCTTGGGTTAGGGTTAGATTTAGAGATAGATTATGATCTCAGGTTAGTGCTTGGGCTATGGATAGGGCACAGGTTAGGTCTAAGTTTAGAGATAGGGTTAGCGTTATGTTAAGGAATAGGGTTAGAAGTAGTGATAGGGCTAGTGTGAGAGTTATATTTATTCTTACATCTAGGGTTAGGGTTAGGTTTAAAGATAGGGTAAAATTAGGGCTAAGATTAGGGCTAGGGTTAGTATTGGGGTTAGAGCTAGGGTTAGGTTTAGGGTTATGATTAATCTAGGTTGAGGGCTAGTATAAGGGCTGGGGTTCTTGTTGGGGTTAGGGTTAGGATTAGGGCTAGGGCTAATATCAGTTGTGGGGTTACAGTTGAGGAGAGGACAGTTTTAGGATTAGGTTTATGGCTAGGTCTAGTGTTATGGTTAGGGTTAGACCTAAGGGTCATTTTTAAAGCTAAGAGAATTATTAGGGTCAGGATCAGGTTAGAGTTTGGTTGAGGAGAGGGTTTAGGGTTAGGGCTCAAATAAGCATTAGGCAGGGTTAGGGTAATTATAGTTTTTTTTTTTTTTTTTTTGTTTAGGGTTCAGGTTAGGTTTACAGTAATTGATAGGGTTCGGTTTAGCAATAGTGTTTGTGTTAGGCCTAGGGTTAGCATTAGGGTAAGGGTAATGTTTAGGACAGGGTTATAGTTAAGTTTAGGGCTAGGGTTATGGTTAGGAATAGGTCTTGAGTTAGGGTTAGGGTTAGGGTTAGCACTAGGGTTAGTGTTAGGGTTATGTTTAGCATAAGGGTTAGGTTTTGATCTAGGGTTAGGTTTAGAGTTAGGTCTATGGATAATTTTAGAGTATGGTTATGGATAGGGTTAGAGTAATGGATATGGTTAGATATAGGCATATGGTAATGGTTAGTGTTAGACTGAGGTATAAGTTTATGGTTAGGGCTATGGTTATGTTTAGGTTTATGTTAAGGTTTAGGGTTTGAGCTAGATTTATGTCTATGGTGAGTTTGAGGTTTATGGTTAGGTCTAGTGTTAGATTTCTGGTTAGATTTAGGGTTAGGGTTAGGCCTAGAGTTATCAATAGGTTGAGGGTTAGTTTTAGCATAATGGGTAGGTTTAGAGCTAGGTTTAGGGCTAAGGTTAAATTTAGGATTAGGGCTAGTGTTAGGGGTATGTTTAGGGATAGGTGTAGGTTTAGGTTTAGGATAAGGGTTAGGCTTTGAGCTATGGTTAGGACTAATCAAGTGTTAGGTTAGAGTTAGGGTTAGGGTTATGCTTAGGCCTGGGAGTAGCTCTAAGTTTTGTATTAGGTTTAGGCCTAGGGTTAGGGCTGTGGGTAATGTAAGAGCTAGGGTTATGATTAGGGCTAGTTTTAGGGTTAGTATTTTGGCTAAGTCTAGTGTTAGGTTTAGATTTTTGTTAGGGTCAGGTTTAGAGGTAGGTTTACTCTTAAAGTCAGGGTCAGTGTTTGGGTTTGAGTTAGAGTTAGGGTTACAACCAGAATTAGATCTAGGTTTAGGTCTAGGTGTACGGTTAGTGTTTGTGTTAGGTTAAGGTTTACTTTAAGGGCTAGGGATAGATTTTTGTTTATGTCTATGGCTAGAGTTAAGGCTAGATTTAGGATTTGGTTTATGTCTAGGGTTAGTGTTATGGTTTGGTCTAGGGTTAGGGCCATGTTTAGACCTAGGATTACTGTTAGGGTGAAAAAAAAAATGTTTAGGGTTAACATTAGCTTTTGGAATAGGGTTAGAGCTAGAGTGAGGGTAAGGTTATGACTGTTAATAGGGTTAGGGTTTTGGTTATCTTAAGGATTGGGGATAGGTCTAGGGTTACCATTAGGGTTAGGGTTTCACTTTGGGTAAGGGATAGGTGATAGGTTTAGTGTTAGGCCTAGGGTTACCATTAGGAATAGGGTTATCATAAGAGTGATGTATAGGTTTAGGGTTAGAATTAGGGTTAGAGCTAGAACTAGGGTTAGGGTTATTGTTAGGGATAAGGCTAGGGTTATGTTTAGGCCAGAGTTTAGGCTTTCAGCTATGCTTAGGTCTAAAAAGAGAGTTAGGCTCTGGGTTAAGTCTAGGTTTAGGGTTAGGGTTATGCTTAGGGTAGGTTTAGGCCTTGGATTAGGGCTAGGTTTTGTGTTAGGTTTAGGTCTAGTTTTAGTTCTATGGGTAATGTAATATCTAGGGGTCTAATTAGGCATAGTTTTAGGGTTAGGGTTAGGGCTACGTCTAGTGTTAGGTTTAGATTTTGGTTTAGAGTCAGTTTTAGAGCTAGGTTTACTGTAAGTGTCAGGGTCAGTGTTCTGATTAGAGTTAGGGTGAAAGCCAGAATCAGGAGTAGCATTAGGTCTAGGGGTAGTGTTATTGTTTGGTTTAAGTGTTATTGTTTGGGCTAGGACTAAGTTTTGTTTAGGTCTAGGGCTAGAGTTATCAGTTGATTTAGGATTAGGTTTAGGTCTAGGGGTAGTTTTAGGGTTAGGTTTAGGTAAAATTTACTGGTAGGGCTAGTTTCAGGGTTCAGTTTAGGATTAGGGTCAGGTTTAGACCTATAATTAGTGTTATGATCAGAATAAAGGTGAAGATTAGCTTTAGGTTTTGGGTTAGGTTTAGGGATAGAATGAGGGCTAGTGTTTGGACTAGTAATAGGGTTATTGTTTGATTTAGGCTAAGGATTACTATTAGGAGTAGGGTTAGCATTATGCATATGGTTTGGCTTAGGATAAGGGATAGAGTTACAGCTAGGTTTAGAGCTAGGGTTAGGGTTAGGTTGAGAGCTAGGGCTAGGGTTAGGTTTAAATCTAGTTTTAGGTCCCAGTTTAGGGCTATTTTTGTTTTGGGGTTAGGGCTAGGGTTAGGACTATAGCTAATGTAAGAACTAGGGTTATTATTAGGGTTAGTTTTAGGGTTAGGTTTTGGGCTAGGGATGGTGTTAGCATTTGCTCTATGGTTAGGGTGATATATAGAGCTAGGGTTAGTGTTTGGATATGAGTCATTGTAAGGATTAGTTTTAGTTTTAGGAGAAAAATTTGAGCTAGGGTTATGGCTAGTTTTAGGGTTACAGTTTGGTTTAGGTTAGGTTTAGGGTTAGGGTAATGGCTCGGTTTTGTTTTAGGGCTAGGGCTGGGGTTAGGGTTAATTTTATGTATAGGGATAGTGTTCAGCTAGTGGTAGGTTGAGGTTTAGGCTTAAGTTTAGGGTTAGATTTAGAGTTATGGTTTGATTTAAGGTTAGAGCTAAGGTTAGGGCTAGTGTTAGGGTTACAGTTATGGACAGGTTTAGAAATAAAAATAGGGCTAGGTTGAGAGTTAGATGTATTCTAGGGCTAGAGTTCTGGATTTGCTTAGCTTTCGGGCTAAATCAGGGCTAGATTACATCTAGGTTTTATGTTAGGGTTAGACACATGGTTAGGGTTAGAATTAGGGTTAATTTTAGTGTTAGGGTTATGGTTAGTTTTAAGGGAAAGGGTGAGGTTATGGCTAGGTTCAGGGCCATGGAGAGGATTAAAATCAGTTATAGGAATAGGGTGAGTGTTCAGGTTAGGATTAAGGCTAGGTTTAGGGCTAGGATGAGGGCTAGGGTTTATGTTAGGTTTAGAGCTAGGATTAGGGCTAGGGCTAATGTCAGGTCTAATGTTATGGTTAGGAATAGTGTTAACTTTAGGTTTATGGCTACGTCTAGTGTAAAGTTAGATTTACAGTAACGGTCAGGTTTAGAGCTTAACCCTCAAACTAGCCCTTACCCTAACCCTAGCTCTAACCCTTTCCCTTACCCAAAGCCAAACTCTAACCAAAATGCAAACCCTAATACTAACCCTAATCCTTAGCCCAACTTATATTCTAACCATATTACTAGTCATAACCCTAGCCCTCATTCTTGCTTCAACCCTAACCCTGATCCTTATTCTGACCCTAACACTAACCCTGGGTCTAAACCTGACCCTATCCCTAAAGCAAACCCTAACACTAGCCCTACCTGTAACACTATATCTATATTTAACCATAACACTAGGCCTAGACCTAAAGCTAATCCTAAAAACAGCTATAACTCTAGACCTAGAACTAAACAAAAACCTAGCTATAGCCCTCACAATACCCTTAACCTAAACCAAACACTAACCCTACGCCTAGACCTAAACCTAGTCCTAATTTGGGCTATAACCCTAACCCTAACACTACCTCGAACACTGACCCTTACCCTAACAATAAATCTAGCTTGAAACCAGACCGTATCCCAAAACGTAGACCTAACACTAGACCCAGACATAACCCTAACCCTAAAAGTAGCCCTAAACATATCCCTAGTTCTTATGTTACCCATAGTTCTCACCATAGCCATAAACCTAACATAAAACCCAGCCCTAATCCTAGGCCTAAACTTAGTCCTAAGTATAACCCTAACAATAATCATAGCCCTAACACTAACCCTAACTTATCCCATGCCTCGAATCCTAACTTTAATCCTAGCCCAAAATTTAGCTCTAACCCTATCCATTACCCTTACACTAATCTTATTATTACCCTATCCCTAACACTAAACCTAACCTTAAACTAAATGTAACCCTAGAACTAACCCGAAACCTAACCTTTGCAATAGCCCTAAACTTAGCTGAAACATTAAGCCTTACACTAAACCTAATCCTAACTCTAGCCCTAACCCATACCTTAACCCTATTTCTAATGTTATTCATTACCATAAATTTAACCCTAACCCTAATTAAAACCCTAGCCATAACCCTAACCCTAAGCCAAACCATAACCTTAAATATAACACTACACCTAAACTTAAACCTAAACCTCGCCCTAGCTCTAACCTTAGCTCAAACACTAATCTTTACTCTAACTTAACCATAACCATAGCCGTAAACCTAACACTTTCCCTAACCTTAATACGTATCCTAAATCAAACCCTATCCCTATCCCTAAACCTAACCCTAATCCTAGACTTAATCCAAACCATAACCGAGCTCTAACCTGAGCTATAAATCTATCCATTACACTAAACATAACCCTTACCCTAATGCTAATCCTAACACTATCAATAAGCCTAACCCATTCTATACCCTAAACATTAACTGAAACCTAAACCTAACCATATCCATTACCCTTACCCTAAACCTAAACCAAACACTAACTCAAGCCTTAGCCATAAACTTTAACCTAAACCAAATGCCAACCCTGAATCTAACCATCATAAAACCCCTAGCCCTAAACCTGACCATTACACTAAACTCACTAGAACTAGTCATAATCTAATCATAAAACTATCCCTAACCATAACACTAGACCTGACATTAGTCCTAGCCCTAGTCCTAGCACTAAACCTAACAGAAACCCTAGCCATCCTTCTAGCCCTATACGTAAATTAATCCTACCATAAATACTAACCCTAACCCTAATCTTAATTCTAACTCTCATCCTAGACCTAAAGCTAGCTATAACACCACACATTCCCGTAAACTTAACCTTGACCCCAATGCTAACCCTAAATATAGCCCTACCCCTAGACCTAACCCTAACACTAACCCTAGCCCTAATCCTAGCCCTAATTTAGCTGTAACCCTAACCCTAACCTAAGCCTGATACTAAGTCTAAAACTAACTCTCTTCCTAGTGGTATTTTTAGTTCTCACACTATCCCTTCTGGAACGCTAACCTAGCCCTAACACTAGTCTTAGATATAACCCTAAAACTAAATCTAACCCTAACTCTAATATAAACCTCATCCTAACACTAGCCCTAATTCTAACACTAATCCAAAATCTAGCCCTAACCCTAGCCCTACCCCCACAAAAAAAAAAAAAAAAAAAAAAAAAAAAAAAAAACTGAGCCATAGTCCAAACTCTAAACCTTAAATTAAACCAAACCCTAACCCTACACCTAGCCCTAACTTTAGCCCTAACCCTAAAACTAACCTTTACCCTGACTCTGACCCTAACCCTAAACTTAGCCCTATATATATCGCCCTCACCCTAAACCTATGCTTTGCATGCTTCAGCATAGGGCTACATTCACAAGGAACAAATCAGAGAGTGCCCACAGAGAACTGATTGAGTGTGTGAAGTTTCAAGCAGCTAACACCAACCCTGTTTGTTATCCAGCTCCATTTACAATTACACATATAAGTGAAGATGAGGTGAAACCTTAAATCACAAACTGTTCTGACAGTGAACCATGAACCGAGAAATCCCAAACATGGGGAATATAGTAAGGCTAGGTAAAAGATGAATCCTCTTTGGTATCAAAGAAATTTGAAAAAAAAAAAACTAACTCTAACCCCAATAATAATTCTAACCCTAGCCCTAAACCTAACCCGAACTCTAACCCTAACCTGTTTAGAGAATCTTTGATCATAGAAGACCCAAACTTAGGGTGCCTAATAGGACAAAGTAACAGATGAGTCCTGCCCAGTATAAAAAAAATTCTGACAAAATAATTGGGGGAGGTGTTTCAGTACATGCCTATTCCCCCTGTATTTTCCTAGAGTGCTCTTGGATAATGTTCTTTTCATTGCCATGGCTTTGGAAAACTTTCTCTAGGAAGAAACCAGAGAGTGCCCACAGAGAACTGATTGAGTGTGTGAAATTTCAAGCAGCTAGCACCAACCCTCTTTGATTACGAGCTCTATTTCCATTTACCCATATAGGACAACTTGAAATGAAACTTTAAAATACAAACTGTTCCTGAGAGTGAACAATTGGAATTAGAAGGCCCAAAACTGGGGGACATAAAAAGGCTAGGTAAAAGAGAAATCCTACCCAGTATCAAAGAAATTTGAAAAAAAAAATAACTCTAACCCTAACACTAGTTCTAATTCCAGTCTGAAATCTAACACTAACCCTAAACCTATCCTGTATATAGAGCTTTGATCATACAAGTCCCAAACTTGGGGAACCCAGGGCAGCAAGCTAGCAGATGAATCCTGTGCAGTATCAACCAAATCTGACCAAATAATTGGGGGGAGGTAGTTTAGGACATGCATATTTCCCTGATTTCTCATAAAGTACTATTGGATAAAGTTGTTTTTGCATACTGTGCTTAGAGCTACTTTTATAAGGAAGAAAACACACAGTGCTCACAGAGAACAGATTGAATGTGTGAAGTTTCAATCATCTAGCCCAAACCCTGTTTGATTTCCAGCTTCATTTCCATTCACCCCTACAGGGCAAAAAGAAGAGAAACATGAAAATTCAAACAGTTCCTGAAAGGAAACCCTTTATTTAGGAGGCCCAAACATTTGGAGTATAGTCAAATTAAAGTGTTACGTTTAGGGAAAGGGTCAGATTAAGAGCTGGGGTATTATTAGGGTCAAGGTCAGGCTCAGGGTTTGGGTTAGGTTAAGTTTTAGTGTTAAGGCTCAAATTACCATTAAGTTTAGAATTAGGGTTAGGGTAATGGAAAGTGTTAGGTTTAGGGTTAAGTTTGGTTTAAGATAATGGATATGTTTAGGGTTTGTGATAGGTTTACGGTTAGGCCTCAGGTAAGCATTAGTGTTATAGTTATTGTTAGGGTAATTTATATTTTAGACCTAGGTTTAGGGCTAGGATAATGGTTAGGATTAGGGCTACAGTTAGCGTTAGGATCAGGGTTAGGGCGAGGGTTACACTTAGGATTATGTTTAGGGTATGGTTTAGGGTTTGTGAAAGGATTTTTGTTATGGCTAAGATTAATTTATGGTTTGGTCTAGGGTTATGGTCATGGTTAGTGTAACAGTTAAGGCTAGGGTTATCATTAAAGTTAGGGTAATAGGTTTAGATGTCAGGTTAAAGATAGTTTTAGGTTTAGGTAAACGTTAGGTTTAGGTTTAGGATTAGGGTTACCATTTGAACTAGCTTAGGTTTAGGATTAGGGTTTGGTTCAGTGTTAGTTCTAGGGTTAGGTTTATGTTTCAGGTTAAGGTAGGTTTAGCTTTAGGTCTAGTGTTATTATTAGGGTTAAGTTAAGGTTAGAGTAATGGGTAGGGTTCAAGCTAGGTTTAGGGCTTGAGTTAAGGTTAGGATTAGGGCTGGGGGTTAGGTTTAGGGTTTGACCTTGGGTTAATGTTAGGATTACATTAAGTGTAAGGGTTAAGGTTGGTGCTAGATTTAGGGCTAGGTTGAGGGTTAGGTTTACAGTCTGGCCTAGGGTAGGTTTACAGTTAGGTTTAGGGCTAGGGTTAGCATTATTCTTAGGGTTATTGTCAGTATAATGAATAGAATTAGAGCTAGGGTTTGGGCTATGGTTACAGTTAGGATTAGGGCTAGAATTAGGGTGAGGTTTAGGGTTTGTTCTAGGGTTATTTTATGGTAAGTTTTAGTG
Organism: Marmota flaviventris; assembly: GCF_047511675.1. Lineage (NCBI taxonomy): Eukaryota > Metazoa > Chordata > Mammalia > Rodentia > Sciuridae > Marmota > Marmota flaviventris. The sequence goes on along the minus strand of NC_092510.1, from coordinate 10,144,557 downwards.
TTTGAGCTAGGGTTAGGGCTAGAACGAAGGTTAGGGTTAGAGTTAGGGCTAAGTTTAGGGTTAGAGTTATGCTTAGGGTTAGGTTTAGGGCTGTAATTAGGGCTGGGTTTTGTGTGAGGTTTAGGGCTATTGTTAGGTATATGGGTAATGCAAGAGCTAGAGTCATGGTTATGGCTAGATTTAGAGTTCATCTAGTGTTAGGGTCAGTTTTGGACATAGGATAAGGTTTAGAGCTAGGGTTTTTGTTAGGGTAAATGTCAGGGTTCAGGTTAGGATTAGGATTAGGTTTAGGAGCAGAATGACAAATAGGGTTAGCTCTAGGGCTAGAGTTATGGTTTGGTTTAAGTTAAGGGTTATTGTTATGGCTAAGGCTAGAGTTATGGCTTTATTTAGGATTAGGTTTAGGTCTAGGCCTAGTGTTATTGTTAGGTTTCAGTGTAGGTTTAATGGTAGGACTAGTGTTACTTTTTGGATAAGGGTTAGATTAAGGTTTAAACCTAGGTTTAGTGTTAGGGTCAGAATAAGGTTCAGCGTTAGTATTAGGGTTTGGATTAAGTTTAGAGCTAGAATGAGGTTTAGGATTAGGACTAGTAGTAGAGTTAGGATTTGGGATAGGCTGCCGCAGTCTGGCTGGGCACAAAATCATGAGCCACCACACAGCTTGTAGATTCAAACAGCAACTCTTTATTCCTGAACTCACACCAGCCATCTACAATCACGTTCTGGGGAAATCCTCGTTCTCTGCCCAAATCCCCCCCACTGGGCTTCTGTCTCCCAAAAAATAGTGTCTGAATCCCGTGAGAACTCAAGGGGAACTCAGGCAGCAGGATACGCCCTATTCCCAGCAGGAATAACCTTAAGCCTTAAACCTGGAACCTAAACTGGGAACGCCCTAAACCCGGATTATCCTAAACCAGGAACACCCTAAACCCAGATCCGCCCTGGTCCTTGAGCAAGGTCACTTACATGCAATGTCACTGCAAAATGTCCTATTTCCACGAGTCCTTCCACTAAGCAACATGGGGTACGCTGGCAAGGAAATTGTCATACCTACTTGGCTAATGGCTCCCAGCAGTAGGCATAGAAGTAGGGTTAGGACTAGGGTAGCAGTAGGGTGAGGGTTTCACTAAGTGTAAGAAATAAAGTTAGAATTAGGATTAGGACTAAGGATAGGGTTAGGGTTAGGGCCAGGGTTAGGATTATGGTTAAAACTAGGGTTAGGCTTTGGATTAGGGCTAGGTTTGGTGTTAGGTTTTGGTCTATGGCTAATCTAAGAACTGGCATTACAATTAGGGCTGGTGTTAGGGTTAGGCTTAGGGCAAGGTCTAGTGTTAGGATTAGGTTTAGGGATAGGGTGATTTGTAGAGTTAGGGTTAGTGTTAAGGTTAAAGTCAGGGTTAGTATTAGTTCTAGGGTTAGGGTTAGGACTCAAGTGAGGGATAGAGTTAGGGTGAGCTGTAGGATTAGGCTTTGGTTTAGGGCAAGGGTTAGGGTCAGTGAAATGGCTCGGGTTTCCTTGAGAGCTAGGGCTTGGGTTGGGGCTAGTTTTCAAATTGGTGTTACGGTTAGAGCTAGTTTTAGGGTGTGGTTTAGGCTTAGGTTTAGGGTTAGATTTAGAGTTAGGGTTAAATCTAGGTTTAGGGGTAGAGTGAAGGTTAGGGCTAGGATTATTGCTAGGATTTGGGTTAGTATACGGGATAGAGTTAGAACTAGGCATAGGGCTAGGGCGAGAGTTAGAGTTAGTGTAAGAATTATATTTAGGGTTAGAATTAGGGCTTAATTAGAGCTAGAATTAGAGCTAGGGTTATTATTAAGGCTGATCCTAGGTTTATGGCTAGGGTTTATGGTTATGGTTAGGTATGATGTTATAGCTAGCTTTAGAACTAGGGAGAGGGTTAAAATAAGTTTTAGGTCTATGGTTAGGGTTAGGTTTAGGATTAAGGCTAAGATTAGGGCTAGAATTAGGGCTAGAGTTTGTTTTAGGTTTAGGGCTTCATTAGGGCTATGGCTAATGTTAGGTCTAGGGTTATTGTTAGAGATAGTTTTAGGGTTAAGATCATTACGGTTAGGATTAGGTTAATGGATATGATTATGTTTTGGGTTCAGGTTAGGTTTAGGTTAATGTTTAAGTTTAGGGTTAGGAATAGTTTGAAGGTTATCCAAGGTTTAGCACCAGCGTTAGGATTAAGATTAGGGTAATGGATAAGATTATACCTGGGGTTAGGGCTAGATTTATGGTTAGGATTAAGGCTAGGTTTAGGGTTAGGTTTAGCGTAAGGGTTAGGGCTAGAAATAGGGTTATGTTCAGGGTTATGGGTAGTTTTATGGCTCCGATTACAGATAGATTTTGGGTTAGGTTAGGGTAAGGTTTAGGGTTACATTCAATGTAAGAACTAGGGTTATGATTAGAACTAGTTTTAGGGTTAGGGTTAGGGCTAGGCCTTGGGTTAGGTTTAGGTTTAGGTTTTGAGTGATATTTAGAGCTAGGGTTAGTGTTAGTGTCAGAGTCAGGGTCAGGGTTTATTTTAGTCTTAGGGATAGGACTCGAATTAGAGCTTGGTTTAGGGCTAGGTGTAGGCTTAGGGTTTGGTTTATGTTAAAAGTTAGGGTTAGGGCTATGGCTGGGCTGTTTTTGGACTAGGTCTAGGTTCGGGCTACTTTTTGCACTTCCATTAATGTTACAGCCTGTGTTAGTGAGAGGTTTAGCTTCTGGTTAGGGTTAGATTTAGATTTAGGGTTTGATATATGGTTAGGGCTAGAGCTAGGTTTAGGGCTAATGCAAAGGCAAGTGATAGGATTATGGTAAGGGATAGGGTTAGAACTAGAAACATGGCTAGGACGAGATTTAGAGGTAGACTTAGGGCTATGGTTAGGTAAGATTTAGGGCTAAATTAGGGGTAGAATTATGTCTAGTGTGTGTATTAGGTTTAGGCCTAGTTTAGTCTTAGGTTTAGATTTAGGAATAGGGTTGGTATTAGGGGAAGGAATGGGTTTAAAGTTAGTTTTAAGGCTAGGTAAATGGTTAAAATTTTGGTTAGGATTAGGGTTAGGGTTTGATTTATTAATAAGGCTAAGATAAGGCTAGCATGAGGACTAGGGTTTGTTTTAGTGTTATGGCAAGAATTAGGGCTAGGGCTAGTGTCAGGTGGAGGCTTACATTGGGATAGATTGAGGGTTAGATTTATTGCTAGGTCTAGTGTAAGTGTTTGGGTTAGGGTAAGGGTCAGGTTTGAGCTAGGGTTATTATTAGGGTTAGAATTAGGTTTCAGGTTTGGTTTAGATTAGGGTTTAGGTTTAAACTTTAATTAGCATTAGGATTTGGTTAGGGTAATGATAGGTTTGGGTTTAGGGTTCATGTTATGTGTAGGGTAATTGATAGGGTTAGAGTTAACAAAAGGATTAGGGTTAGGCCGAAGTTTAGCCTTAGGATTATTGTTGTGCTTAGGGTAAGGGATAGGGTTAGGACTAGGATTATGGTTATTATTAGGGCTAGAGTTAGGGTTAGGCCTAGGGTTAGGGTTAGGCTTAAGTTTAGGGTATGGTTTAGAGTTTGAGCTATGGTTAGCACTACAGCAAGTGTTAGGTTTAGGGTTAAGTCTAGGTTATAGTTATAGTTAGTGGCAAGGTTAGTGTTAAGATTAGGGCTAGGGTTATCATTAGTTTTAGGGTATTGCATAGGGTTTGATGTCATGTTAGTGTTAGGTTTAGGTTTAGGCATAAGGTTAGGGTTACGGATAGGTTTAGTGTTAGGTTTAGGGTAATGGTTAGGGTTTGACCAAGGGTTAGCTCTATGGCAAGGATTAGGTTTATGGTTATGTCTAGGGTTAGGGTTAGGGTAGATTTAGGGTAAGAGCTAGGGTTATAATCAGGGTTAGGGTTAGGGTTAGGGTAATGGGTAGGGTTAGAGCTAGGTTTAGGGCTAGGGTTATCATTAAGTTTAGGGTTAGGTTAGGGTAATATGTAGGCTTAGATCTAGAGTTAGGGATAGGGTTAATGTAAGTATTAGGGCTAGGGTTTAGGTTAGGTTTAGGCCATGGGTTAGTGTTAGGGTTAGGTTAAGTTTAAGGGTTAGGGATTGAGCTAGCGTTTGGGATAGGATGAGGATTAGGGTTAGAGTTAGTGTGAGGGTTAGGGCTAGGGTTAGTATTAGGGTTAGGATTAGGGTTAGGGTTAGGATTGCATACTTCAGCTTATTACTCAGTATACAAGGAACAAACCAGAGAGTGCCCACAGAGAACTGACTGAGTTTGTGAAGTTTTAAGCAGTTAGCATTAATCATGTTTGATTTCCAGTTCCATGTCTATTTAGCCATGTAGGTCAAAATGAAGTAAATCCGTAAAATACAAATTGTTCCTGTCAGAAAGAATTGAACCGAGAAAGCCGAAATCTGGCGAACATAGTAAGGCTAGGTAAAAATGCATCCTGCCCAGTATAAAAGATATTTGAACAAGACAAACTCTAACCATAACACTAGACCTAACTCTAACCTAACCTGTTTAGTGAACCTTTAATCATAGAAGTCTCAAAGATGAGGAGCCTAGTGGGGCAAGCTAACAGATGAACCCTGCCCAGTATGACAGAAATCTGACCAAATGATTGGGGGATGTAGTTCAGTACATGCATTTTTTCCTGTTGTCTCCTAAAATGCCCTCGCCTAGTGTTGTATTTGCATGCCACATCTTTGAGATACTTTCACAAGGATAAAACCAGAGTGTCCTCACAGAGAACTGATTGAGTATGTGAAGTTTCAAGCAGCTAGAAAAAAACCCTGTTTGATTTCCAGCTGCATTTCCATTTACCCATATAGGTCAAAATAAAGTGAAACCTTCAAGTAAAAACTGAAATACTGACAGCAAACTAGTGAACCTAGAAGGCCCATACCTGGGGAACATAGTAAGGCTAGGTAAATATAAATCTTGCCTAGTATCAAAGAAATTTGAACAAAAGTACTGTAAACCTAATACTAGATCTATCCTTAATCCTAACCCTACAGCTCTTCCTAGACTGTTTAGAGAAACTTTGATCATAGAAGTCTCAAACTAAGGGAGCCTAGTGGGGCAAGCTAACAGATGAATCCTTCACAATATCAAAGAAATCTGAGCAAATAATTAGAGGAAGTGTTTCAGTATATGCATATTTCCTTTATTTCTCCAAAAGTGCTCTGGGATAAAGTTTCTTTGCATGTTTCAGCTGTGGGCAACATTCACATGGAACAAACCAGAGAGTGCCCACAGAGAACTGATTGAGTGTGTGCAGTTTCAAGCAGCTATCACTGACCCTGTTTGATTTTGTGTACTATTGCTCTTCAACAAAATAGTTCAAAATCAAGTGAAACCTTAAAATACAAACTGTTCTTGACAGCAAACCATTGAAACAAGAAGGCCCAAACCAGGGAACATTGTGAGGCTAGGTAAAAGAAGAATCCTGCCCAGTATCAAAGATACATGACTCTAACCCTAACACTAGGTTTAAACCTAGCCCTTACCCTAACCACAAAACTAACCCTAATATATTTAGAGAAGTTTTATCACAGAAGTCCAAAATTATGGAATCCTAGTGGGGCATAATAGATGAATCTTGTGCAGTATCAAAGAAATCTGACCAAATAATTTGGGGAGGTAGTTCAGTATATGTATATTTCCCTATTGTCTCCAACAGTACTTTTGGATAAACATGTTTTGAATGCTTCAGCTTTGAAATAGAATTATGGTAGTTTTAGGGTTAGAGTTAGGTTTAGGGCTAGGATTATCATTAGGGTTAGGGTTAGGTTTAGTGTAATGAATATGGTTAGATTTAGGTTGAGGTTTAGGGTTAGGGTTAGATTTATGTTTAAGGATAAGTTTAGGGCGATGGTTATGTTTAGGTTTATGATAAGGGTTAGGTTTTTAGCTAGGTTTAGGGTTATAGCAAGTGTTAGGTTTAGGGTTAGGTCTAGGTTTAGTTTTCTTGTTAGGGTTAGGGTTATTGTTAGGGTTAAGTCTAGAGATGCCAATAGATTTAGGGTTAGATTTAGTGTATTTTGTAGGTTTAGTGCTAGGGTTAGGGCTAGGGTTAAGGTTAGGATTAGGGCTAGGGTTAGGGTTAGACTTATAGATATTTCTAGGTTGATTTTTATGGTAAGTGTTAGGCTTTGAGCTAGGGTTGGGACTAAGGCTAGGATTAAGTTAGGATTAGGGCTAGGTTAGGGTTAGGGTTATGCTTAGTTCTATGTTAAGGTCTAGAATTAGCACTAGGTTTTGTGTTAGGTTTAGGCCTAGTGTTAGGTCTGTGGGTAATATAAGAACAAGGGATATGAATAGGGCTAGTTTTAGGGTTAGGGTTATGGCTAGGTCTAGTGTAAGGTTTATATTTTGGTTAGGGTCAGCTTAAATGTAGGTTTACTATTAAAGGCTGGTCAGTGTTCAGGTTAGAGTTAGAGTTAGGGTTATAGCCAGAATTAGGACTAGGTTTAGGTCTAGGTGTAGGGTTAGTGTTTGGGTTAGGTTAAGGTTTATTGTTAGGGCTAGGACTAGGTTTTTGTTTAGGTCTAGGGCTAGAGTTAAGGCTAGATTTCGAATTAGATTTAGGTCTAAGGCTAGTGGTAGAGTTAGGTTTAGGAATAAGTTTATCGGGAGTGCCAGTGTTAGATTTTGGTCTAGGGTTAGGGTCAGGTTTAGACCTAAGTTTAGTGTTAGGGTCAGAATAAGGGTCAGGGTTAGCATTAGAGTTTGGGATAGGATTGGAGCTAAAATGAGGACTAGGGTCAGAACTATTAATGGGGTTATGATTGTGGTTAGCCTAAGGATTAGGGATAGGTTTAAGGTTACCATTAGGGTTAGCATTTTGCTTAGGGAAAGGAATAAGTTTAGACCTAGGGTTAGGGTTAGGGTTAGGGTTAGGGTTAAAGCTAGGTTTACAGCTTGGATTAGGGCTTGTTTTTGTGGTAGGATTAGGGCTAGAGTTAGGGCATTGGCTAATGTTAGAACTAGGTTTACAATTAGGGTTAGTTTTAGGTTTAGGGTTATGGGTAGGTCTAATGTTAGGGCTAGGTTTAAGTTAGAGTGATATTTAGAGCTAGGGTTAGTGTTAGGATATGAGTCAGGATCAGGGTTAGGGTTAGGACTCGAATCAGTGCTAGGGTTATTGTTAGGTTTTTGTTTAAGTTTAGAATGGAGTCTAGAGCTAGGGTGAGTGTTAGGATATGAGTCTGTTTCAGGATGAGATTAAAGATTAGGCTTATGAAACAAATTTAGGGCTAGGGTTAGGTCTAGATGTAGTGTTACTGTGGTTTAAATTAAGGTTTAGGGTTAGAGCTATTCTTGGTTTGGTTTTACTGCTAGGGTTAGCGATATTGCTAATTTTATGATTAGTGTTAGGTTTAGGGCTAGTATTAGTGTTAGGCTTAAGCTTAGGTTTAGGGTAAGATTTAGATTTAGGGTTATATATAGGTTTAGTGTAAGGACTGAGGATAGGGAAAGGTTTAGGCTAGGGTTAGATTATGGTATGTAATAGGGTTAGAACTAGGGATAGGGCTAGTGTGAGTTAGAATTAGTCTCAGGGCTTGGGTTAGGGAGATGGATAAATTAGGGCTAGGATTAGGGCTAAGATAAGTGTTCAACTTAAATATAGAGTAGGGTTTGAGTTACTATTAAGTTTAGGTTAAGGGATAATGTTATAGTTTGGTTTAGATGTAGAATGATATTTAGAATTAGGGTTAGAGCTTTGGTTATGGATAGGCTTATGAATAAGGCTAGGTTTAGTGCTGGGATAAGGGCTAATGTTTGTTTTAGGGTTAGGGCTAGTATTTGGGTTACGGCTAATTTCAGGTCTAGAATTATGTTTAAAGATAATTTTAGTTTTAGGATTATGGCTACGTCCAGTGTAAGGGTTAGGTTTAGGAGTAGGGTCAGATTTAGGGCTCGTGGTATTTTTATGGACAAGGTCTTGGTTAAGGTTTGGGATAGGTTAAGGTCTAAAGTTAGAGATTTAATTATTGTTAGGGTTAGGGTTATCACCCAGGTTAGGATTAGGGTTATGGATTGAAATAGGTTTAGAGATCTCATTAGGTTTATACTTAAGGTAAGCATTAGGGTTAGTGTTATATTTATGGCAATGCATAGGGTTAAACTAGGTTTGGGGTTAGGGTTAGGGTTATGATTAGGGCCAGGGTTATGATTAGGGATTGGGTTAGGTTTAATGCTCAGGATAGGGCTCAGATTATGGCTAGGTTTCAGGTTAACTTAGTGCTATGGTTAAGGTTAGGGCTAATGTGAGTACTAGAATTACGTTTAGGGCTAATTTTAAGGTTAATGTTAATGCTAGGTTGGAAGTTCGAGTTAGATTTAAGGTCAGGGTGATGTTAAGAGCTAGGGATAATATTAGTATCATAGTCAGGGTTAGAGGTGGTTTTAGAGTTCGGCTTAAAACTCAAATTAGTTCTAGGATTATGGTAGGTGTATGGTTAGGGTTTCGTTTAGTTTAAGGATTAGTGTTAGAGCTATGGCTCATTTTGTTTTATGCTAGGGCTAGGGTTAGGGCTAGTTTTTGAATTAGTGTTAGGCTTAGGGCTAGTGTTTGGGTTAGCCTTAGGCTTCATATTAGGGTTAGATTTAGAGATAGGTGTTGATCTAAGGTTAGTGCTATGGCTAAGGATAGGGCAAGGGTTAGGACAACGGTTAGGGCTAGTTTTATGTTTATTGTAAGGTATAGGATTAGAACTAGTTATAGGGCTAGTGTGAGAGTTAGAGTTCATTTTATGGCTAGGTTTAGGGTTATGGTTAGGGATAGGGCTAAATTAGGGCTAGGGTTAGTGTTAGGTTTAGGCCTAGGTTTAGGATAAGATTTAGGGTTATGTTTAGTTTAAAGAAATGGGTTATAGCAAGATTGAGGACTTGGCGAGGGTTAGTATTAGGGTTAGGACCAGGGTTAGTGTTAAGGTTATGATTAAGGCTAGGGTTTAGAGCTAGCACGAGGCCTAGTGTTTATATTAGGTTTAGGGCTAGTATTAGGTCTAGGGCTAATGTCAATTCTAGGGTTACAATTAGGGTTACATGTAGTGTTCGGTTTATGGCTTGGTCCAGTGTAATGGTTAGGTTTAGGGTAAGGGTCAGTTTTAGAGCTAGGGTTATTATTAGGCTCAGAATCAAGGTTAGGGTTTGGGTTAGGTTAGGGTTTAAGTTTAGGACTGAAATTAGCATTAGATTTAGGGTTAGGGTAATGACAGTGTTAGGTTTAGGGTTTAGTTGTAGTTTAGTGTAATGGGTAGGGTTAGAGTTAGGCCTAACGTTAGCACAAGGTTTAGGGTTATCATTAATGTAATGGATAGAGTTAGGCCTATGTTAAGGGCTAGGGTTATATATAGAATTAGGGCTTTTGTTTGGGTTAGTGTTAAGTTTAATTAATGGTTGAATCTAGAATAAGGACTCTGATTATGGCTAGGTTTTGGATTAGGTGAGGGCTAGGGTTAAGACTATGGCTAATGTACAAAGTAAGGTTATTATTAGCGCTAGTTATAAGGTTATGGTTAAGACTAGGTCTAGTGTTAGGTTTAGATTTACAGTTACAATGATTTTAGAGCTAGGTTTAGTGTTAGTGTCAAATTCAGGGTCAGGGTTACTTTTCAGGTTAGGACTAGAATTAGGGATAGGGTTAGGACTAAGTGTAAGTTTAGGGTTTGTTTAGGTTAATGGTTAAGATTAGGGCTATAACTCGGTTTTGTTTTAGTGCTAGGGCTAGGGTTAGGGATAAGTTTAGGTCTAGGTTTAGTGTGATGATAAGGGAAAAGTTTAGAACTACCCTATAGCTCTAAGGCAGAAGTGATAGTTAGTCTTTGGGCTAGGGTTATGTTTAGAGTTAGGGATAGGGCTAAGTTAGGTCTGGGATTAGGGCAAGTGTTAATGTTAGAGTTAGGCCTAGGGTTAGGGCTAAGTTTAGTGTTAGGGTTTGGGTTAGGGTTAGGTTTAGAGTAAGGGATGAGGTTATGCCTAGTTTTAGGTATAGGATGAGGGTTAAAATTAGGGTTAGGGTTAGTGTTATGGTTATGATGAAGGCGAGGATTATGTCAAGGATGTGGGTTAAGGTTTGTGTTAGGGTTAGGACTAGGATTAGAACTATGGCTAATGTCAGGTCTAAGGTTAGACTTAGGGACTGTTTTAGTGTTAGGTTTATATCTAGGACTATTGTAAGGGTTAGGTTTATGTTTAGGGTCAGATTTAGAGCTAGGGGTATTATTAGGGTCAGAGTTAGGGTTTAGGTTAGGTTATGGTTTATGTTTAGGGCTCGAGTTAGCATTAGGTTTAGTGATAGCTTAACGATAGTATTAGGTTTAGGGTTCAAGTTAGGTGTAGGGTAATGGATAGGGTCAAGGATGGGCATAGGATTATGGTTTGGTCTAGGTTTAGCATAAGGGTTAGTGTTATCCTTAGGGTAATCGATAGGGTTAGAGCTAGGGTTATGGCTAGGGTTAAGCTTAGGATTGGATCTAAGGTTAGGCTTAGGCTTAGGGTTAGGGCCATGGTTAGCTTTAGGGTTAGCTTTATGGTTAAAGATAGGGTAGGGATTGGATTAGGGCTAGGTTTTGCAGTAGGTTAGGGCTATGGCTAAATTAAGAACTTGTTATGATTAGGGCTAGTTTTACGGTTAATATTAGGGCTAGGTATAGTTTCAGGTTTAGGGTGATGTTTAGAGCTAATGTTAATGTCAAGGTCAGTGTTCAGATTAGGATTATGGTTAGAATTAAAGCCAGAATTAGGACTAGGGTTAGGTGTAGGGGAAGAGTAAGTGTTTGGCCTAGGCTATGGGTTATTATTAGGGCTAGGTCTAGGTTTTTCTTTAGGTCTACGGCTAGCGTTATGGCTAGATTTAGGATTAGGTTTAGGTCCAAGGCTAGTGTTAGAGTTTGGTTTAGGGTTAGGTTCAGGTTTAGACCTACGATTAGTGTTAGGGTCAGAATAAGAGTCAGGGTTAGGGTTAGGGTTAGGGTTATGGTTAGAAGTATAATGAAGGCTAGAGTTAGGACTAGTAATAGGATTAATGTTTGGGTTAGGTTAAAGATTAGGGTTAGAATTAGGTTTAGAATTAGTGTTAGGTTTTGGCTTAGGGTAAGGGATAGAGTTAGAGCTAGGGTTATGATTAGGGTTTTGGTTAAACTAGGTTTAGAGCTCAGATTAGGGCAAGTTTTTGTATTAGGATTAGAGCTAGGGTAGAGTAACAGATAATGTAAAAACTAGGGTTACAATTAGGGTTAATTTTGGGGTTAGGGTTAGGAGTTAGACCTCTAGTGTTAGGATTAGGTTTAAGGCTGGGGTGATATTTAGAGCTAGTGTTAATATTAGGTTAGTAGTCAGGGTCAGTTTTAGTTTTAAGGTTAAGGTAAGGACTCAAATTACAGCTAGGGTTACTGGAAGTGTTTGGTTTAAGGTTAGGATGGTGTTTAGAGCTAGGGTGTGTGTTATGATATGAGTCAGATTCAGGGTTAGTATTAAGGTTATGGTTAGTACTGGAATTAAGGCTAGGGTTAGGTCTAGGTGTAGTATTAGGATTTGGTTTAATTAAGGTTTAGTCTTAGGGCTATTGCTTAGTTTTGATTTACTTCTAGGGTCAGGGTTAGAGCTAGTTTTATGAGTAGTGTTAGGGTTAGGGCTAGTGTTTAAGTTAGGCTTAGGCTAAAGGTTACTCTTAGATTTAGAATTAGGGATAGATGTAGGGTTATGACTAGGAATAAGGACAGGGCAAGGTTTATGGCTAGGCTTAGGGCTAGGGTTAGGTTTACGGTAATGCATAGTGTTAGAACTAGGGATATGGCTAGTGTGAAAGTTAGAGGTTTTTTAGTCTTAGGGCTAGGGTTACGGTTAGGGATAAGGTTAAATTAGGGCTAGAATTAGGGCTGTGGTTATTGTTCAACTTAGGCCTAGCATTAGGTATAGGGTTAGGGTTAAGATTAGGGTAAGGTTTGGCATAATACCTAGGTTTAGAGGTTGGGTGAGTGTTAGAATTAGGGTAAGGCCTATGGTTAGTGTTAGGGTTATGATTAAGGCTGGTTTTAGTTCTAGGATGAGGGCTAGGGTTTGTTTTTGGGTAGGGCTAGGACTAGGGCTAGGACTAATATCAGGTCTAGGATTATGGTTAAAGATAGAATTAGGGTTAGGTTTATGGATACAGGTAGTGTAAGGGTTATGTTTAGTTTTAGGTCAGGTTTAGAGCTAGGGGTATTATTAGGGTCAGGGCCTTGTTTAGGGTTTGGGATAGGCTATGGTTTAAATTTAGGGCTTGACTTAGCATGAAGGTTAGTTTTACAGTAATGATAGGGTGAGGTTTAAGGTTTAGGTTTGGTTTAGGGTAATGGATAGGGTTAGGATTAGACATAGGGTTAGGTTTAGGCCTAGGGTTAACATTAGTGTTAGGTTTATAATTATGGTGATAGATAGGGTTAGAGCTAGGTTAGTGCTAGGGTTATGGTTATGATTGGGACTAGGGTTAGGGTTAGTTTTAAGGTTAAAGCTTGGGTTAGGTCTTGAATTAGGGCTAGGTTTTGTGCTACGTTAGATGTAGCTTTAGGGTTATGGCTAATGTAAGTACCAGGGTTACATTTAAGGCTAAATTTAGGTTTAGGGTTGGGGCTAGTTCTAATGTTAGGTTTAGGTTTTGGGTTCGGGTGATATTTAGAGGTAGGGCTAGTGTTACGGTCGGATTCATGGTCAGGGTTAGTTTTTAACTCAAATTAGGGCTAATTTACGGTTGGGCTTAGGGATTTGTTTAGGTTAAGGATTAGGTTTAGGGCTATGTCTAGAATTTATTTTAGGTCTAGGGCTAAAATTAGGGCTAGTTTTAAAATTAGCATTAAGTTTAGGGGTAGTGTTAGGTTTAGGTTTATGCTTAGGGTTAAAGTTCGATTTAGAGATAGAGTTAGATCTAGGTTAGGGCTAGGGCTAAGGATAGGGCTAGGGTTAGGGCTAGGATTATTGTTCCAGTAAGGTATAGTTTTAGACCTATGGATGGGAGAAGGGTGAGTGTTACAGTTGGACTTAGGGCTAGGGTTAGGGCTAAGTTTAGGGATAGGTTAAAATTAGGGGTAATATTAGGGCTAGGGTTAGTGTTAGGGTTAGGCCTAAGGTTATCGTTATTAGGATTAAAGCCAGGTTTAGGGCTAGGATAAGCCCTGAGGTTTGTGTTAGGGTTAGAGCTAGGATTAGGGCTATTGCTAATGTCAGGTCAAGGATTATGGCTGGGGATAAATTTAGACTATTTTATGGCTAGGTCTAGTGTAATGGTTAGGTTTAGGGTAAGGGTCAGGTTTAGACTTAGGAGAATTATTAGGGTAAGTTTCAGGGTTAGAGTTTGTTTGAGGTTAGGGTTTAGGTATAGGGCTCTAATTCGCTTTAGGATCAGGGTTAGGATAATGATATATTTTTGTTTAGGATTCAGTTTAGTTTTAGGGTAACTGATAATTTCAGGGTTAGCAATAGGTCTAGAGTTAGCATTAGGGTCAGGGTTATGGTTAGGATAATGGATAGGGTTAGAGCTAAACTTAGAACTAGGCTTATGGTTAGAAATAGGTCTTGAGTTAGGGTTAGTGTTAGGGTGATTTCTAGGGTTAGGGTTAGATTTAGGGTTATGTTTAGTGTAAGAGTTGGATTTTGAGCTAGGTTTAGGGCGAGGGTGAGTGTTAGGTTTAGGGTTAGGTCTAGGGATAAGATAACATTATGGTTAGGGTTAGGGTTAGAGTTAGGGCTACCATCATCATTAGGGGTAGTTTTATGGTTAGGGTAATGGATACGATTAGATGTAGGTTTAGGTTTATGGTTAGAGTTATATTGAGGTTTAGGCTTAGCGTTAGGACTATGGATATGGTTAGGTTTATGATAAGTGTTAGGGTTTGAGCTAGGGTTTGTTCAATGTTGAGGTTTAAGTTTAGTGTTAGGTCTAGGATTAGTTTTCTGGTTAGGTTTAAGGTTAGGGTTAGGCCAAGGTTTATCAATAGACTTACTATTATGTTTAGGGTAATGAGTATCTTTAGAGCTAGGTTTAGTGCTAGAGTTACGGTTAGGTTTAGGGCTAAGTTTAGGGTTAGATTTAGGGTAAGGGTTAGGTTTTGAGCCAGGGTTAGGAGCAAGGCGAGTGTTATGGTAGGGTTAGGGATATGGTTTGTGTTAGGGTTATGCCTAAGGCTAGGTTAAGGCCTAGAATAAGATCTAGGTTTTGTGTTAGGTTTAGGCCTAGGGTTAGGGCTATGGGTAATATAAGAGGTAGAGTTATGATTAGGGCTAGTATTAGGGTCAAAGTTATGGCTATGTCTAGTGTTAGGTTTAGATGGTGGTTAGGCTCAGGTTTAGAGATAGGTTTAGTGTTAAAGGCAAGGTCAGTGTTCAGGTTAAAGTTAGGGTTAGGGTGAAAGCCAGAATTAGTACAAGGTTATGTTTAGTATTCAGGTTATTGTGTGTTTTAGGTTAAGGGTTATCTTTAGGGCTAGGACTAAGATTTGTTTAGGTCTCGGGCTAGAGTTATTGCTAGATTTAGGATTTGCTTTATGTTTAGGGCTAATGTTAGCATGAGGTTTAGGTATAAGGTTACTATAAGACTTGTTTCAGGGTTCGGTTTAGGGTTAGTTTCAGGTTTAGACCTATAATTAGTGTTAGTGTCAGAATAAGGGTGAAGGTTATGGTTAGATTTGGGGTTAGAATTAGAGCTAGAATGAGTGCTTGTGTTAGGACTAGAAATAGGAATAGGCTAAGGATTAAGATTAGGACTAGGATTAGCATTATAATAGGGTTTGGCTTAGGGTAAGGGATACAGTTATAGCTAGAGATAGGGTTAGGTTTAGGACTATGGTTAGGGTTATGGTTAGGGTTAAATCTATTGGTAGGGCTGAGATTAAGGCTATATTTGTATTAGGGTTCAGGCTAGAGTTAGGGCTAAGGCCAATGTAAGAACTATGTTTACGATTAGGGTTACTTGTAGGGATGGGATTTGGGCTGGTCTAGTGTCAGCATTAGCTTTAGGGTTAGGGTGATAGTTAGAGCTATGGTTATTTTTTGGCCTAGGACTTGAAGTAGAGCTAGGGTTATGGCTAGTTGTTGCATTAGGGTTAGGTTTAGGTTAAGTTTCAGAGTTAGAGCAATGTCTCGGTTTTGTTTTAGGGCTAGGACTAGAGTTAGGGCTATTTTTACGATTAGCAATGGTATTAGGACTAGTGGTAGGGTAAGGTTTAGGCTTAAGTATAGGGTTAGATTTAGAGTTTTGGTTATATCTAGGGTGAGGGCTATGGCTATGATGAGGGTCAAAGTTAGGGCTAAGGTAATGGATAGGATTAGAAATAAAAATAGGGCTAGGGTGAGACTGAGTTAGCCTTAGGATTAGGGTTAGGAATAGGGTTAGGGTTAGGGCTAAACTAGGGCTAGGATTAGCGCCAGAGTTAGTGTTAGTGTTAGGCCTATGGTTAAGGCTAGTGTTAGGATTTGTGTAATTGTTAGGGTTAGGGTTAGTTTTAGGGGATGTGATGGGCTTATAGTTAGGTTCAGGTCTTGGCCCAGCGTTAAAATTAGGGATAGAGCCAGGGTGAGGATTTGGATTAGGATTAAGGCTAGGTTTAGGGCTAGGATTAGGGCTATGTTTTGTGTTATGGTAAGGGCTAGAATTAGGGCTAGAACTATTGTCAGGTCTAGGATTATGATTAGGGTTAGGTTTATGGCTAGGTCTAGTGTAAGGGTTAGGTGTAGGGTAAGGGTCAGTTTTAGAGCTGGGTATATTATTATGGTCAAATTCCAGGTTAGGGCCTACTTTAGCTTAAGGTTTAGGGTTATGGCTCAAATTAACATTAGGGTTAGTGTTAGAGTAATGAATAGGATTAGGTTTAGGGTTCTGGTTAAGTATAGAGTAATGCATAGTGTTAGTTTTAGGGATAGTGCTGGGTTTAGCCCTAGGGTTTTCATTTGGATTAGGCTTATGTGTATGGTAATGGATAGAGTTAGTGCTACAGTTAGGTATTGGGTTAAAGTTAGGATTAGGACTAGGGTTAGTGTTTGGCCTAGGGTTAGTGTTAGGTTAGTTTAGGTTAAGTGTTTATGGTTAGGGCTAGGGCGAGTTTGAGAATTACTGTCAGGGCTATATTATAATTAAGGTTAGAGTTAGGGCTAGAGTTAACATTAGTGTTAGTGATATATTAAAGGTAATGGATAGAATTTGAGGTAGGATTTGTGCTATGTTTAGAGTTAGGATTAGGGCAAGGTTTATGTTTAGGGTTAGGGTTAAATTTAGGGTAAGAGTTAGAGTTTGAGCTAAGGTTAGGGCTAGGCAAGTGTGAGGGTTAGGGCTAGGGCAAAGGTTAGGATTAGGTTTAAAGCTAGTTTTAGTGCTACATTTAGGGCTAAGTTTTGGAGGGAGGTTTATGGCTAGTGTTAGGACTATGGGTAACATTAAGAACTAGGATTATGGTTATGGCTAGTTTTAATTTTAGGGTTATGGATAGGTCTAGTGTTAGGGTATGTTTTGTGTTAGGATAAGGTTTAGAGCTAGGGTTTGTATTAGGGTAAGGGTCAGTGTTCAGGTTAGCATTGGATTTATGGTTAGGAGAACAATTTTACTAGGGTTAGTTCTAGGTGTATTGTTAGTCATTGCATTAGACTAATGGTTATTGTTAGTGCTGGAGCTAGGTGTTTGTTTAGGGCTATGGCTAGAGTTATGGCTATATTTAGGAATAAATTTAGGTCTGATGTTAATGTTATGGTTAGGTTTAGGTATAAGTTTACCCATAGGGCTAGTGTTAGTGTTTGGTTTAGTGTTAGAGACAGGCTTAGACTTAGGGTTAGTGTTAGAGTCAGAATAAGGGTCAGGAATATGCTGAGGGTTTTGGTTAGGGTTAGAGGTAGAATGAGGCCTAGGGTTAGGACAAGTAATAGAGTTAGTGTTTGGGGTAGGTAAGGATTAGGGTTACGACTAGGGTAGCATTAGGGTGAGGGTTTGCATAGGGTAAGGGATATGGTTAGAACTAGGGTTAAGGTTAGGTTTAGTGTTAGCATTAGGGTTGAAGCTAGGGTAAGGTTCAGATTAAGGCTAGTTTTTTTTTTTTTTTTTTTTTTTTTTTTTTTTAGTGTTAGGGCTATTGCTAATGTAAGACCTGGCATTATGTTTAGGGCTAGTTTTAGGATTAGGGTTAGGGCTAGGTTTAGTGTTCGAGTTAGGTTTAATGTTAGGGTGATGTTTAGAGCGAAGTTTAGTTTTAGGATCAGAGTCAGGCTCATTATTAGTTGTACTGTTAGGTTTAGAACTCAAATTAGGGCTAGGGTAAGGGCTAAGTGTAGTGTTAGATTTTGATTTAGGTTAAGGTTTAGGATTAGAGCTCTAGTTCAGTTTTGCTTGAATGCTATGAATATGCTGAGGGATAGTTTTCAAATTAGCATTAGTTTTAGGGCTTTGTGGGGTGAGGTTTAGGTTTTAGGTTAGGGTTAGATTTAGAGTGAGGTTCAGATCTAGGTTTGGGGTAGGGCTAAATTTGGGGCTAGGGTTAGGGCTAGGCTTTGGGTCATGGTATGGGATAATGTTAGAACTCAGGCTAGGGCTAGGGCACGAGTTAGAGTAAGTCTTATGGCTAGGGATAAGATTATATTTATTTTTCGGGCTAAATTATGTTTAGGATTACAGCTAGGTTTAGTATTAGGGCTAGCCCTTGCTTTAGGGCAGTGTTAGAATTACGGTTAGTGTACGGTATAATATTATAGCTAGGTTTAGGGATAGGGTGAGGATTCACTTTAGAGTTAGGCCTAGTGTTAGGGTTAGGGTTCGAATTAAGGCTAGGTTTAGGGCCAGGATTAGGGCTTCTTTTTAAGCATAAGGGCTAACATTAGGGCTAGGGTTAACATTAGGGCTTGGGCTAATGTCAGGTCTAGGGTTATGGTTAGGGATAGTTTCAAGGTTAAGTTTATGGATATGTATAGTGTAAGGTTTAGGTTGAGGGTTAGGGTCACTTTTGGAGATAGGGGTATTATTAGGGTCAGGGTAATGGTTAAGGTTTGTTTAGGTTAAGGTTTAGGTTTAGGGCTCAAATTAGGTTAGGATTATGTTTAGTGTTAGGATAATTGATATGGTTAGGTTTAGGGTTCAAGTTAGGTTTATGGTTATAAATAGGGTTAGGGATATGGAGGGTTAGGGTTAAGGTAATAGATAGGATTAGATCTAGAATTAGGGCTAGGGTTATGGTTAGGATTAAGGCTAGGGTTAGGATTAGATTTAGAGTTAGGTTAGCTTTAAAGCTAGTGTTAATGTTAGGGGTAGGGCTAGGTATTAGATTAGGTTAGAGTTAGGGTAGGGCTAACATAAGAACAAGGTTTAAGATTAGGGCTAGTTTTATGGTTAGGGTTAGAGCTAGGTCTAATGCTAGGGTTAGGTTATTATTAGAGTGATGATTTGAAATAGGGTTAGTGTTTGGGTCAGAGTCAGGGTCAGTGTTAGTTTTAGGGTTAGGGATAACACTAGAAATAAGGCTAGAGTTATGGGTAGTTGTAGGTTTAGGTTTGTTTTAGGGTTAGGGAAACAATTAGGGCTAGGCCTCATGTCAGTTCTGAGGTTACAGTTAGGTTAGTGTTAGGGTCAGGGCTAGGGCTCAGTTTTGTTTTAGAGCTACAGCTAGGTTTAGAACTAGTTTTAGGATTAGCGATAGTGTTAGGGCTAGTGGTAGGGTGAGGTTCAGGCTTCAGTTTAGGGTTATATTTAGAGTTATGGTTAGATCTAGGGTTAGGACTTGGGATAGATTTAGGGGTTAGTTTAGGGATAGTGTTAGGGTTATGGGTACAGATAGCATTTGTACTAGAAATAGGACTAGGGCAAGAGTTAGAGTTAGTCTTAGGGGTAGGGTTAGAGTTAGGGTTATGATTAGCACTAAATTAGGGCTAGGATAAGAGCTAGGTTTAGTGTTAGGGTTATGGTTAGGGTTAGGGTTAGCATTACTGTTAGTGTTGGATAAGGGTTATGGTTAGGGTTAGGAGCAGGGATGTGCTTATACATAGTTTAAGAACTAGGGCGAGGGTTGAAATTAGGGATTGGGCTAGGGTTAGGTTTCAGGTTAGGATTAAGGGTAGGTTTAGGGCAAGAATTAGGTCTATGGCTAATGTCACTTGGGGTTACACCTAGGGATAATGTTAAGGTCAGGTTTATGGCTAGGTGTATTGTAAGTGTTAGGTTTCGGGAAAGGGTCTGGTTTAAAGCTAGGTGTAATTTTATGGTAAGTGTCTTGTTTAGGGTTTGGTTTAGGTTATGGTTTAGGTTTAGGACTTGATTTACTATTATTGATAGGGACCTGGTTAGAGTAATTAATAAGGTTAGGTTTAGTGTTCAGGATAGTTTTAGGGAATGAATAGGGTTAGTGTTAGAGATAGGTTTAGAGTTAGGCCTACGGTTAGCATTTGGATTAGGATTATGTTTAGGATAATGGATAGGTTTAGGGCTAGGTTTATGGTTAGAATTAGGGCTAGGGTTAGTGTTAGGGTTAAGCCTAGGGTTAGTGTTAGAATTAGTTTTAGAATAAGTGTTAGGGTTTGAGCTATCTTTAGGGCTAGGATAATGGTTAGGGTTAGTGTGACATCTAGGTTTAGGGTTAGGGTTATATTAGAGCTAGGTTTAGCAATAGGGTTAGGGTTATGTTTAGGGTAATGGATAGAGTTAGAACTAGGGTTTGGCCTTGGTTATGGTTTGGATTAAGACTCGGGTTAGTATTAGGTCTAGATTCATATTTTTGCATGGGTTTGTGTTTGAGGATTGTTAAGGTTAAGGCAAGGGTTAGGGTTAGGGTTAGATCTAGGGTTATGGTTAGGGTTATGCTCAGGTTTTGTGTGAGGTTTGGGGCCTACATTAGGGCTATATGTAATGTAACACCTAGAGTTAGGTTTATGGCCAGGTCTACTGTTAGGGTGATGGCTAGATTTTGGTTTAGCCTGAAATTTAGAGCTAGGATTTGTGTTACAGAAATGGACAGTGTTTGGGTTACTGGTGTGGCCACAATTAGGACTAGGTTTAGGTCTAGATGTAGAGGTAGTGTTTGGGTTATGTTAAGGGTTATTGTGAGGGCTAAGGCTAAGTTTTTGTTTACGTGTAGAGCTAAAGTTAAGGCTAGATTTTGAATTAGGTTTAGATCTAGCCATAATGGTAGGGTTACGTTTAGGTATAAGGTTACCAGTAGGGCTAGTGTTAGGGTTTGGTTTAGGGTTAGGTCAGGTTTAGACCTCTGGATTGTGTTATGGTCAGAATTAGGGTCAGGGTTAGGTTTATGGTTTTGGATAGGGTTAGAGCTAGAATTAGATCTAGGGTTAGGACTATTAATAGGGTTAATATTTGTTTAACCTAAGAATTAGGAATAGGTCTTGGGTTACCATTAAAATTAGGGTTTTGCTTAGGGTAAGGGAAAGGGTTAGACATAGGTTTAGGGCTAGGGTTAGGGTTATGGTTAGGGTTAAAGCTGGGTTTAGGGCTCAGATTAGGGCTAGTTTTTGTGTGAAGTTTAAGTCTAGGGTTAGGACAATGACAAATATAACAACTAGGGTTACAATTAGGTTTAGTTTTAGGGTTAGGTTAGAGGTAGGTCAGTGGTAGGTTTAGGTTTAAAGTTAGATTGATATTTATAGCTAGAGATAGTGTTAGGATATGAGTCAGGTCAGTGTTAGTTTTATGGTTAGGGTTAGGACTCGAATTAGGGCTAAGGTTACTGTTAGGTTTTGGTTTAAGTTTAGGATGATGTTTAGAGTTAGGGTGAGTGTTAGGATATGAGTCAGGTTCTGGGTTATTTTTAAGGTTAGGATTAGGAGTTGAATTAGGGCTAGGCTTAGTTCTTGGTGTAGTGCTAGTATTTGGTTTAAGTTAAGGTTTAGTGTTAGGCCTGTTGCTCAGTTTTGTTTTAGTGCTATGGTTAGTGTTAGGGCTAGTTTTATGACTAGCTTTAGGGTTAGGGCTAGGGTTATGGTTTGGGTTACGCTTAAGGCTGGGCCTAACACTAGGATTAGGGATAGGTTTTGTGTTAGCTTTAGGGCAAGAATTAGGGTTATGGCTATTGTCAGGTCTAGGTTTACAGTTAGGGAGAGTCTTAGAGTTAGGTTTATAGCTAGGTCAATTTTAAGTGTTACATTTAGGGAAAGGTCAGGTTTAGAGCTAGGTGTATTATTACGGTCATTGTCAGGCTTCAGGTTTGGGTTAGGATAAGGTTTAGGTTTAGGGATCAAATTAGCATTAAGGTTAGAGTTAAGGTTAGAATATCGGATAGGGTTAGGATTAGGGTTCAGGTTAGGTTTAGAGTAATAGAAATCGTTTTGGTTTGTGATAGGTTTAGGGTTAGGCCTAGAGTTAGCATTAGTGTTATGGTATCATTAGGGTAATTTATAGGGTTAGACCTAGGGTTATGGCTAGAGTTATGATTAGGATTAGGGCTACAGTTAGTGTTAGGTTCAGGGTTAGGGTGAGGGTTAGAGTTAGGATTAGGTTTCAGAAATGGTTTAGGGTTTGAGCTAGGGTTGGTGCTAAGGTAAGGTTAGTGCAAGGGTTATGGTCATGGTTAGTGTTAGGGTGAGTGTTAGGGTAAGGGCTAGGGTTATCATTAGGGTTAGGGTAATAGATTTAGATGTCAGGTTAGAGTTATGGATATGTTTAGGTTAGAGTTAGGTTAGGTTTAGGGATAGGGTTAGGATTTGAGGTAGCTTAGGTTAGGTTTAGGGTTAGGTTCACTGCTAGTTCTAGGGTTAAGTTTATGTTTATATTTAGGTTTTGTTTAGCTTTAGGTCTAGTGTTATCATTAGGGTAAAGTTTAGGGTTAGGGTAATGGGTAGGGTTGGAGCTAGGGTTATGTCTAGGGTTCAGGTTAGGATTAGGGCTAGGGTTATGTTAGGGTTAGGCCTTCAGTTAGATTTAGGGTTAGCTTAAGTTTAAGGATTAGGTATTGAGGTAAGGTTAGTGATGAAGTGAGGGTTAGGGTTACAGTCAGGGCTAGGGTAGGGTTAGGATTAGGGTTAGGGCTAGGGTTATCATAAGGTTTAGTGTTATGGTTAAGGTAGTGGATAGAGTTAGAACTAGGGTTTGTACTATGGTTAAGGTTAGGATTAGGTCTAGTGTTGGGTGAGATTTTGGGTTTGGGTTAGGGTTATTTTTATGGTAATGTTAAGGGTTTGAACTAGGGTTAGAGCTAGGAAGAGGGTTAGGGTTAGGTTTAGGGCTAGGTTTAGGGTTAGAGTTATGCTTAGGGTTAGGTTTATGGCTACAATTAGGGCTAGATTTTGTGTGAGGTTTAGGGATAGTGTTAGGTGTATTAGTAATTTAAGAGCTAGAGTTATGGTTATGGCTAGATTTAGTGTTTTTGTAGTGTTAGGGTTACTTTTTGGGTTAGGATAAGTCTTAGAGCTAGGGTTTTTGTTAGGGTAAGTGTCAGGGTTCAGGTTAGGATTAGGTTTAGGATTAGGTCCAGAACGTGGACTAGGGATCAGTCTAGGGGTAGTGTTTGGTTTAGGTTAAGGGTTATTGTTAGAGCTAAGGCTAGGGTTATGGCTATATTTAGAATTAGGTTTCAGTCTAGGGCTAATGTTGGAGTTAAGTTTAGGTATAGGGTTACTGGTAGGGCTAGTGTTATATTTTGGATAAGGGTTAAGGTCAGTTTTAAACCTAGCTTTTGTGTTAT
This sequence comes from Marmota flaviventris, assembly GCF_047511675.1. Taxonomy (NCBI): domain Eukaryota; kingdom Metazoa; phylum Chordata; class Mammalia; order Rodentia; family Sciuridae; genus Marmota; species Marmota flaviventris. The sequence goes on along the minus strand of NC_092510.1, from coordinate 10,121,939 downwards.
ATTCAGAATAAAGGTCAGGGTAAGGGTTAGGGTTTGGGTTAAGTTTAGAGCTAGATTGAGGGCTATGGTTAGGTCTAGTAATAAAGTTATGGTTTGGAGTAGGGTTAAGATTAGGGTTAGGACTAGGGTAGCAATAGGGTGAGGGTTTGTCCTAGGGTAAGGGATAGGGTTAGAGCTAGGGTTAAGACTAGGGATAGGGTTAGGATTAGGGATAGGTTTAGGGTTAAAGCTAGGGTTAGGCCTTGGATTAGGGCTAGGTTTTGTGTTAGGTTTAGGGGTATGGCTAATGTAAGAACTGGCATTACATTTAGGGCTAGTTTAGGGTTAGGTTTAGGGCTAGGTGTAGTGTTAGGTTTAGGTTTATGGATAACGTTATGTATACAGCTAGGGTCAGTGTTAGGGTCAGAGTCGGGGTTAGTATTAGTTCTAAGGTTACGGTTTGGACTTGAATTAGGGCTAGTGTTAGGGCTAGGTGTAGGTTTAGGCTATGGTTAAGTTAATTGTTAGTGTCAGTGCTATGGCTCGGTTTTGCTTGAGCGCTAGGGCTAGGGTTAGGTCTTGTTTTCAAATTAGCATTAGAGTTAAATCTAGTGATAGGGTATGTTTTAGGCTTAAGATTAGGGTTAGATTTAGATTTAGGGTTAAATCTAGGTTTATGGCTAGGGTTTGGGCTAGGGTTTGGGTTATCATAAGGGATAGTGTTAGATCTAGGGATAGGGCTAGGGCGACAGTTAGAGTTTGTCTTACAGTTAGGGTTTGGTTGGGTTAAGTTTAGGGCTTTATTAAGGCTAGGTTTAGACCTAGGGTTAGTATTAAGGCTAAGCCTAGGTTAAGGGCTAGGGTTAGGGTTATGGTTATGGTTAGGCATGATGTTATCGCTAGGTTTAGAACTAGGGCAAGGGTTAAATTTAGGGTTAGGGCTGGTGTTAGGGTTAGGGTTAGGATTAAAGCTAAGTTTATGGCTAGGATTAGGGCTAGGGTTTGTGTTAGGGTTAGGACTTCATTAGTGCTAGGGCTAATGTCAGGTCTAAAATTATGGTTAGAGATAGTTTTAGGGTTAGGGTTAGGGCTAGGTATAGTGTAAGGGTTAGGTTAAGATTTAGGGTAAGGTTTAGAGCTAGGGGCATTATTAGGGTAAGGTAAAAGGTTCCAGTTTGGATTAGGTTAATGTTTAAGGTTATTTCTCAAAATAGCATTAGAGTTAGGGTTAGGTCTAGGGTTCAGGCTCGTTTTAGTGCAATGGATAGGTTTAGGTTTAGGAATAGGGTTAGGGTTATCCAAGTGTTAGCATTAGGGTTAGGGTTAGAGTTAAGGTAATTATAGGATTAGAGCTAGGTTTATGGCTACGGTTATTGTTAGGATTAGGGCTAGGGTTAGTGTTAGGTTTGGGGTTATTTCAAGAGTTAGGCTTAGCATTAGATTTAGGGTAAATGTTAGATCTAGGGTTACAGTTATTGTTAGTGTTAAAGCTAGTGTTAGGGCTCTGAATAGGATAGGTTTTGGGTTAGGGTACTGCTAGGTTTAGCACTTAAGCTAATGTAAGAACTAGGATTATGGTTAGGGCTTGTTTTATGGTTAGGGTTAGGGCTAGTCTAGTGTTTGGGTTGGGTTTAGGTTTGGGGTGATGATTAGTGCTAGAGTTAGTGTAGGGTCAGAGTAAGGGTCAGGGTTAGTTTTAGGCTTATGGATAGGACTCAAATTAGAGCTAGGTTTCAGACTAGGTGTAGGCTTAGGGTTTGGTTTAGGTTAAATGTTAGGGTTAGGGCATTGGCTCTGTTTTGTTTTCGGACTTGGGCTAGGTTACGGCTAGTTTTAGGATTAGTGTTAGTTTTACAGCCTGTGTTAGTGAGAGATTTAGGCTCATTTTTACGATTACATTTAGAGTTAGGATTAGATGTAGGATTAGGACTAGGGCTTGATTTAGGGCTAAGGTTTGGGCAAGTTTTAGGGTTATGGTAAGGGTTGGGGATAGAACTAGGAATAGAACTACTTTGAGAGTTAAAGTTAGTCTTAGGGCTAGGGTTAGGTTAGATTTAGGGATAAAATGGGGCTAGGATTAGATCTAGGCTTTGTGGTAGGTTTAGGCCTAGTTTTAGGCTTAGGTTTAAGTTTAGGAATAGGGTTAGGTTTAGGGTAAGGGATGGGGTTATAGGTAGTGTTAGGGTAGGTCGAAGGTTAGAATTATGGTTAGGGCTAGGATTATGTTTTGGGTTAGTAATAAGGCTAGGTTTAGGGCTAGAATGAGGGCTAGGGTTTGTTTTAGGGTTAAGGCAAGAATTAGGGCTAGAGCTAGTGTCAGGTCTAGGGTTACAGTTAGGGATAGATTAAGGGTTAGATTTATGGCTAGGTCTAGGATAAGGGTTAGATTTAGAGCTAGGGGTATTATTAGGGTTAGAATCAGGTTTCAGTTTTGGTTTAGGTTAGGGTTTAGGATTAAGGCTCACATTAGTATTAGGGTTAGGGATATGGTATGATAGGATCAGGTTTAGGGTTCAGGTTAAGTTTAGGGTAATAAATAAGGTTAGAAGTAGTGAAAGTGTTGGTTTAGCCTAGGGTTAGCATTAGAGTAAGGGATATGTTTAGGGTAATGGAGAGGGTTAGAACTAGGGTTAGGGCAAGGGTATGGTTAGTATTAGGGCTTGAGGTAAGGTTAGGGTTAGGTTTAGTCCCAAGGATAGCGCTAGTTTTAGGTTTAGGGTGCGGTGTATGGTTTGAGCTAGGGTTAGCACTAGGGCAAAAGTTAGGTTTAGGGATAGGCCTAGTTTATAGTTATGGTTAGGCTCCAGGTTAGTGTTAGAATTAGGGCTAGGGTTATCATTAGGTTTAGGGTATTGGATAGGGTTTGATGTTGGGTTAGTGTTAAGGTTAGTATTAGGTTTTGGCTTAAGGGTAGTGTTAGGAATGGGTGTAGAGTTAGGTTTAGTGTAACGGTTAGGGTTTGAGCTAGGGTTAGGTCTATGACAAAGTTTAGGTTTATGACTATGTCTAGGGTTAGGGTAGCATAGATTTAGGGTTTGGGCTAGGGTTATCATTAGGGTTAGGGTTAGGGTAGTGGGTAGGGTTAGAGCTAGAGATATGGCTAGGGTTAAGTTTAGGATTAGGTCTAGGGTTAAGGTTAGAGTTATGTTTAGGCCAAGGGTTAGTGTTAGCATAGGTTATATTTAAGGGTTAGGGATTGAGCTAAGATTTGCACTAGGACAAGGTTTAGGGTTAGAGTCAGGGTTAGGGTTAGGGCTAGGGTTAGCATTAGGGTTAGGGTTAGGGTAATGTAGAGAGTCAGAGGTAGGCTTTGGCTTATGGTTATGGCTAATTTTAGCATTAGTGATATGGCTAGGTCTAGTTTAGGGTTAAGTTTTTGGTTAGAAAAAGGTTTCAAGCCAGGGTTTGTGTTAGGGTAAGGCTCAGTGTTTTTGTTCGGGTTAGGTTTATGATTAGGTCCAGCATTAGGAATAGGGTTAGGTCTAGGGGTAGAGTTAGTGTTTGGGTTAGGTTAAGGGTTATTGGTTGGGTTTGGGCTAGGTTTTTGTTATGGGCTAGGGCTAGAGTTATTGCTAGATGAAGAATTAGGTGTAGATCTAGGTCTAGTGTTAGGGTTAGGTATAGGTATAGGGTTATAGTTTGCACCAATGTTAGGGGTCGTTTATGGTTAGGGTCAGGTTTAGACCTATGGTTAGTATTAGGGTCAGAATAAGGGTCAGGGTTAGATTTAGGATTTTGGATAGGGATAGAGCAAGATTGAGAGCTAATGTTACGTCTAGTAATAGAGTTAGGGTTTGGGTTAGGCTAAGCATTAGGTTAATATTAGGTAGCTTTAGGATTAGAGTTTGGCTTAGGGTAAGGGATAGGGTTAGTCCTAGGGTTAGGGCTATGGTTAGGGCTAGGCTTAGGGTGAGTGTTAGGGTTAGGGCTAGGGTTAGAGTTAAAACTAGGGTTAGGGCTCGGATTAGTGCTATGATTTGTGTTAGCTTTAGGTCTACAGCTAATGTAAAAACTAAGGTTACAATTGGGGCTAGTTTTAGGGTTATGGTTACGTCTAGGTCTAGTATTAGTTTAGCTTTAGTGTTAGGTTATGTTTAGGATAATGGATAGGTTAGGGTTAGGGAATGTGTTAGGGTTAGGCTGAGGTTTAGCATTAGGATTAGGGTTAGGGTTAGGGTATTGGATAGGGTTAGAGCTACGGTTAGGGCTAGGGTTTTGGCTAGGTTTAGGGCTAGTGTAAGGGTTAGGTTTAGGATTAGTGTAAGTATTAATGTTAGGGTTAGGTATAGGTAATGATTAGAGCAACATTTAGGGATATAAATAGGGTTAAAGCTAGGGTTTGGGCTCAGATTAGGGCTAGGTTTTGGGTTTTGTTAGGGTTAGTGTTAGTGATATGGCTAATGTAAGAACTAGGGTAATGATTAGGGCTAATTTTAGGGTTACAGTTAGGACTAAGTCTAGTTTTAGGATTAGGTTTAAGTTTAGGGTGATGTTTTGAGCTACAATTAGTGTTAGGTTCAGAGTCAGGTTCAGGGTTAGTTTTAGGTTAGGGATAGGACTTGAATTAGGTGTAGGCTTAGGGCTACATGTAGGGTTAGGATTTGGTTAAAGATAAGGATTAGGGGTAGTGCTATAGTTTGATTATGTTTTAGGGCTAAGGATAAGGTTATGGTTGGATAGGGTTAGAACTAGTAATAGGGCTTGGCAAGAATTAGATTTAATCTTAAGGCTAGGGTTAGGATTAGGGATAATGCTAAACTAGGGCTAGGAATAGGTCTAGGATTAGTGTTAGGGTTAGGCCTAATTTTAGGGCTATGTTTAGGGTTAAGTTTAGGGGAAGAGATGGGGTTATAGCTATGTTTAGGGCTAGGGTGATGATTAGAATTAGGTTTAGGGATAGGGTTAGGATTAAGGATAGATTTGGTGTTAGGAGGAGAGCTAGGGCTTTTGTTAAATTTAGGGCAAATTTTAGAGATAGGGTTAATGTCAACTTTAGGTTTATGGCTAGGGGTAATTATAGGGTTAGTTTCATGGTCAAGTCTTGTATAAGGGTTAGGTTTAGGGTAAGAATCAAGTTTAGAATTTGGTGTTTTTTTAAGGTCAGCTTCAGGTTTCTGTTATGGGTTAGGTTAAGATTTAGGGTTAGGGCTCAAATTAGGCTTTGGGTTACAGTTAGGTTTAGAGTAATGGAGAGGTTTAAGTTTAGGATTCAGGTTAAGATTAGGATAATGGTTATGATTAGGGTTAGTTATAGGGTTAGGGTTAGGCCTAGGGTAAGCATTTGTGTTATGGATAATTTAAGGGTAATGCATAGCATTAGAACTAGGGTTAGGGCTAGCATTTCAGTTAGGATTAGGGCTAGAGTTAGGGTTAGGGTTAGGGCTAGGACTAGGGTTAGTGTTTGGGTTAGGTTTAGGATATAGGTTAAGTTTTGAGCTAGGGTTAGTTCTAGGGTGAAAGTTATGTTTAGTGTTATGTCTAGGGTTAGATTTACATTTAAGTTTAGGGTTAGAGTTTGGGTTAGGGCTAAGGTTACCTTTAGAGTTAGGTTAATGGATAGGATTAGGTGTCAAGTTAGGGTTAGAGGTAGTTTTAGGTTTAGGGTTAGTGTTAGGGTTTGGGCTAGGGTTAGAGTATATTTTAGGATTTGATCTAGGCTTAGGGCTATGATGCGGGTTAGGTTTAGGGTTAGGTCTAGGATTAGGTTTACAGTTATAGCTAAAGCTAGGGTTATCATTAGGTTTACGGTTAGGTTTATTGTTATGGATAATTATAGAGATAGTATTAGGGCTAGTATTAACATTAAGATTAGGGCTACGGTTAGTGTTAGGTTTAGGGTTAGGGCTAGGGTTATGTTTAGAGTTAGGGTTAGGGTTTTAGCTAGGTTTAGGTCTAAGATGAGGTTTAGGATTAGCGTGAGGGATACTATTAGGGTTAGGGTTATGCTTAGGGCTAGGTTTAGGCCTAGGATTAGGGCTAGATTTTGTGTTAGGTTTAGAGCTAGTGTTAGGGCTATGGGTATATAAGGAATAGGGTTATGGCTAGGTCTAGTGTTAGGTTTATGTTTTGGTTTGGGTCAGATTTAAAGCTAAGTTAGTGTTGGTGTCAGGGTCTGTATTTTGATTAGGATTAGGTTTAGGGATGGAGTCTAAATTAGGATTGGTTAGGTCTAGATGTAGGGTTAGTGTTTGGGTTAGGTTAAAGGTTATCATTAGGGCTAGCGCTAGGTTCTTTTTTTTTTTTTTTTTGGATGTTGGTGAAAGATATGGCTAGATTTAGGATTAGGTTTATGTCTAGGGCTAGTGTTAGTGTTAGGTTTAGGTATAGGTTTATGTGTAGGGCTAAAGTTAGAGTTTGGTTTATGGTTGGGGTCAGGGTTAGGGTTAGTGTTTGGGTTATGGTTATAACTAGAATGATGGCTAGGATTTGGATTAGTAATAAAGTTAGAATTTTGTTAGGCTAAGGATTAGGTTTAGGAGTAGGATTAGCATTAAGATTAGGTTTGGCTTAGGATAAGGGATAGGATTAGTGCTAGGGTTAGGGTTAGGGTTAGGGCTAGTTTTAGGATTAGGTTAGGTATAGTTTTATTGCTAGTGCTAGTGTTAGGGTTTGATTTAAGGTTAGGGTCATATTTAGACTTACAGTTACCGTTAGGGTCAGAATAAGTGTCAGGTTTCGGTTATAGTTAGAGCTAGAATGAGGGCTAAGGTTAGGACTACTAATAGGATTAGGGTTTGGGTTAATGTAAGGATTAGGGTTAAGACTAGTGTTAGCATTAGTGTTAGGGTTAACTTAGTGTATGGGATAGGGTTAGAGCTAGGCTTAGGGCTAATGTTAGAATTACTGTAAGGGTTAAAGCTAAGGTTAAGTCTCAGTTTAGAGATAGTTTTTGGTTAGAGTTAGAGCTAGTTTTAAAGTTACAGCCAATGTACAGATTCGGGTTACAATTTGGGCTAATTATATGATTAGGGTTACTACTAGGTCTAGTGTTAAGGTAAATTAACCGGAAAGCTGACCCTAGACATAATCCTAAATTTAACACTCGGCATAGCCCTAACTCTAAGTCAAACTATAAACCTACCCGTAAACCTAAACATAACCCTAGCCCTAATCCTAACCCTAAACAAAATCTAACCCTAACCATAAACTTATATCTAACCCTATCCATTACCCTAACCCTAAACATAACCTTAATGATAACTCTAGCCCTAACACTAACTCTACCATAATCCTATCCATAGACCTAACCCTAAAACTAACCATCTCCCAGCCATAAACCTAGCTCAAAACCGAACCCTTACACTAACCATAACCCTAAACTTAACCCTAGTTCTAAACCTAATCTTAACCATAACTCAAGACCTATTCCTAAACTTAACCGTAGTTATAACCTAAACTCTAATTCGACCCACTACCATAACCATAACCCTTATCCTAATGCAAACCCTAAGCCTTACCGTAACCCTATTGCTAATGCTAACCCTATCAATTACCCTAACCTAACCTGAACCCTAAACTAAACCATATTATTACCCTAACTCTAACTCTAATGCTAATTCGAGCCCTAAACAAAAATCCTAACTTAAACAAAACCTTAACCTTGACCCTAACTTTAAAATTTCCCCTAGCTCTAAACCTGTCCCTTTCACTAAGCCTAACCCTTACACTAGATGTAGACCTAAAATTATCTTTAACCATAACCCTAGACCTGATATTAGCCCTAGCGCTAATCCTAGTCCTCAACCTAAAGAAAAAACACTAGTCCTCATCCTATCCCTAAATCTAGCCTTAATCATAACCCTAACTCTATGCCTAGCCCTATCCTACTCTAACCCTAACCCTAGATCTTAACCTAGTTATAATGCCATTCCTTATCCTAAACATAATCCTAACCATACCCCTATCACTAGGCCTAAACTAAAACTAACTCTAGGCCTAATCCTGGCTTTAACTTAACCTTTATCCAAACCCTAACCCTATTCCTAGCCCTAAGACAAACTCTAACTCTCACACTAGCCCTATTCCTAGTTCTAACCCTATCCCTTACCATAACTCTAAACCTAGCCCTAACCCTAGCCCTAACCCTTGCCCTATCCCTAGTCCTAGCCTCACCCTAGATCTAAGCCTAACTCTAAATATAACCGTAAACATAAGCCTAAGCCTAAAACTAACAGTAGACCTAACTCTAATACTCATCATTAAACTAGTGCTAACCCTAACTGTGGAACTAAAACAAAACCGATCAATAGACCTGACCCTAAACCTTAACTTAAAACAAACCCTAAATTACACCTAGAAAAAATCATAGCCCTAATTCGAGTCCTAACTCTAGTCTTAAAAATAACCCTGACCCTGACTTATACCCTAACACACACCCTAGCTCTGAAACACCACTCTTACCTTAAACCAAACCCTAACAGTAAACCTAGCCCTAATTTGAGTCCTCATCTTAAAACTAACACTGTACCTGACTCCAACAACAATAACTCTAGCTCTAAATTCATCCTAACCTTAAACCTAACCATAAACACTAATCTTAAACACTAACCCTAAATCTAACTAAATTGTATTCCTGATCCTTACATTATTCATTGCCCTAACCCTAGCCCTAATGCTAACACAAAAACTAGCCATCATCTGAGCCCTAAACCTAGCTTTAACACTAACCCTAATCCTAACCCTACCCATAAAACTAGCTCTAACTCTATCCCTAAACCTAAGCAAAACCCTAACCCTTATGGTAACCCTAGACCTATCCTTAATCCTTAGGCTAATCAAAACACTAACCCTATTAACAGTCCTAAACCTAGCCCCTCATTCTAGTTCTAACCTATCCCAAACCTTAACCCTAACCCTGACCCTTATTCTGACCATAACACTAACCCTAGGTATAAACCTAATTCTAACCCTAGACCAAATTTTAACAATAGCTCTACCAGTAAACTTATACTAAACCTGACTCTACCACTAGCCATAGACCTAATCCTAATCCTAAATGTATCCTTAACTCTAGCCCAAGAACTAAACAAAAACCTAGCCCTAGCCCTAACAACAATCCTTAACGTAATGCAAAGTCTAACCCTACCCCTAGACATAAACCTATTTCTAATCCTGGCTTTAACCTTAACCCTAACACTAACATGAACACGGACCCTGCATTTAACACTAAGTTAACTCTAAATCTGACCCTAAAAGAAAATCTAAACCTAACACTAGACCTAATCATAACCCTAACCCTACAGTAGCCCTAATCATAATCCTAGCTCTTACATTACCTGTAGCCCTAACCCTACACGTTAACCTAACACAAAACCTAGAGTGAATCCTAGGGCTAAACCTAGCCCTAGGTGTAACACTAACACTAACCCTAGCCCTAATCCTAACCCTAACTATAAACTTAGTCCTAAATTTACTCGATGCCTAACTCTTGCCTTAAATATAAATATAGACTTATCCCTAACCCTAAACTTAACCCTATCCCTAAACCTAGCTCTGAACATACACATTACCCTAATCCTAAAACTAACCCTATTGATAACCCTAGCCATTACCTTAACACTAACCCTAACCATAACCAGAAAACTAACCCTAGACCTAACACTAAACCTAACACTTGTCATAGCTCTAACTCTAGCTCAAACTCTAAGCTGTACTAAAAACCTAAACCTAACCATGCCTTAACCTTAACCCTAAAACTAAATCTAACCCTAAACCTAAATTTACATCAAACCATATCCATTACCCTACCCTTATCCTAACCCTAATGATAAACGTAGCCCTAATCTTAACCCTAACCCTAAAACTACTGTAATCTTATCCCTAGACCTAATGCTGAATCTAACACAAAACTTATCTCTTGCCCTAACGCTAGCTCAAATCCTAATCCTTACAGTAAACAAAACCTATTCAAAACCCTAACCCTAATTCTAGCCTTAATCCTAACCGTAACCATATCCCAAATCCTAGCTCTAACTATATCCATTTCCTTAAACATAACCCTAAACCTAATGCTAACCCTAGCTCTAACATCTTTAAATCTACCTTTATCCCTAGCTCTGATTCTAACCTGAACCCTCAACCTATCCCTAACACGAACTAAATCCATGAGCCTTATCCTTAACCTAATGGTAAGAAAAAACTAAGCCTAACACTAGTCCTACACCTAGCCCTAAGCCTAACACTAACCCTACACCTAACCCTAGGCTTAGCACCAACCCTAGCTTAAACCCTAATCCATATCCTAATGTTAACCCTAAACCTAAACCTAAACTTAACCATAACCCTAACACTAGCCCTAATAATAAACATAATCCTAGCCCTGTCAATAGCTCTAAATCGATCAATTACACAAACAATAACCATAAACCTAATGCTAACCCAGACCTAACCCTAACCCTATCCATTAACCTAAACCTAACATGAACCCTAAACCTAGCCTGAAGACAAAACCTAACCCTATCCCATACACTAACCCTAACTCTAACCCTAATGCTAATTTGAGCACTAACCCTAAACCTCAACCTAATCCAAACCCCAAACCTGACCTGAACATTATAATACCCATAGGTCTAAACCTGAACTTACCATAAACCTAACACTAAATATAGACCTAGCCATAAACCTTACCCTAAATATATCCCTAACCGTAACCCTACACCAAATATTAGCCCTAGCCCTAATTCTTGTCATAAACCTAACAAAAATGCTAGCCCTCATTCTAGCCCTAAATCTAGTCTTGATCCTAACCCAAACCCTAACGCTAGCCCTAACCCTCATTTTGTCCCTCGCCCTATCTCTGAAACTAGATATAACCCCACCCCTTCCCCTAAATCTAAACCTAATTCTAACCCTAGATTTAACCCTTACAGTAATCCTAGCCCTGATCCTAGCCCTAATTTAGCCCTAACCCTAATCCTAACACTAGCACTAATACTAACTCTAACTCTCACCCTAGCCCTATTCCTAGTTCTAATCCTATCCTTTACCATAGCCCTAACACTTTCTCTACCCTTAGCCCTAAATCTAGCCCTACCACTAACTCTACATCTAATCATAACTCTCAATCTAATCCCAGCCCTAAACCTAAACCTCACACTAAATCTAGCCCTAACACTAACACTAATCATAAAACTAACCCTAATGTAGTGCTAACCTTAAAAAATCGAGCTATAGCCCAAACTCTAACCCTTAAACTAAACCAAAACCTAACTCACACCTAGCCCTAAGCCTAGCCCTAATTCAAGTTCTACCCTAACCCTAAAAATAACCTTGACCCTGATCCTGACCTTAACACTAACTATAGCTCTCAGATCACCCTAAAATTATGCCTAACCCTAAAAATACACCTACCCCTAACCCTAACCCTAAAAGTAGCCTAATCACAACCCTAGTTCTTACATTAGTCGTAGCCCTAATCCTAGCCCAAACCTTGGGTTAGTGTTAGGGCTAGGCCTAACATAGGGCTAGGCCTAACACAAAACCTAGCACTAATCTGAGCCCTACACCTGTTTTAATCCTAACCCTAACCAGAGCCCTAACCAATACCCTAAACCTAAACCTAACACTAAAACTTGCCCTAAGCCTAAACCTAACCCTAGCCTTAATCCTAACCATAATCCTAGCCCTAAGCCTAGCTCTAAACCTATCCATTACTCTAACCATAACCATAACCCTAATGCTAATTTTAGGATAACCCTAACCCTATCTCTAACCCTAATATTGTTCATTACCCTAAACCTAATCTGAAACCTAAACCTAACCATAAACATTACCCTAACCTTAATACTAAACCTAATGCTAATGAAAGCCCTGACCATAAACCTTAAAGTAGCTCAAACCTTAATCATGACAGTTACCCTAATAATAACCCTAACTCTAAACCTGAACCTAAGCCTCAACCTAAACCTTACACTAGAACTAGCCATGAACCTAACCCTAAAACTAACCCTAACCATAAACCTAGACCTGATATTAGCCCTAGCATTAATTCTAACCCTAACCCTAACACATAATCGATCCCTAATCCTAGCCCTAAACCTAGGCCTAATCTTAGCCCTAAACCTAGCCATCATAACCGTAACCCTAAGCAGGGCACTAACCCTATTTTGTGCCTCTCTCTAAACCTAGCTATAACATCATACCTTACACTAATCCTAACCTTAACCCTAGCCCTAAACGTAGGCCTAGCCCTAACACTAACCCTAGCGCTAATTCTAGCACAAATTTAGTCCTAAACCTAACCCTAAATGTAACCCTAACCCTAACTCTCACCCTAGCACTAACCCTAGTTCTAAATCTATCCCTTACCATAACACAAACCCTAGACCTAAAACTAGGCCCAACTCCATTCCTACTTTCGCCCTAGCCCTATACCTAGACCTAACCCTAACCTCAATCAAATCCTAATCTAAGTCTAAACCTCACCCTACCTCTAGCCCTAACTTTAATGCTAATTGGAAAACTAGCCCTAACCCTAGCCCTAGCACTCAAACAAAACCAAGTCATAGACTTAACCTCAATTCTTAACCTAAACAAAAACCTAAGCTTATACCTAGCCCTAACCCTAGCTCTAATTTGAGTCCTAACCCTAACTCTAGAACTTACTCTGACCCTGACTCAGTTCCTAACAATAACCCTAGTTCTAAACATCACACTAACATTACACTTAACCCGAACACTAGACCTAGCCCTACACCTAACACTAAAACTAGCTCTAATCGTAACACCAGTTCTTACATTAGCCATAGCCCTGTGCTAACAGAAAAGCTAGCTCTAATCTGAGACATAAACCTAGCTTTAAACCTAACCCTAAAGAAAACCTATACCTATACCTTACCCTAGCTCTAACCCTATCCATTACCCTAAGCCAAACCTTCACCCTAATGCACCCTAGTCCTAACCCTAATCCTTAGCCTAACCCAAACCATGACACTATTACTAGTCCTAACCCTAGCCTCTATTCTAGTTCTTACCTTAACCCAAATACTAACCTAACCCTGACCCTTAATCTGACCCTAACTCTAACCCTAGGATTAAACCTGACCCTAAACCTAACCTGAACCCTAAAACTAGCCCTATGGATAAACCTATACCTAAACCTAACCCTAACACTCGACCTAGACAAAAACCTAATCCTAAATCTAGCCTTAACTCTAGCTGTAGACCTAAACAAAAATCTACCCTTAGCCCTCACAATAACCCGTAAACTAACCCAAACACTACCTCTACCTCTAGACCTAAACCTAGTCCTAATTCTGGCCATAACACTAACCCAAACACTGTCCCTTTCCATAACACAAATCCTAGCTCTACATTTTATGCTAACCCAAAATCTAGCCATGATACTAACAATAGACTTAGCCATAAACATAATTCTAGGTCTTACATTACATATAGCCCTAATTTTAGCCCCAAACATCACACAAAACCTATCTCTAAGCATAATCTTAATCCTAACCCTAGACCTAACCCTAACCCTAACCCTTGCCATAACCCTAACACTAGCTCAAACAGTAACCCTGGCCCAAATATAAATCTAGACCTAACCCTAACCTTAACCTGACCCTAATCTTAATCCTAACCATAACCAATGCAAAACCCTAGTTCTAAATCTATCCATTACCCTAAACATAATCCTAATCCAAATGCTAAACCTAGCTCTAAAATTATTCCTAACCCTAAACCTAGATGTCACACTAAGCCTAACCATTGCCCTAGCCATAACCATAGCTCAAAACCTAACACCTTAAACCTAACCCTAACAGTAACCCTAGACTTAACCCAAACTCTAAACCTAAGCTAAATCCTAACCATAACCCTAGCCCTAAACATATCCATTACCCTAAACATAAGCCTAATCCAAATGCTAACCCTAGGCATAACTCTAAACCTATCTCTAACACTAACCCTATCCATTTCCTGAAACTAACCTGAACACTAATCCTAACCTTATTAATTACTCTAACCCAATCCCAAACCCTAATGCTAAATCAATCCCTAAACCTAAACCATAACCTAAACCAAACCCTAAACAAGTCACTTACCCTAACAATACACCTAGCTTTAAACCGGACAGTTTCCCAAAAACTAACCCTTACAATAGACCTAGCCATAAATCTAACCTTAACACTATCCCTAAGCATAACCTTAACTGACATTAGCCATAGACCTAATTCTTGCCCTAAACCTAACACAAAACCAAGCCTTCTTCCTAGCCCTAAACCAAGCCTTAATCCTAACTTGAACCCTAACTCTAGCCCAAACCCTAACTTGAACCCTCGCTCTAGTTCTGAACCTAGCTATAAGCACATCCCTGACTCTAACCCTATCTGTAACCCTAATCCAACACTAACACTAACCCTAACACTAACACTAACACTAACCCCAGCTCTAATCCTAGCCCTAATTTAGTGCTAATCGTAACCCTAACTCTAACCCTACCCCTAAGACTAACTCTAACTCTTGCCGTAGACCTATTTGTAGTACTAACTCTATCTGTAACCATAACCCTATCACTAGCCCTAAACTAACCCCTAAATCTAGCCCAAGTCCTAAGCCTAGATCTAACCATAACTCTAAATATAACCCTAAACCGAAGCCTGAACCTCACACTACCATTAGTTCTAACACTATCGCTAATCCTAAAACTAGTTCTAAACCTAGCTGTAGCTCTAAAACAAAACTGGGCCCTAGCCCTAACTCTAACAGTACCCTAACTGTAACCTCAGACCTGACATTAGACCTAGCCCTAATTCTTGCCCTAACCCTAACACAAAACCTAACCCTATACCTACCCATAACATAAGCCTTATGTCTAGTGTTATCCCTAACCCTAAAACTAACACTGACCTTGACTCTGACCCAAACACTAACCCTATTTCATATCATCACTCTAATCATAACCTAACCCTAACACTAGACCTAGCCCTAAGCCTAACCCTAAAACTAGCCCTAATCGTAACCCTAGTTCTTATATTAGTCATAGCCCAACCCTAACCCTAACCTAATCTAAAACGTAGCCCTAACCCTATCCCTAACAGTAGCTTTAACCCTAACCTAACTGTAAACCTAATCCTAACCCTAGCTTTAATCCTAACCATAAACCTAGCACTAACTATAGCTCTAATCCTATCTATTACCTTAAACCTAACCCTAACCCTAATACTAATCCTAGGATAAGCCTAACTCTATCCATAACCCTAACCCTATTCATTACTATAATCCTAACCTGAACCATAAACCTAACCATATCCATTATCCTAACCCTAAACATAATCCTAACCTAATTTGAGCCCTAAAGCTAAACCTTAACCTAAACAAACCCTAACCATTACCCTGACCCTAATAATACCCCTATCTCCAAAAGTGACCCTAACCCTCAACCAAAACCATACACTATATATAGCCATAAACTTTAACCCTGAAACTATCCCTAACAATAAACTTAGACATAATATTAGCCCAAGTTCTAATTTTAGCCCTAGCCCTCTAATGTTAGCCCTTATGCTTAAGAAAAAAAAAGAAAGAAAGAAAGAAAGAAAGAAAGAAAGAAAGAAAGAAAGAAAAAGCACTAATCCTGGCCCTAAACCTAGCCTTAATTCAAAACCTAACACTAACACTAGGCCTAACCCTGAAGTGAATCCTCACCCTATCCCTTAACCTAGCTATAATATCCTACCACACCCTAACCCTAATTCTAACCCTGCCCTAAACCAAGGCCTAGCCCTAATATTAACCTATCTCTAATCCTAAAACTAATTGAGCACTAACCCTCAGTCTCATCATATCCCTAGCCCTAAGACTAACTCTAAATCTTGCCTTAGCCTTAGCCCTAGTTCTAACATAATCCCTAACCCTAGCCCCAAACTTAGCCCTAGCCCTAAACATAGATCTAACCCTCACTCTAAATCTAACCCTAACCTAAAACCTAATCCTCACCCTAACACTAGCCCTAATCCTAATGCTAATTTGAAAACTATCCCTCACCATAGCCATAGAACTCAAGCAAAATTGAGCTACAGCTCTAATCATAAAACCTTAACCTAAACCAAACCCTAACACTATGCCTAGCACTTACCCTAGCCCTAATTTGAGTCCTAAACCTAACCTTACAATTAATAATAACCCTGACTCTGATACTAAAACTAACCTTAGCTCTAAACATCACCCTAAATACTAAACCTAAATCGAACACTAAACCTAGACCTAAACCTAATCCTAAAAATAGCCTTAATCATAATGCCACATCTTACATTAGCAATAGCCCTAACACTAACACAAAACCTAGCCTTAATCTGAACCCTAACCCTAATGCTAACACTAACACTAACCCTAACCCTAGGTCTAACACTATCCCTTACCCTATGCCAACCCTCACCCTAATGCTATTCTAGTCTTAACCCTAATCCTTAGCCTACCCCAAAACCTAACTCTATAACTAGTTTTAACCCTAGGCCTCATTCTATCTCTAACCCTAACACAAACCCTAAGCATATCCCTGACCTTATTATCTACCTAACACTAACCCTAAGTCTAAGCCTGACACTAAACCAAACACTAACACTAGCCCTATGGGTAAACCTATACCTAAACCTAACCATAACATTAACACTAGACCTAAACTTAATCCTAAATACAGCCATAACTCTAGCCATAGCCCTAAACAAAAACCTAGCTCCAGCACTAACAGTAACCATTAGTCTAACACAATGACTAACAATACACCTAGAACTAATCCTAATAAAATTGTGCTCCTAACCGTAAATCCAATGTTAACCTGAACACTGACCCTTACTCTAACGCAAACACTAGCTCTAAACCTTATCCTAACACTAAACATACCCTAACACTAGACCTATCCATAATCCTAACCTTAAAACTAGCCATAACCATAATCCTAGTTCTTAAGTTACCCATAGTGCTAACACTAGATGTAAACCTCCTTCCAAAACTTAGCCCTAAATGTAGCACTAAAACTTGCTTTAAACCCCATCCTAATCTTAGCCTTAGCCCTAATCCTCACACTTGCCTATCAATAACCGTAGCTCAAACTCTAAATCTTATACTAAATTTAACCCTAACCCTAAACCTAAACCTTACCCTAATCCTAACTCTAACCATAGCACAAATCCTACCTTAAATTCTATCCATTAACTTAAATATAACCCTAAAACTAATGGCAAACCTAGCCCTAACTCTAACCCTAATTCTAACCATAGCCCTGACTGTAACCCTAAAACTCACCCTAGCCCTACCGATAAAAATTAACTAAACCTAACCCTAACACTAACCCTAGGCCTAACGCTAACCCTAGTCCTAATCCTAACTTTAACCCAATCCCTAACACTACCACTAACTCTATCCATTACCCTATACTTAAGCCTAACCTAAATGCTAACCCTAGGCCCAAACCTAGCATTATTCCTAAAACTAACCCTATACATTACTCTATAATTAACCTGAACCCTAAAGCTAATCCTATTTATTACTCTAACCATAACCCTAATGCTAATTTGAGCCCTAAACCTAAACATTAACCTAGAGTAAACCCTAACGTGGAAGTTGACCCCAATAATAAACTCAGCTCTAAAACTGACCCTTACCCTAAACCTAACCCTTACACTAGACCTAGCAAAAAGCCTAACCCTAACCATAACCCTAGACCTCACATTAGTCCTAGACCTGATTCTAGCCCTTATCCTAATACAAAACCTAACCCTCATCTTAGCCATAAACCTAGCCTTAATCTTAATCCAAAACCTCACCCTGGCTGTATCCCTAATTTTAACCCTTGACCGTGCCCTGTACCTAACTATAAGCCTATCACATCCCCTAAAACTAACCCTAACCCTAACAATTACACAAATCCTAACCCTAGCCTTAACCATAGGCCTAACACTAACACTAACACTAGCGCTAATCCTAGAACTAATTTAGCCCTAAACCTAACCCTACCCCTAACCCTAGTCCTAAAATCAACTCACTCTCACCGTAGCCCTATTTTTATTTCTACCTTTATCCATTACCTTAGCCCTAACCTTAGCCCTCATCATAGCCATAGCCCTCACCTGAGATCTATCCATAACTCTAAATCTAACCCTAAACTTAAGCCTAAACCTCACCCTACCACTAGCACTAATACCAATGCTAATACTAAAACTAGCCCTAACCCTAGTCCTAGCTTTAAAACAAAACCGAGCCATTGCTGTAACACTGAAACTGAACCTAAACCTAACCCTAATCCTACAACTAGCCATAACCCTAGCTCTAATTCAAGTCCTAGGCCTAAAACAAACCATAGCTCTAAATATCACCCTAACCCTAAAGCTAATGCTGACACTTGACCAGCCCAATTCCCATTCCTAAAACTAACCCTAATCGTAAACATGGTTGATTCATTGGCCTTAGCCCTAACTCTAGCATTAACCCTAACACAAAAATAGCCCTAATCTGAGCCCTAACACTAGATTTAACCCTAACCCTAACCCTAGTTCTAAAACTAACCCTAACTCTAGCCCTAAACATGTCCGTTACCCTAAGCCAAACCCTATCCATAATGCTAACCCTAGTCCAAAATCCTAATCCTTAGCCTAACCCTATTTCTAGTCGTAACACAAGCACTCATTATAACTCTAATTCTCACCCCAAACCTAACCCTAAATTCACCCTTATTCTGACTCTAACACTAATTATAGGTCTAAACCTGAACCTAACCCTAAACGGAACCCTAAATCAAGCCTTATAGTAACCTCATATCTAAACCTCACCCTAACATTAGCCCTAAACCTAAACCAAATCCTAAATCTAGCAATAACTCAAGCCCTAGACCAAAACAAAACTTAGTCCTAGCCCTAACAATAAACCTTAACCTAAAACAAACACTAACCCTACACCTAAACCTAACCTTGTCCTAATTCTGGCTTTCACCCAAACCCTAACTCTAACCTGAACACTGACTTACCTTTAACAGTGAAGCTATCTCTAAACCTTAGCCTAACCAACATCTAAACCTAACACTAGACCTAGCCATAACTCTAACCCTAATACTCGCCCTAATCATAACCCTAGCTCTTATGTTACCCATAGCCCTAACCCTAGGTCTAAATCTAACACAAAACCTAAATCTTATCCTAGGCCTTAACATGGCCTTAGGCGTAACCCTACCCTAACCTTTGCCTTAATCGTAACCCTGGCTCAAAACCTAACCCTTACCCTAAATGTAAAACTACACCTACCCCTCAAAATAACCCTAAACCTAGCCTTAATCCTAACCTTAACTCTAGCACTAATCCTGACTTTAAATATACCCATTATCCTAAACATAACACTAACTCTATTGATAAACCTAGGCCTAACACAAACCCTAAACCTAACCAGAAAACTAATCCTAGACCTAACACTAAACCTCACGCTCATCATTGACCTAACCCCAGCTAAACCCCTAAACCTTATCATAAACCTAACCATAAACATAGCCCTAATCCTAACCCTAAACCTCAATCTAACTCTAACCATAAACCTAAACCTAAGTCTAATCGTATTCATTACACTAACCTTAACACAACCCCAAATGATGACCGTAGCCCTAATCCTAACCCTAACCCTAACGTACTGTAATCTTATCCCTAGACCTAACCCTAAACCTAACCTTTGCCCTAGCCCTAAACCTAGCTCAAAACCCAACTCATACACTAAACATAACCCTAACCCTAACCCTAGATCTCACCCTAACCCTAACCGTAACTCAAGACCTATTTCTAACCATAAACCTAGCCCTAAGCTTAGCTATAAACCTATCAATTGTCCTAAATGTAACACTGACCATAATGTTAATTCTAGACCTATTGCTAACCCTAACCTTATCAATTACCCTAAACAAAAACTGAACCCTAAACAAAAACCTATAATTAGAGTAACCCTGACCCTAAAGCTAAAGAGCTCTAACCCTAATCCCTAACCACAAACAAACTCTAACCTGAACCGTACCATAATAATTCCCCTAGCTCTAAACCTGACCCTTATCCTAAACCTAACCATTACCCTAGACCTAGCCATAAAACATTCTAAATCTATCCCCAACTGTAACCCTAGACCTGACATTAGCACTAGCCCTAATCCTAGCTCTAACCCTAACACAAAACCCAGTGCTTATCCTAGCCCTAAACCAGCCTTAATCCTAACCATAACCCTAACCCTAACCTTAGGGCTAACCCTAACACTAAACTTAGTTCTTTTGTTAGCTCTAAACCTAGCCCTAATCTTACCCCTAATTTACGTGTATCCCTAACCTTAGCCCTAACCCTAGCCTTAAGACTTACCCTAACTGTCACTCTTGCCCCATTCCTAGTTCTAAACCTATACCTTACGGGAACAATAATCCTAGCCCTAACCCTAGCCCTATCCTTAGCCCTAGCCCTAACCTATATCTAACTCTAACTCTAAATCTAACTTTAAATCTAAGCCTATACCTAAACCTAACACTAGCCCTAACCTTAATGCTAATCCTAAAACGAGCCCTAATCCTAGCCCTAGCCCTAAAACAAATCCCAGACATAGCCCTAAACGTAACCCTTAACCTAAACCAAACCCTAAGCCTAACCCTAAACTTAGCCCTAATTCGAGTTTTAAGCTGAACCAAAACCTAACCCTGAACCTGAATCCGACCATAAGAATAACCCTAGCTCTAAAGATCACCCTAACCCCAAACCTAAACTTAACACTAGACCTAGCCCCAACCCTATACCTAAATTAACCTTAAATGTAACCTTGGTACTTACATTAGCTGTAACCCGAACCCTAGAACTAATTTAACACAAAACCTAGCCCTAATTCTAGACATAACCCAAGCTTTAACCTTAACACTAACTCTTACTCTATTTGTAATCATAACCATAACCCTAGCCCTAACCCTAGTCTAACTCTATCTATTGCAATAGCTAAAACCCTAACACTAATGCTAACCCTAGGCCTAAACCTAAACCTATCCCTAATCCTAACCCTATTCATTACCCTAAACCAAACCTAAAGCCTAAACCTCACCCAATCATTACCCTAACCCTAACATAATGCTAATTCAAATCCTAAATTAAAACCAAAGCCTATCCCAAACCCTAAACAAGGCACTGATCCTAATAATACCCATAGTTCTAAACCTGACCTAAAACTAAGTATAACCCTTACACTACCTATATCCATAAACCTAACCCGAATTCTATCTTTAACCATAACCCTAGACCTGATATTAGTCCTAGCACTAATCCTAGCCCTAACCTAAAACAAATCCTAGCCCTCATCCTAGCCCTAAAACCAGCCTTAATCATAAGCCTAACCCTATCCATAGGCCTAACCCTAATTCTAACACTCACCCAACCTCTAAACCTAGCTATAATGCCAATCCTTACCCTAAACTTAACCCTAACCCTAAACCTAATGCTAGGCCTAAGCTGAAAAATAACCCTAGCTCTAATGCTAGCCCTAATTAAACCCTATCCTTAACCCTAACCCTAGGCTTAAGACTAACTCTAACTTTCACACTAGCCCTATCCCTAGTCCTAACCCTATCAATTACCATAACCCTAAACCTAGCTCTAACCCTAGCCATAAACTTTGCCCTGTCCTTATTCCTAGCCATTACCCTAGATCTATCCCTAACTCTAAATCTAACACTAACCCTAAGCCTAAGCCTAACATAAACACTAGCCCTAACCCTAAGGCTACTCGTAAAACTAGTCCTATCTCTGACCCTAGAAGTGAATCAAAAGCAAGCAATAGCCCTAATACTAAGCCTTAATTAAACCAAACCCTAATACTACACCTAGACCTAACTTTAGATCTAATTCAAGTCTTCACCTTAACCTGAATACTAACCCTGACTCTTACTCATATCCTAACACTCACCCTACCTCTAAACACCATCCTAACCTTAAACCAAACACTTAGAGTATCCTTAGCCATAATTTGAGTCCTAACCTTCACCTTAAAACTAACCCTGACCCTTACTATTAACCTAACACTAACACTATCTCTAAATATCACCCTAACCTTAAAAGTAATCCTAACACTAGAGGTCTAACCTCTAAACATAGCCCTAAAATTCACCCTAATTGTAACCTTAGTTCTTACATTAGCTGTTACTCTAACCCTAGCCCTAATCCTAACACAAAAACTAGCCCTAATCTGAACTCTAAACCTAGATTTAACCCTAACCCTAAACCTAAACCTATCTCGAACTCTATCCCTTACCCTAAGCCAAACCCTAACACTAATTCTAATTCTAATTCTAACCATAATCCTTAACCTAAACCAAACATTAATCCTACTACTATTCCTAACTCTAGCCCTCATTATGGCTCTAAACATAACCCAAACCCTTACCCTAACCCTGACCCTTATTCTGACCCTAACACTAAACATAGGTCTAAACCTGAACCTAACCCTAAACCAAACTCTAACACTAGTCTTGGACCTAAACCTAATCCTAAATCTAGCCATAACGCTAGCCATAGACCTAAAGAAAAACCTAGACCTAGCCCTAAAAATAACCCTTAGCCTAAGCCAAACATTAACTCTTCCCCTAGACCTAACCCTAGTCCTAATTCTGGCTTTAATTCTAACCATAATCCTAACCTGAACACTGACCTGACATTAACCCTAGCTCTAAACATAACCCTAACTCTGAAACTATACCTAGCTCTAGCATTAACATTAAAACTAGCCATAATCATAACAAGTTCTTAATTTAGCCATAGCCCTAACATATTCCAAAACGTAGCCCTAATCTAATCCCTACCCTATCTTTAAACCTAAAGCTAACCCTAACGCTAACCATAGCCCTAACTCTAAGCCTAAGCCTAAACTTAGATCAAATCCTAAGCATAACCCTAGACCTAACCCTAGCTCTCACCCTATCCATTACCCTAAGAATAAACTTAACCCTTATGCTAACCCTAGGCCAAACCCTAATCTTATGCCCATCCCAAACCCTACCAATTACTCTACACCTAACTTGAACCCTAAACCTAAAACTATCATTAACCTATAACCTAAGACTAATTCAAGCCCTAAACACAAACCATAACCTAACCTAAACCCTAACCCTGACCCTTATAATACCCTTAGCTCTAAATCTGACCCTAACCATAAACCTAACCCTTAAAATAGACATAGATATAAACCTAACCCTAAAACGATCCCTAACTCTAACCCTAGACCTGAAATTAGCCCTAGCTCTAATCCTAGTTCTAACCCTAACACTAACCTTAACCCACATCCTAGACATACTCCTCACCTTCATCATAACCCTAAGCCTAACCCTAATTCTAACCCTCACCCTATCCCTAAAACTAGGTATAAACGCATCCCTTACCCTAAACCTAACCTTAATCCAAACCTTAAAATTAAACCTAGCCCTAAACCTAGGCCTAAATCTAAGATTAACACTTGCCCTAATCCCAAACCTAACTTAGCCCTATCCCTAACACTAAATATAACCCTAGCCCTAAGACTAACTATAACTTTTGCCTTAGACATATAGGGTGTTTTTTTAACTTTTCCCTTACCATCACCCTAAGCCTAGACCTAATCTTAGCCCTAACCCTAGCCCTAGCCCTAAAACAAAACCGAGTTATAGCCCTAACCTTAACCTTAACCGAAACCAAACCCTAACCTTACACCTAGACCTAACCTTATCCATAACGCTATCCCTAATTCTAGTCCTAACCTGAAAAATAACCCTGACCCTGACTCTGACCCTAACAATAAATCTAGCTCTAAAATAATTGTAACAATAAATCTAACCCTAACACTAGACCTAGCCATAACCCTAACCTTATAACTAGCTCTAATCATAACCTTAATTTGTATATTAGCCATAGTCTTAACCCTAGCCCAAACCAACCCAAAACCTAGCCTTAATCAGAGTCCTTATCCTAGCTTTAACCCTTAACTTAAACCTAACACTAACCCAAACAAAATCCCTAATTCTATACATAACCCTAGCCCTAAACTTAGGTCTAACTCTATCCATTACCCTAATAATAACCCTAACGCATATGCTAACCCTAGGCTTAACCCTAACCCTACCCATTACACTAAACCACAACTAAATTGTAAACCTAAGCCTGTCATTACCCTAACCCTGAATCTAATGCTGATTTGAGCCCTAAACTTAAACCCTAACCTAACCCAAACCCTAACCTTGATTCTGACCCTAATAATAACCCTAGCTCTAAAACTGACCCTTACACTAAACCTACCCTTACACTGGACCAAGCCATAAACCTAACATTAAATGTATCCCTAATTGTAACCCTGGACCTGACATGAGCCCTAGACCTAATACTATCCCTAAACCTAATACAAACACTAGCCCTCGTTCTAGCCCTAAACCCTAGCCTTAATTATAACCTTAACCCTAACCCTGGCCCTAACCCTAATACTAACTCTCGCCAAGTCCTCAATCTTGCTATAACCTATTCATGAAAACTAAATGTAACCCTAACTCTAGCCTTAAGCCGGGGCCTAAACCTAACAATAATCCTAGCCCTAATTCAGCCCTATCCCTAACCATAACCCTAAACCTAGCCATAAGAAGAACTCTAACTCTCACACTAGCCCTATCACTAGTTCTAACCCTATTTCTAACCAAAAACATAACCCTAGCCCTAACCATTGTCCTAAACCTAGCCCTATCCTTAGCCCTAGCACTAATCTTAGATCAACACCTATCTCTAAATCTAACCCTAATTTGAAGCCTAAGCCTAACCAAACACTAGCCCTAAGCCTAACACTAATCCTAAAACTAGCCCTAACCCTAGCCCTAGCCTAAAACAAAACTGAGCCATAGCTCTAACACTAATCCTTAAACTAAATGAAACCCTAACAATACACCTACCCCTAACCCTAGACCTAATTTGAGTTTTAAGCCGAACCCTAAAACTAACTCTGACCCTGACTCTGACAGTAATATTAACCCTAGCTCTAAACATCAACCTGACCTTAAACCTAAGCTGAACTTTCAACCTAGCTCTAACCTTAACCCTAAAATTAGCCCTAAATCTAACTGTAGTACTTACATTAGCCATAACCCTAACCATAGCACTAATTTAACCTGAAACCTAGCCATTATCTGAGCCCTATACTGAGCTTTAAACCTAACCCAAGCCCTAATCACAACCCAAGCACTAATCATAACCACAAATCTAGCCCCAACCCTAGTTTAACAGTATCCATTATCATAAACATAACACTAACCCTAAGTATAAACCTAATGCTAACTCTAAGTCTAAACCTAATGCTATCTCTAATCCTCTTTCTATCCATAAACCTAAACCTATCCTGGGCCCTAATACTAACCCTATCATTGCTCTAACCCTAAACCTAACGCTATTTCAATCCCTAAATTTAGATCTTAACCTATGCCAAACCTTAACCCAGACCTTGTCCATAAAAATACCCTTAGCCTTAAGCCTGACCCTACCTCTAAACCTAACCCTTACACTAGATGTAGCCATAATATTAAAAATAAAATTATCTTTAAGCATAATTCTAGACCTGAAATTAGCTGTACCCCAAGTCCTAGTCCTAACCCTAAAACAAACCCTAGCTCTTAGCCCTAAACATAACCCTAAATCATAATCCTAACCCTACACCTGGGCCTAACCCTAACACTAACCCTAGCCCTAATCTTAGCCCTAGTTTAGCCGTATCCCTAACCCTAATCCTAACCTAGCCCTAAGACTAAGCCTAACTCTCACCCTTGCCAAAAAATCTAGTTCTAAACCTATCCCTTACTGGAACCCTAATCCTAGCTCTAACCCTAGGCCTAACCCTAGACCTTTTCTTAGCCCTATCCCTTACCCTAGATGTAACTTTAAATCTAAATCTAACCCTAACCATAAGCCTAAACCTAAACCTAACACTAGCCCTAACTCTAACCCCAATGCTAATCCTAAAACCAGTCCAAACTCTAGCCCTAGCCCTAATCCAAAAAAAGCCAGCCATAGCCCTAACCCTGACCCATAACCTAAACCAAAACTTAACCCTACACCTAGCCTTAACCATAGCCCTAATCTGAGTTTTAAGCCAAAAACTAAAACTATCCCTGACCCTGACCTAACCCTAAACCTATACCTAAACATCACTCTAACCCTAACCCTAAATTTAACACTTGACTTAGTCCTAACCCTAACCTTAAAACAAGCCTTAATCATAATCCTAGTACTTATATTATACGTAACCCTAACCCTAGCCTTAATTTAACCCAAAAACCTAGCCAGAATCTCTGCCCTCACCGTAGCTTTAAGCCTAACCCTAACCCTAACCATAACACTAGCACTAATTGTAACCATAACCCTAGCCATAACCTTAGCTCTAACCCTATCCATTACCCTAACCATCACCCTAACCCTAATGCTAACCCTAGGCTTAAACCTAAACCTGTCCCTATTCAGAACTCTATTCATTACCCTAAACCTAACATGAAGCCTAAACCTAACCCCATCATTACATTAATTTTAACCCTAATGCTAATTCAAGCCATAACTTAAAACCTTCATATATCCCAAACACTAATATTGACCCTGACCCTAATAATACCCTTAGCTCTAAACCTGACCCTAACCTTAAACCTACCATTACACTAGATGTAGCCATAAACCTAACGCTAAAACTATCTTTAAGCATAATGCTGGACTTGAAATTAGCCCTAGCCATAACCCAAACCATAACCCAAGTTTAACCCTAATTCTAACCCTTGCCCTAGCCCTAAACCTAGATATAATCCCATCCCTTACCCTAAACCTAACCATAACCCTAAACCTAAAACTAACCCATCTCCCTAACCCTAGGCCTAAAAATAACACTAAGCCTAGAACTAATCCTAGCCCTATTTTAGTCCTATCAAAACCCTAGCTTTAGTCCTAAGACTAACTCTTATCCTAGCCCTATGGCTAGTTCTATCCTTAGTCCTAGCCCTAATCCTAACTCTAAATATAAACCTAACTCTATTTTTTTACTGCAAACATAAGCCTAAACCAACCTCTAACATGGTCCTAACAATAATTTGAACTACGCCTAGCCCTAGTCATAAAACAAAACCAAGCCATAGCCCTAACACTAACCCTTGTTCTAAACCAAACTCTAACCCTACAATTAGCCCTAACCCTAACTCTAAATCTAACCCTGAACCTGATGCTGACCCTAATACTAATCCTAGCTCTAAACATTACCCTAACCTTAAATTCAGCCTAGCACTAGACCTAGCTTTAACCCTAACCATAAAACTAGCCCTAATCATAACGCTAGTTCCTACATTAGTCGTTATTCTAACCCTACCCCTAACCCTAACACAAATCCTACAAGTAATTTAAGCCCTAACCCTAGATTTACCCCAAATCTTAATCTTCACACTAGCTATTACACTAACGCTAGCCCTTATACTTTCCCTTACCCAAAGCCAAATCCTAACCAAAATGCAAACCCTAGTACTAACCCTAATCCTTAGCCCAACTTATATACCAAGCACATTACTAGTCCTAACCCTGGCCATCATTCTTGCTCCAACTTTAACCCTGATCCTTATTCTGACCCTAACACTAACCCTGGGTCTAAACCTGACCCTATCCCTAAACCAAACCCTAACACTAGCGCTACATGTAACAAGATATATATATATATATATATATATATATATATATATATATATATATATATATATATATATATATATATATATACCTAAAACTACCCCAAGACCTAAAGCTAATCCCAAAAATACTATAACTCTAGCCCTAGACCTAAACAAAAACCTAGCTATAGCCCTCACAGTAACCCTTAACCTAAACCAAACAGTAACCCTACTCCTAGACCTAAACCTAGTCCTAATTTGGGTTATAACCCTAACCCTAACCCTATCTTGAACACTGACCCTTACCCTAACACTAAATCTAGCTTGAAACCTGAACCTAACCCAAAACCTAGGCCTAACACTAGACATAGCCATAACTCTAACCCTAAAACTATCTCTAAACATAACCCTAGCTCTTATTTTACCCAGAGTTCTAACCGTAGCCCTAAACCTAACATAAAACCTAGTCCTAATCTTAGGCCTAAACTTAGTCCTAAGTATAAACCTAACCCTAATCATAGCCTTAACACTAACCCTGACCCTAACCCATGCCTCTAATCCTAACTTTAATCCTTGCCCAAACTTTAGCTCTAACCCTATCCATTACCCTAACACTAACCCTAAATATAACCCTATCCCTAACACTAAACCTAACCTTAAACATAAATGCAACCCTAGACCTAACCCGAAACCTAATCTTTACAATAGCCCTAAACTCAGCTGAAACATTAAGCCTTACATAAAACTAATACTAACACTAGCCCTAACCCATACCCTAACCCTATATCTAATATTATCCATTACTATAAAATTAACCCTAACCCTAATTAAAACCCTACCCCATAACCTAACCCTAAACCAAACCATAACCTTAAACATAACCCTAAACCTAAACTTAAACCTAAACCTCGCCTTTGCTCTAATATTAGCTCAAGCACTAATCTTTACTCTAACCTAACCATAACCCTAGCCGTAAACCTAACACTTTCCCTAACCTTAATACTTACCCTAAACCAAAACCTATCCCTATCCCTAAACTTAACCCTAATCCTAGACTAAATCCAAACCATAATCAATCCCTAACCTAAGCTCTAAACCTATCCACTACACTAAACATAACCCTAATGCTAATGCTATTCCTAACCCTATCAATAAACCTAACCCATTCTTTACCCTAAAGCTTAACTGAAACCTAAACCTAACCATATCCATTACCCTAACCCTAAACCTAAACCGACCACTAACTCAAGCCTTAACCATAAACTTTAACCTAAACCAAATGCCAACCATGACTCTAACCCTAATAAAACCCCTAGCTCTAAACCTGAGCCTTACATTAAAATTAACTCACTAGAACTAGGCATAAACTAATCCTAAAACTATCCCTAACCATAACCCTAGACCTGACATTAGTCCTAGTCCTAGTGCTAGCCCTAAACCTAACAAAAACCCTAGCCATTCTTCTAGCCTTAAACCTACCTTAAACCTACCCTGAACACTAACCCTAACCCTAATCCTAATTCTAAACCTCATCCTAGACCTAAAGCTAGCTATAACACCACACATTCCCCTAAACTTAAACTTGACCCGAATGCTAACCCTAAACCTAGCCCTATCCCTAGGCCTAACCCTAACACTAACCCTAGCCCTAATCCTAGCCCTAATTTAGCTGTAACCCTAACCCTAACCTAAGCCTGGTCCTAAGTCAAAATCTAAATCTCTTCCTAGCCGTATCTCTAGTTCTAACCCTATCACTTCCGGTTATCCTAAACAAGCCCTAATCCTAGTCCTAGATCTAACCCTAAATCTAAATCTAACACTAACCCTAATCCTAAACCTCATCCTAACACTAGCCCTAACTCTAACACTAATCCAAAATCTAGACCTAACACTAGCCTTAGCCCTAAAACAAAACCGAGCCATAGCCCAAACCCTAAACCTTAACTTAAACAAAACCCTAACCCTACACCTAGCTCTAACTTTAGCCCTAACCCTAAAACTAACCTTTACCTTGACTCTGACCCTAACACTAAACCTAGCCCTATACATCGCCCTCACCCTAAACCTATGCTTTGCATGCTTCAGCACAGGGCTACATTCACAAGGAAGAAATCAGAGAGTGCCCACAGAGAACAGATTGAGTGTGTGAAGTTTCAAGCAGCTAACACCAACCCTGTTTGTTATCTAGCTCCATTTACAATTACACATATAAATCAAGATGAAGTGAAACCTTAAATCACAAACTGTTCTGACTGTGAAACATGAACCGAGAAGGCCCAAACATGGGGAATATAGTAAGGTTAGGTAAAAGATGAATCCTCTTTGATAACAAAGAAATTTGAACAAAACTAACTCTAACCCCAACACTAATTCTAACCCTAGCCCTAAACCTAACCTAACTCTAACCCTAACCTGTTTAGAGAACCATTGATCATAGAATAACCAAACTTGGGGTGACTAGTAGGGAAAGGTAACAGATGAATCCTGCCCAGTATAAAAATAATATGAAAAAATAATTGGGGGAGGTGTTTCAGTACATGCCTATTTCCCCTGTATTTTTCCTAAAGTGCTCTTGTATAATGTTATTTTCATTTCCATGGCTTTGGAAAACTTTCACTAGGAAGAAACCAGAGAGTGCCCACAGAGAACTGATTGAGTGTTTGAAGTTTCAAGCAGCTAGCACAAACACTGTTTGATTTCTAGCTCCATTTCCATTTATCTGTAAAGGTTCAAATGAAGGAAAACCTTAAAACTCAAACTGTTCCTGACAGTGACCCTTGAACCAAGAAGGCCAAAACAGGTGAACATAGTAAGGCTAGGTAAAAAATGACTCCTGCACAATATCAAAGAAATTTGAACAAAACTAACTCTAAACCTAACACTCGCTCTAACACTAGCCCTATCCCTAACCCTAAAACTAACCCTAACCTGATTAGAGAATCTTTGATCATACAAGTTCCAAACTTGTGGAGACTAGTGGGGCAAGCTAACAGATGAATCCTGTGAAGTATGAAACAAATCTGATCAAATGACTTGGGGACAAAGTTAAGTACATGCATATTTTCCTCTTGTCTCCTGAAATGCTCTCAGATAAAGTTTTTTTTTTTTTTTTCATGCTTTGGATATTTTCAAAAGGAAGGAATCAGAGAGTACCGACAGGGAATTGATTGAGTATGTGAAGTGTCAAGCAGCTAGCACCAACACTTTTTGATTGCGAGCTCCATTTCCATTTACCCATAGAGATCAAAATGAAGTGAACCCTTAAAATATATAGTGTTCCTGCCAGTGAACACTTGAACTGAGAAGGTCCAAAACTGGAGAACTTAACAGGGGTAAGGAAAAGATGAATACTGCCCAGTATCAAATAAATTTGAACAAATCTAACTGTAACTCTAATGCTAGATTTGACTCTACTACCAACCCTAATGCTAAGCTGTTTAGAGAAATTATGATCATAGAAGTCCCAAAATTGGAAACCCTAGTGGTTCAAGCTAGTAGATGAATCCTGCAGAGTATCAAAGAAATATGACCAAGTAATTGGGGAAGGTATTTCAATATATTTATATTTCCTTCTTTCTCCTAATGTGCTCTTGGATAAATTTGCTTTTCATGTTTCATCTTAGAGCTATATTCACAAGGAACAAACCAGAGAGTGCCGACAGAGAATTGATTGAGTGTGTGAAGTTTGAAGCAGCTAGCACCAACCCTGTTTGATTTGTAGCTCCAATTCCATTTAGATCAAAATGAAGTGAAACCTTAAAATAGAAACTGTTCCTGAAAGTGAACCATTGAATCTTGAAGGCCCAAACTTGGGGAGCCTACTAAGGCTAGGTCAAGGATGAATCCGGTACATTATCAAAGTAATCTGACCAAAAAAATTAGAAGATCTTTCAGTACATGTGTATTCTGCTTGCTCTTCAATCACTCAGAGATAAAGCTGTTTCTTTCTACTTCAGATTAGGGCTGATTCCACAGGAAACACCAGACAATCCTCACTGAGAACTGATTAAGTGTGTGATGATTCAAGCAGCTAGCCCAATCCGTGATTGATTTACAGCTTCATTTCCATTCACCTCTACAGGGCAAAAAAGAAGACAAACATGAAAATTGAAACTACTCCTGAAAAAAAACCCTTTATGTAGGAGGCCCAAACATTTGGAGTATAGTCAAAATAGGAAAAAGTTGAATCCTGCAGAGTATCATAGAAATTTGAAAACAAAACTGACTCTAACCCTAACACTAGGTCTAATCCTAGTCCTAACACTAACCCTAACACTAACCTTAACCTGTTTAGTGTCCCTTTAATCCTAGAAGTCCCACACTTGTGGAGCCAAATGGGGTAGGTAACAGATGAAGTTTTCACATTGTCAAAGAAATCTGACCAAATAATTGGAGGAGGTAGTTCAGCACATGCATATTTCCATTTTCTACTAATGTGCTCTCACATAAAGTTGCTTTACATGCTTCCACTTGGGGCTACTTTCACAAAGAATAAACCAGAGAATACCCATAGAGAACTGATTGAGTGTGCCCACTGAGAACTGATTAGTGAAGTTTCAAGCACCTACTACCAACCCTCTTTGATTTCCAGCTCAATTTTCATTCACATCAATAAGCCATAATGTAGGAATATCTTAAAATACAAACTGTTACTGACAACGAACCATTGAACAAAGTAGGCCCAAACATGTGGAGCATAGTAAGACTAAGTAAAAGATGAATCTTGCCCAATATCATAGAAATTTGAAGAAAACTAGGGCCACGCTGGAGCTTTCTGTGCAGATGAAAGGCTGGGCTGTATGGTTGCTCTCACTTCAGTCTGAAGCCCGAAGTCTTGGACGTGCATGAGCACTCTGCACAAATGGAAGTCTTGGCTGTGCATGTGCTCTCAGCTCAGATGGAAGTCTCAGCCGCCTCTGAGCTCTTGGTGCAGAGGGAAGTCTTGGATGCGGGTTCGCTCTTGGCTCAAACAGAAGTCTCGGCCATGGAGGCGCTCTCAGTGCAGAGGATAGGTGGCACAGAACACAGAGGCTTTGCTTGTGGGTCACCAGGACAAGCTCTGGACACGGCCAAAAGTCACCCCAGAACCACCCACCTCACCAAACACCCTACACAGGTAACAGATGGAATCCATCTTGGAAAACCTTAATCACCATCTATCAGTTTCCATGGCTACCAGCTCGGTTCTGCAGCTGCTCAGGTACCCGGTTTCCAACTCCCCTACCTCCAGCTGTGATAACTCAAGATTTTTCTCACAAGCTTTTTTTTTGGGGGGTGGCGTAGCTATCAATGCAGAACAGCAACTGTACAGGTACCTTGTTTCCAACTCAGACTAAGAGTAGGGAGACTCCAGGTAGAAGCTCAAGCCCTCTCAAACTGGATACCCCCACCACCCTTAGAACAGAGACTCAAGCTAGGAATAGACAACTCCAACTACTGAAAGAAAACAGAGTTCTGAGAATTTTTTCTATTCTTGCTCTTCTCATCTATTCTCCTCTATCCTTCCCACTCTGGCCCTCACAATCTCAATATTCATGAAACTAAGAACTTTGCATGAAATTGGACTTTAAGAACTGAATCATCAGAATTGTTTAATATAGAGGAATTGCATAGGCCCACCTCACCACCCCTTTATTTTATATTATTCACATTCTCTCTCTTTCTTTCTTGTTTTTTTTTTCCTCCCTCTATCCCACTTGCAACCTCCAAACTTTTACTATTTATACATAGGGTAATTTTATGAATACAGATAAAGAATTTGAATTTATACATTCTTCAATAAATTTCCCTACCTATTCATTACAGTTCTCCTCCAATTTGCTAAGATACATTAATCTCATACCCTCACTTCTTTCCTCCTTAATATATCATCCTACCCATGACTCACAGTTCTCTATACACCACCAAAAATGGTATGCCTTTTATGAAACTAATGACTGTATTCTAAATAATAATCTGTAGACATAGAATATAAATATAAATGTATTTATAATGGTTAGGCTTAGGCTTTGGGTTAGGGTTAGATTTAGAGTTAGGATTTGATCTAATGTTAGGGCTAGGACTAAGGATAGGGCAAGGGTTAGGACTAGGTTTAGGGTTAGGGTTAGGGTTATGGTAAGGGATATGGTTAGAACTAGTGATAGGCTAGTGTGAGAGTTAGAGTTATTCGTAGGGCTAGGGCTAGGGTTATGTTTAGGGATAGGGCTAAATTAGGACTAGGGTTACTGTTAGGTTTAGACCTCAGGTTAGGGTTAAAGATAGGGTTACATGTAGGGTAAGGGAGTGGGTTATAGCTAAGTTTTGGGCTAGGGCGAGGGTTAGTATTAGGGTTAATCTAGGGTTAGGGTTAGGGCTAGGATTAAGGCTAGGCTTCGGCCTAGAATGAAGGCTAGGGTTTGTGTTAGGTTTAGGGCTAGTATTAAGGCTAGGGCAAATGCGAGGTCTAGTGTTACAATTAGGGATAGATTTAGTGTTAGGTTTATGGCTTGGTCCAGTGTAAGGATTAGGTTTAGGGTAAGGGTTAGGGTTAGAGTTAGGGTTATTATTAAATTAAGGTTCAATTTTAGGTTTTGGTTTATGTTAGAGGTAAGGTTTAGGGCTTGAATTAGCATTAGGTTTATGGTTAGGGTTAATGACAGAGTTAGGTTTAGGGTTTAGATGTGGTTTAGTGTAATGGACATAGTTAAGGTTAGGCCAAATGTTTAGCATACGAGTTACGGTTATCATTAGGTTAATTGATAGGTTTAAACCTAAGATTAAGGTTAGGAATATGTATAGGATTAGGGCTTTTGTTTAGGTTTTGGTTAGGTTTAAGTTTAGGGTTAAAGCTAGATTTAGGACTCAGATTAAGGCTAGGTTTTGGGTTAGGTTAGGGCTAGGGTTAAGGCTATGGGTAATGTATGAAGTAGGGTTAGGATTAGCGCAAGTTATAGGGTTAGGGTTAGGGCTGGGTCTAGTGTTAGACTAAGGTTTATGGTTATGACAATATTTAGAGCTAGATTTAGTGTTAGTGTCAGAGTCAGTGTATATTACATTTCAGGTTAGATTTAGGACTGGAATAAGAGGTAGGTGTAGGGCTAGGTGTAAGGTAAGGATTTGGTTTAGGTTAAGGGTTAGGATTAGGGCTATGACTAGGTTTTGTTTTAGGGCTAGCAGTAGGGTTAGTGCTGGTTTTAGGATTAGTGTTAGGGTTTGGGCTAGTGTTAGTGTGAAATTTAGGCTTAGGTTTAGGTTTAGATTTAGAGTTAGGTTTAGATCTAGGTTTTGAGCTAGGGTTAGGGCTAAGTTTAGGGCTAGGTTTAGGGTGATGGTAAGGGATTGGTTTAGAACTCGGTATAAGGCTAGGGGGAGATTTAGAGTTAGTCTTAGGGCAAGGGTTAGTGTTAGGGTTAGGCCTAGGGTTAGGGCTAGGGTTAATGTTAGGTTTAGGGTAAGGGTTGGGATTACAGCTAGTTTTATGGCTAGGGTGAGGGTTATAATTAGGGTAGGTGTTAGGTTTATGATTAAGGTGAAATTTATGTCTAGGATGTGGGCTAAGGTTTGTGTTAGGGTTAGGAGTAGGATTAGAGTTAGGGCAAAAGTCAGGCCTAGGGTTACAGTTAGGGATAGTTTAGGGTTAGGTTTGTAGTGATGTCTATTTTAAGGGTTAGGTTTATGGTTAGGGTCAAGTTTAGAGCTAGGGGTATTAATAGGGTTAGGGTCAGGTTTAAGTTTTTTGTTAGGTTAAGGTTTAGGTTTAATGCTCGAATTAGCAATATTGTCAAGGATAAGGTAATGATAGTTTTAGGTTTAGGGTTCAGGTTAAGTGTAGGGTAATTTATAGGATTAAGTTTAGGTATAGGATTAGGGTTTGGCCTAGGGTTAGCATAAGGTTTAAGGTTATCATTAGATTAATGGATAGGTTAGAGCTAGGGTTAGGGCTAGCGTAATGGTAAGGATTAGGTCTAGGCTTAGGCTTAGGCTTAGGGTTAGGGCTATGGTTAGGATTAGGATTAGCTTTAGGGTTAAAGCTAGGGTAGACCTTGGATTAGGGCTAGATTTTGCAATAGGTTAGGGCTATAGCTAATGTAAGAACTTGTTATGATTCAGGCTAATTTCAGGGTTAATGTTAAGGCTAGGTATACTTTTAGGGTTAGGTTTAGTGTTGGGGTGGTGTTCAGAGCTAGGGTTACTGTTAGTGTCAAGTTCAGTGTTCAAATTAGTATTATGGTTAGACTTAAAGCCAGAATTAGGTCTAGGGTAAGAGTTAGTGTTTGGCTTAGGCTAAGCGTTATTGTTAGGGCTATTTCTAGGTTTTTCATTAGGTCTAGGGTTCGAGTTTTGGCTAGATTTAGGATTAGGTTTAGGTCTAGGGCTAGTGTTAGGGTTAGGTTTGGGTATAACGTTACCGGAAGGGCTACTGTTAGGGTTCAGTTTAAGGTTAGGTTCAGGTTTAGACCTATGATTAGTTTTCAGGTCAGAATAAGGGTCAGGTTTAGGGTTAGGATTTGGGATATGGTTAGAACTAGAATGAGTGCTAGTGTTAGGACTAGTAATAGGTTTAGGGTTTGTATTAGGTTAAGGATTAGTGTTAGCATTAGGGTTAGGGTTTGGCTTAGGTTTAGAGATAGGGTTAGAGATAGGGTTAGGCTTGGAATAGGTCAAGGTTTAGGTTAAAGCTAAGTTTAGGTCTCGAATTAGGGCTAGTTTTGTGTTAGGTTTAGGGCTAGGCAAAGGCTAATGTAAGAACTAGGGTTGCAGTTAGGGTGAATTAGGTTTAGGGCTAGTTTTAGTGTTAGAATTAGGGGTTAAACCTCTAGTGTTAGGATTAGGTTTAAGGTTAGGGTGATATTTAGAGCGAGTGTTAGTGTTAGGTTAATAGTCAGGGTCAGAGTTAGTTTTAGAGTTAGGGTTAGGACTCCAAATAAGCCTAGGGTTACTGTAAGGGTTTGATTTAAGGGCAGGGTAAAGGGAAATTGCATGGAAATTAAAGGAGACCCTCATTGATATACAAAATTACATAGAAGAGAATTTGAGGAGGAAGGGAAAAAAAACAAGAGAAATAATTAAATTACAACAGATGAGGTAGAGAGAGAAGATGGGAGGGGCAGGGAGTGGGGATAGTAGAGGATAGGAAAGGTAGCAGAATACAACAGTTA
This sequence comes from Marmota flaviventris, assembly GCF_047511675.1. Lineage (NCBI taxonomy): Eukaryota > Metazoa > Chordata > Mammalia > Rodentia > Sciuridae > Marmota > Marmota flaviventris. The sequence continues at coordinate 10,085,201 of NC_092510.1, read as the reverse complement.
CTAATAAGGCATTATGTAAAAATGTGGATGTGTAATTGATGTGATTCTGCAATCTGTATTTGGGGTAAAAATGGGAGTTCATAACCTACTTGAATCGAATGTATGAAATATGATATGTCAAGAGTTTTGTAATGCTTTGAATAACCAATAAAAAAAAAAAGGAAAAAAAAAGGTAAAGGTTAGGACTCGAATTAGGGCTAGAGTTAGCTCTAGGTGTAGTATTAGGATTTGGTTTAAGTTAAGGGTTAGTGTTAGGGCTATTACTCTGTTTTGTTTTAGTGTTAGGGTTAGGGTTAGGGCTAGTTTCATGATTAGTGTTAGGGTTAGTGCTAGTATTAATATTAGGCTTAGGCTTAGGGTTAGTGTTGGAGTTGGAGTAGAGTTAGATCTAGGGTTAGGACTAGAAATAAGGATTAGGCAAGTGTTATTGCTATATTTATGGCTATGTTTAGGCCTAGGGTTAGGGTTAAGTTAAGGGATATGGTTAGAACTAGGGATAGGGAGAGTGTGAGAGTTAAGAGTTAGTCTTAGGGCTATGGTCAGTGTTACAATTAGGGATAGGGTTACATTAGGGCTAGGATTAGGGCTAGGGTTAGTGTTCAGCTTAGGTCTAGTGTTAGGGTTAGGGTTAAGATTAAGTTTAGGGTAAGGGATGGTGTTATAGCTAGGTATAGTGGGAAGGTGAGGGTTAGAATTAGGTTAGGTATATGATTAAGTTTAGGGATATGATTAGGGCTAGGTTTAGGGCTAGGAGGATGGCTAGGGTTTGTTTTAGGTTTAGGGTAGGATTAAGGCTAAGGTTAATATCAGGTCTTGGTTTATGGTTAAAGATAGTTGTAGTGTTAGGTTTATGGCTACATGCAATGTAAGGGTTAGTTTTAGGGTTAGAGTCAGGTTTAGAACTAGGACTATTTTTACAGTCAGGGACTGGGTTAGGTTTGGGGATAGGTTAAGTTTTAAATTAGGGCTCAAATTAGCATTAGGGTTAGTGTTAGGTTAATGATAGGGTGAGGTTTAGAGTCTAGGTTTGGGTTAGGGTAATAGAATGGGTTAGGATTAGGGACAGGGTTAGGTTTAGGACTATGTTTAGAATTAGAGTTAGGGTTATGTTTATGGCAATGGATACGGTTAGAGCTAGGGTTAGGGCTAGGTTTATATTTATGATTAAGCCTAGCATTAGTGTTAGGATTAGGGTTAAAACTTGAGTTATGGCTAGGATTAGGGCTATCTTTTTGTGTTAATTTACTGCTAGAGTTAGGGTTATGGCTAATGTAAGTACCAGGGTTATGTATAGGGCTAAATTTAGGGTTAGGGTTAGGGCTATGTACAGTGTTAAGTTTAGGTTTAGGATTAGGGTTATGTTTAGAGCTAGGGTTAGTGTTATGGTCAGAGTGAGGGACAGGATTAGTTTTCGTGTTCAGATTAAAACTCAAATTAGGGTTAGGTTTAGGGTTAGAGTTTGGTTTAGGTTAAGGTTTAGGGTTAGGGCTATGTTTCAGTTTTCTTTTAGGGCTAGGGTAGTGTTAGGGCTAGTTTTAGGATTAGCATTAGAGTTAGGGTTAGATTTAGGTTTTTGGATAGGGTTAAATTAGGGCTAGGATTAGTGCTAGGGTTAGTTTTTAGCTAAGTCCTAGCAATAGGGATAGGGTTAGGTTTAAATTTAGGATAAAGAATGGTGTTATAGCTAGGTTTAGACGTAGGGTGAGGTTTAAAGTTAGGGTTAGGGCTAGGGTTGGAGTTAGGGTTATGATTAAGGCTAGGTTTAGGGCTAGGATGAGGGACAGTGTTCAATTTAGATTCAGGGCAATGATTAGTACTAGGGCTAATATCAGGTCTAGGGTTATGGTTAAAAATACGTCTAGGTTTAAGCTTATGGCTACATCTAGTGTAAGAGGTTTATGGTAAGGGTCAAGTTTAGAGCTCGGGGAATTATTAGGATTAGGATTTGGCTTAGGTAAGGATTTAGGTTTACGGCTCAAATTAGCATTAGTGTTAGGGTTAGAGTATATTTAGGGTTTGTTTTAAGGTTCAGGTTTGGTTTAGGGTAATTGATACTGTTAGTGTTAGAGATAGGGCTAAGGTTAGGCTTAGGGTTAGCATTAGGGTAAGGGTTATGTTTAGAGTAATCGGTAGTGTTAGAACTAGAGTTATGGTTAGGAATATACCTTTAGTTAGGGTTAGAGTTAGTGTTAGATCTAGGTTTAGGGTTAGGATTAGGGTTATGTTTAGCATAAAGTTTAGGTTTTGAACTAGGGTTAAGGCTAGGTTTAGGGTTAAGTCTACGGATAGGATTATGGTAGGTTTAGGGTTAGGGTGGTGTTTTGAACTAGGATGAGTGTTAGGATATAAGTCAGGTACAGGGTTATTTTTAAGATTATGATTAGGACTTGAATTACGGATAGGGTTAGATGTAGGTGTAGTGCTAGGATTTGGTTTAAGTTAAGGTTAGTGTTAGGCCTGTTGCTCGGTTTTGTTTTAGTGCTATGATTAGGGTTAGGGCTAGTTTTATGATGAGCTTTAGGGTTAGATCTAGGGTTATGATTAGGTTTAGGATTAAGGCTAGATTTAAAGCTAGGATTAGGGCTAGGTTTTGTGTTAGGTTTAGGGATACAATTAGGGCTAGGACTAATGTCAGGTCCATGTTTATATTTAGTGTTATTTTTAGGGTTAGGTGAATGGCAAGGTCAAATTAAAGTGTTATGTTTAGGGAAAGGGTCAGATTAAGAGCTGGGGTATTATTTGGGTCAGGGTCAGGCTTTGGGTTTGGGTTAGGTTAAGTTTTAGTGTTAAGGCTCAAATTAGCATTAAGTTTAGAATTAGGGTTAGGGTAATGGATAGTGTTAGGTTTAGGGTTAGGTTCGGTTTAAGGTAATAGATATGTTTAGGTTTTGTGAGAGGTTTAGGGTTAGGCCTAGAGTTAGCATTAGGGTTATAGTTATCGTTAGGGTAATTTATAGGTTTAGACCTAGGTTTAGGGCTAGGATAATGGTTAGGATTAGGGCTACAGTTAGTGTCAGGGTCAGGGTTAGGGCGAGGGTTACACTTAGGATGATGTTTAGGTATGGTTTAGGGTTTGGCCTAGGATTTTTGCTATGGATAAGATTAATTTATGGTTTGGCCTAGGGTTATGGTCATGGTTAATGTAACGGTTAGGGCTAGGGTTAACATTAGGGTTAGGGTAATAGGTTTAGATGTCAGTTTAAAGATAGTTTTAGTTTTAGGTTAGCATTAGGTTTAGGTTTAGGATTATGGTCAGACTTTGAGCTAGCTTAGGTTTAGGGTTAGGGGTAGGTTCACTGTTAGTTCTAGGGTTAGGTTTATGTTTAGGGTTAGGATAGGTTTAGCTTTAGGTCTAGTGTTATCATTAGGGTTCAATTTAGGGTTAGTGTAATGGGTAGGGTTCAAGCTATGGTTAGGGCTTGGGTTAAGGTTAGGATTAGGACTGGGGTTAGGTTTAGGGTTTGACCTTGTGTTAGTGTTGGGATTAGATTAAGTGTAAGGGTTAGTGATTGAGCTAGATTTAGGGCTAAGATGAGGGTTAGGTTTACAGTCTGGGCTAGGGTAGGTTTATGGTGTGGTTTAGGGCTAGGATTAGCATTATTTTTAGGGTTATTGTCAGTATAATGGATATAATTAGAGCTAGGTTTTGGGCTATGTTTACAGTTAGCATTAGGGCTAGAATTAGGGTGAGGTTTAGGGTTTGGGATACTGTTATTTTATGGTAAGGTTTAATGTTTCAGCTAGGATTAGGGCTAGAACGAGGGTTAGGTTTAGGGTTAGGGCTAAGTTTAGGGTTAGGTTTAGGACTGTAATTAGTGCTGGGTTTTGTGTGAGATTTAGGGCTACTGTTAGTTTTATGGGTAATGAAAGAGTTAGAGTTATGGTTATGGCTATATTTAGAGTTCATCTAGTGTTAGGGTTAGTTTTTTTAGCATAGGATAAGGTTTAGAGCTAGGGCTTTTGTTAGGGTAAATGTCAGGGTTCAGGTTAGGATTAGGTTTAGGGTTAGGTCCAGAATGAGGACTAGGACTAGGGGCAGAGTTTGTGTTTGGTTTAAGGTCAGGGTTATTGTTATGGCTAATGCTAGGGTTATGGCTATATTTAGGATTAGGTTTAGGTCTAGGGCTAGTGTTATTGTTAGGTTTCGGTGTGGGGTTAATGGTAGGGCTAGTGTTAGTTTTTGGATAAGGGTTAGGGTCAGGTTTAAACCTAGGTTTAGTGTTAGGGTCAGAATAAGGGTCAGGATTAGTGTTAGGTTTGTGTTAAATTTAGAGCTAGAATGAGGGTTATGATTAGGACTAGTAATAGAGTTAGGGTTTGGGGTAGGCATAGAATTAGGGTTAGGACTAGGGTAGCAATAGGGTGAGGGTTTGACTAAGTGTAAGAAATAGAGTTAGAACCAAGATTAGGACTAGGGATAGGGTTCAGGTTAGGGCCAGGGTTAGGATTAGGGTTAAAACTAGGGTTAGGCTTTGGATTAGGGCTAGGTTTTGTGTTAGGTTTAGGTCTATGGCTAATTTAAGAACTGGCATTACAATTAGGGCTAGTTTTAGGGTTAGGTTTAGGGCAAGGTCTAATGTTAGGATTAGATTTAAGGATAGGGTGATTTGTAGAGTTAGGGTTAGTGTTAATGTCAGAGTCAGGGTTAGTATTAGTTCTAGGGTTAGGGTTAGGACTCGAATTAGGGATAGGGTTAGGGCGAGCTGTAGGATTAGGGTTTGATTTAGGGTTAGGGTTAGGGTCAGTGAAATGGCTCGGTTTTCCTTGAGAGTTAGGCTTGGGTTGGGGCTAGTTTTCAAATTGGCGTTATGGTTAGATCTAGTGTTAGGGTGTGGTTTAGGCTTAGGTTTATGGTTAGATTTAGAGTTAGGGTTAGATCTAAGTTTAGGGCTACAGCGAAGGTTAGAGCTAGGGTTAGGGCTAGGATTTGAGTTATTATAAGGGATAGAGTTAGAACGAGTGATAGGGCTAGGACGAGAGTTAGACTTAGTGTAAGAATTATATTTAGGATTAGATTTAGGGCTTAATTGGAGCTAGAGTTAGAGGTAGGGTTAGTATTAAGGCTGAGCCTAGGTTTATGGCTAGGGTTATGGTTATGGTTATGGTTAGGTATGATGTTATAGCTAGCTTTAGAACTAGGGCAAGGGTTAAAATTAGTTTTTGGTCTATGGTTAGGGTTAGGTTTATTATTAAGGCTAAGATTAGGGCTAGGATTAGGGCTAGAGTTTGTTTTAGGGTTAGGGAGTCATTAGGGCTATGGCTAATTTTAGGTCTAGGGTTATGGTTAGAGATAGTTTTAGGGTTAAGATCATTAGGGTTAGGATTAGGTTAATGGAAATGATTAGGTTTAGTGTTCAGGTTAGGTTTAGGGTAATGTTATAAGTTTAGGGTTAGGCATAGTTTGAGGGTTATCCTAGGGTTAGCACTAGGATTAGGATTAGGATAAGGGCAATGGATAGGGTTATAGCTGGGGTTAGGGCTAGTTTATAATTAGGATTAAGGCTAGGTTTAGGGTTAGGTTTTGGGTTATGTCAGAGGTTAGGGTTAGGGTAAGGGTTAGGGCTAGAATTAGGGTTATATTTAGGGTTAAAGGTAGTGTTACAGCTCCAATTACAGATAGGTTTTGGGTTAGGTTAGGGTAAGGTTTAGGGCTACAGCCAATGTAAGAAATAGGGTTATGATTAGAACTAGTTTTAGGGTTAGGGTTATGGCTAGGTCTAGGGTTAGGTTTAGGTTTAAGTTTTGAGTGATGTTTAGAGCTAGGGATAGTGTTACGGTCAGAGTCAGGGTCAGGGTTTGTTTTAGCGTTAGGGATAGGGCTCAAATTAGAGCTAGGTTTAGGGCTAGGTGTAGGCTTAGGGTTTGGTTTATGTTAACAGTTAAGGTTAGGGCTATGGCTGGGTTTTTTTTTTTTTTTTTTTTTTTTTTTTTTTTTTTTGGCTAGGGCTAGGTTAGGGCTAGTTTTAGCACTAGCATTAGTGTTATGGCCTGTGTTAGTGAGAGGTTTAGCTTAAGGTTATGGTTAGATTTAGAGTTTGGTTTGATATATGATTAGGCTAGAGCTATGTTTAGGGCTAATGTAAAGACAAGTGATAGAATTATGGTAAGGGATAGGGTTAGATCTAGAAACAGTGCTAGGGCGAGAGTTAGAGGTAGTCTTAGGGCTATGGTTAGGTTAGGTTTAGGGATAAATTAGGGCTAGGGTTATGTCTAGTGTTTGTATTAGGGTTAGGCCTAGTTTAGGCTTAGGTTTAGGTTTAGGGATAGGGTTGGAATTAGGGGAAGGGATGGGGTTAAAGCTAGTTTTAGGGCTACATCAAAGGTTAGAATTTCGGTTAGGTCTAGGGTTATGGTTTGATTTATTAATAAGGCTAGGTTTAGGGCTAGGATGAGGATTAGGGTTTGTTTTAGGGTTATGGAAAGAATTAGGGCTAGGGCTAGTGTCAGGTCTAGGCCTACATTAGGGATAGATTGAGGGTTAGATTTATGGCTAGTTCTAGTGTAAGGGATCTATTTAGGGTAAGGGTCAGGTTAGAGCTAGGGTTATTATTAGGGTTAGAATTAGGTGTTCAGGTTTGGTTTAGGTTAGGGTTTAGGTTTAGACTTGAATTAGCATTAGGATTTGGTTAGGGTAGTGATTGGTTTGGGTTTAGGCTTCATGTTAGATGTAGGGTAATTGATAGGGTTAGAGTTAGCAAAAGGGTTTAGGGTTAGGACTAGGGTTAGCCTTAGGGTTATGGTTGTGCTTAGGGTAAGGGCTAGGGTTAGTGCTAAGGTTATGGTTATTGTTAGGGCTAGGCCTAGAGTTAGGGTTAGGCTTAGGTTTAGGGTATGGTTTAGAGTTTGAGCTATGGTTAGCACTAGGGCAAAGTTTAGGTTTAGGGTTAGGTCTAGGTTATAGTTATGTTTAGGGTCAACATTCTTGTTAAGATTAGGGCTAGTGTTATCATTAGGTTTAGAGTATTGGATAGGGTTTGATGTCGTGTTAGGGTTAGAGTTAGTGTTAAGTTTAGGCTTAAGGTTAGGTTTAGGGTTTGGTTTAGTGTTAGGTTTAGGGTAACAGTTAGGGTTTGAACAAGGGTTAGCTCTATGGAAAGGTTTAGGTTTATGGCTATGTCTAGGGTTAGTGTTAGTGTAGATTTAGTGTAATGTCTAGGGTTATCATAAGGGTTATGGTTAGATTTAGGTTAATGGGTATGGTTAGAGCTAGGGTTAGGGATAGGGTTATCATTAAGTTTAGGGTTAGATTAGGGTAATATGTAGGCTTAGAACTAGGGTTAGGGATAGGGTTAAGGTAAATATTAGGGCCAGGTTTTAGATTAGGTTATGTTTAAGTTTTAGGGATTGAGCTAGTGTTTGGACTAGGACGAGGATTAGGGTTAGAGTTATTGTGAGGGTTAGGGCTAGGGTTAGCATTAGAGTTAGGGTTAGGGTTAGGGTTAGGGTAATGGATAGAGTTAGAGGTAGGTTTTGGCCTACTGTGATGGCTAGTTTCAGGGTTAGTGATATGGCTAGCTCTAGTGTTAGGGTTATGTGTTTTGTTAGGATAAGGTTTAGCGCTAGGCTTTTTGTTAAGGTAAGGGTCAGTGTTCGGTTTAGGGTTAGGTTTATTGTTAGGGCCAGCATTAGGACTACGGTTTGGTCTAGGGGTAGGGTTAGTGTTTGGGTTAGGTTAAGGTTTATTATTAGGTCTAGGACTAAGTTTTGGTTTAGGGCTAGGCCTAGAGTTATCACTAGATAATAGATTAAGTGTAGGTCAGAGTCCAGTGTTAGTGTAAGGTTTAGTTATAGGGATACACGTACTGCCAATGTTAGGGGTCGGTTTAGGTTTAGGGTCAGGTTTAGACCTATGGTTAGTGTTAGGGTCAGTATAAGGGTCAGGGTTAGTGTTAGGGTTTTGGATAGTGATAGAGCTAGATTGAAGCTTACGATTAGGACTAGTAATAGAGTTAGGTTTTGTGTTTGGCTAAGAAATAAGTTTAGGACAAGGGTAGCTTTAGGTTTAGAGTTTGGCTTAGTGTATGGGATAGGGTTAGCGCTAGTGTTAGGGCTAGGGTTAGGGTTAGGGTTATGGCTAGGGTTAGATTTAGAATTAGGGTTACAGCTAGGGTTAGAGCTTGGATTAGGGCTAGGCTAGGTTTTGTGTTATCTTTAGGGCTACAGCTAATGTAAGAAGTAGGGTTTTAATTAGGGCCAGTTTTAGTTTAGTGTTATGTCTAGGTTTAGTCTTTGGTTAGGTTTAGGGTTTGCGTTATGTTTAGGGTAATGGATAGGTTAGGGTTAGCGAATGTGTTAGGTTTAGGCCAAGGGTTAGCATTAGGCTTAGGATTAGGGTTAGGGTTAGGGTAATTGATAGGGTTAGTGCTAGGGTTAGGGCTAGGTTTATGGTTAGTGTTAGTGTTCGGGTTAGTGTTAGGTTTGGGAGAGTGCAAGTATTAAATTTAGGGTTAGGTTTAGGGTAAGGGTTAGTTTTAGAGTTTAGGTTTAGAATTAGTGTTAAAGCTAGGGTTGGGGCTCACATTAGGGTAAGATTTTGGATAACATTAGGGTTAGTATTAGGGATACAGCTAATGTAAGAACTAGAATTATGATTAGGGCTAATTTTAGGGTTCCGGTTAGTGCTAAGTCTAGTTTTATGGTTTGCTTTAAGTTCACGGTGATTTTTGAGCTAGGCTTAGTGTTATGTTCAGATTCAGGGTCAGGGTTAGTTTTAGGGTTGGGGATAGGACTCGAATTATGGGTAGGCTTAGGGCTAGATGTAGGGTTAGGTTTTGGTTTAGTTTTAGGTTTAGGGTTAGTGCTATGGCTCCTTATGCTTTAGGGCTAAGGATAAATTTAAGGGTAGTTTTGCAATTAATCTTAGTGTTATTGCTAGTGATAGGGTGAGTTTAGGCTTAGGGGTACATTAAGAGTTATTATTAATTCTAGGGTTAGGGCAATGGCTAGTGTTAGGGCTAAGGTTAGTCTAGTGTTTGGTTTATGGTAAGGAATAAGGTTAGAACTAGGAATAGAGCTAGGGTGATAGTTAGAGTTAGTCTTATGGCTAGGGTTCGTGTTAAGTTTAGGCTAAATTAGGGCTAGGAATATGTCTAGGATTGGTGTTAGGGTTAGGCCTAGGGTTTGGGCTATGTTTAAAATTAGGTTTAGGGTTAGGTTTAGGGGAAGAGATGGGGTTATAGCTAGGTTATGGCTAGGGCAATGATTAGAATTATGTTTAGGACTAGGGTTAGTTTTGTGTTAGAATTATGGCTAGATTTGGGGTTAGAATGAGGGCTAGGTTTTGTGTTAGGGTTAGGGCAAGTTTTAGGGATAGGGATAATGTCAAGTTTAGGGTTACGGCTAGGGATAGTTATAGTGTTAGGTTCATGGCTAGGTCTAATATTAGGTTTAGGGTAAGGCCCAGGATAAGAGTAAGGTGTATTTTTAGGGTCAGGGTCAGATTTTGGGTTCGTGTTAGGTTAGTTATTAGGTTTAGAGCTCAAATTAGCATTAGGGTAAGAATTAAGGTTAGGTTTATAGATAGTTTTGGGTTTAGGATTCAGGTTAAGATTAGGGTAATTGGTTGGGTTAGAGTTAGTGATAGGGTAAGGGTTAGGCCTAGGGTTAGCATTTGGGTTAGGGTTATTATTAGTGTAATGAATAGCATTAGATCTAGGGGGAGGGCTAGGGTTTTGTATAGAATTATGGCTAGCGTTAGGGTTAGGGCTAGGCCTAGGGTTAGGGTTTGGGTTAGGTTTAGGGTACAGGTTAGGTTTTGAGCTAGGGATAGTTCTAGGGTGAGGGTTAGGTTTAGGATTATGTCTAGGGTTAGATTTATGGTTAAGGATAAGATTAGTTTTAGGGTTAGGGCTAAGGTCATTTTTAGAGTGAGGTAAATGCATAGAGTTAGATGTTGGGTTAGGTTTAGGGGTAGTTTTATGTTTAGGGTTAGTGTTAAAGTTGAGGCTAAGATTATCATTTGAGTTATGGTAATTGATAGGGTTATATGTCAGGTTAGGGTAAGGGGTAGTTTTAGGTTTAGGGTTAGTGTTAGGGTTTGGGCTAGGGTTAGTGTTAGAGTAAGGGTTAGGGTTTTATCTAGGGTTAAGGCTATGATGAGGGTTAGGTTTAGGGTTAGGCCTAGGATTAGGTTTACAATTAGGATTATAGCTAGGGTTATCATTAGGGTTAAGGTTCGGTATAGGGTAATGGATAAATTTAGAGATAGTATTAGGGCTAGTGTTAACATTATGATTAGGGCTAGGATTATAATTAGGTTTAGGAATAGGGCTAGGATTATGTTTATGGTTCGGTTTGGGGTTTTATCTAGGGTTAGTTCTAAGGCGAGTGTTAGGGTTAGCATGAGGGTTAGGCTTACTGTAAGGCATAAGTTTAGGTTAGGTTTAAGGTTATGCTTTGGTCTAGATTTAGGCCTAGGATTAGTGCTAGGTTTTGTGCTAGGATCAGAGCTAGTTTTAGTGCTATGGTAATGTAAGGGATATGTTTATGCTTATGGCTAGGTCTAATGTTAGGTTTAGGTTTTGGTTAGGGTCAGTTTTATAGCTAGGGTTATTATTAGTGTCAGGGTCTGTGTTTGGATTAGGGTTAGGGTTATGGCTAGATCCAGAATTAGGATTTGTTAGTTCTGGAGCTAAGGTAGTGTTTGGCTTTGGTTAAGGGTTATCATTAGAGGTAGGTCTAGTTTTTTTTTTTTTTTTTTTTTTTTTTTTTTTTTTTTTTTTTTTTTTTTTTTAGGTCTTGTTTAAAGATACGGCTAGATTTAGGATTAGGTTTAATCTATGGCTAGAGTTAGGGTTAGGTTTAGATATAGGTTTATGGGTAGGGCTGGTGTTAGGGTTTGATTTAGGTTCAGGGTCAGAATAAGGGTCAGGTTTAGGATTAGAATTTTGGTTATGAGTATAACAAAAATGAGGTCTAGGGTTAGGATTTGAGTTAGACTAAGTTTTAGTTTTAGGACTAGGGTTAGCATTAGGGTTGGGGTTTGGTTAGGGTAAATTATAAGTTTAGAGCTAGGGTAGAGGTAGGTTTTGGGTTAGGGTTAGGGATAGTGTTAGGGTTAGGGTTAGGCTGAAAGCTAGGGTTAGGTATCAGATTTGGGCTAAGTTTGGGTAAGCATTAGGTTTAAGGTTACAGCTAATGTATACTCTATGTTTATGATTAGAACTAGTTGTAGAATTAGGGTTAGGACCAGGTCTAGTGTTAGGTTAAGTTTTAGGTTTAGGGTGATTTTAGAGGTAGTGATAGTGTTAATGTCAGAGACAGGTTTAGGGGTAGTTTTAGGGTTAAGTTTAGGACTCAAATTAGGGCTAGGCTTAGGGCTAGATTTAAGGTTAGGGTTTGGTTTAGGTAAAAGTTTAGGGTTAGTGTTATGGCTCAGTTTTGTTTTAGGTCTAAGCCTATGGTTAGGGCTAGTTTTAGGATTACGTTAGGGTTAGGGCTCGTGTGAGGGTTAGGTTTAGTTGTAGAATTAGGGTTAGTTTAGATCTAGGATTAGGGTAAGGTGTAAGGTTAGGGCTAGGGTTATTCTAGGCTATGGCTAGGAATAAGATTATGGTAAGAGATATGGTTAGAATTAGGGTGAGGGCTAGGGAGAGAGTAATAGTTCAACTTAAAGCTAGGATTAGGGTTAGGTTTAGGATTAGGGCTAGAGTTAATGTTAGGGTTAATCCTAGGTTAAGGTTACAGCTAGGTTTAATGTTAAGGTTAAGGTTTGGGTTAGGTTTAGGGTAAGCAATGAGGTTATAACTAGGTTTAGGGCTAGGGAAATGGTTAGAATTAGGGTTAGGGCTATGACTAAGGCTAAGTTTTAGGCTAGAATGAGAGCTAGTGTTCATGTTTGGGTTAGGCCTAGGATTAGGGCTCGGAATATAGTCAGGTCTAGTATTACATTAGACATAGGTTTCAGTTTATGTTTATGGTTAGGTAAAGTGTAAGGGTTAGATTTAGGGTAAGGGTCGAGTTTACAGCTATGTGTATTATTAGGGTCAGTATTTGGCTTAAAGTTTGGTTTAGGTTAAGGTTTAGGTTTAGCACTCGAATTAGCATTAGGTTTCCGATTATGGTTAGGGTAGTAGATAGAATTAGAGCTAGTGGATAGAATTAGAGCTAGGTTTAGGGCTAGGCTTATGGTTATTATTAGGGTTATTTCAGGGTAGTTGATATGATAAGAGCTATGGTTAGGGCTATGGTTAATATTAGGATTAGAGCTAGTTTAAGTTTGGGTTTGGGATACGGATAGTGGCATGTTAAGGGTTAAGGTTAAACTTTGAGCTAGGTTTAGGTCTAAAGCGAGGATTAGGTTTAGGGTTAGGTCTAGGGTTAGGTTTAGGGTTACACTTAGGGCTATGTTCAGGCCTAAAATTAGGGCTAGTTTTTGTGTTAGTTTAGGCCTAGTGTTAGGGCCATGGGTAATGTAAGAGCTAGGGTTATGATTAGGGCTAGTTTGAGGGTTAGGATTATGGCTAGGTCTAGTGTTAGGATTAGGTTTTGGTTTAGGGTGATCTTTGGAGCTAGGATTATGTTAGGGTCAGTGCCAGTGTTCAGGTTAGAGTTAGTGTTAAGTTTAGTGCCAGAATTAGGACTAGGGTTAGGTCTAGGGATAGGGTTAGTGTTTGGGTTAAGTTAAGGGATATTGTTAGGGCTGGGGCTAGGATGTTGTTCAGGTCTAGGGCTAGAGATATGGCTAGATATAAGATTAGGTTTAAGTCTAGGGCTAGTGTTAGGTTTAGGTTTTAAGCATATGATTACCTGTAGGGCTAATGTTAGGGTTCCGTTTTGGGTTAGGGTCAGGTTTATATCTACCTTTAGTATTAGGGTCAGAATAAGTGTCAGGGTTAGGCTTTGGGTTTCAGTTAGAGTTAGAGCTGGAATGAAAGTTAGGGTTAGGCCTAGTAATAGGGTTAGGGTTTTGGTTAGGCTAAGAATTAGGGTTAGGCTAGGGTTAGCATTAGGTTTAGGGTTTAGCTTAAGGTAATGGATAGGGTGAAAGCCAGGGTTAGATCTAGGGTTAGGGTATAGAATAGGGCTAGTTTTAGGGTTATGGTTAAATCTAGGGTTAGCACTCGGCTTAAGGCCAGGTTTTGGGCTAGTTTGGGGCTAGTGTTAGGCCTACAACTAATGTATAAACCAGGGTTATGATTAAGGCTACTTTTTGGGTAAGTGTTATGGCTAAATCAAGTGTTAGGGTTAGGATTACCGTTTTCATGATGTTTAGAGCTAGGGTTAGTGTTAGGGTCAGGATCAGTGTTCGGGTTATAGTTAGGGTTAGTTTTAAACCCAGAATTATTAATAGAGTTAAGTCTAGGGGTAGGATTAGTGTTTGTGTTAGGTTAAAGTTTATCATTAGGTCTACAGCTAGGATTTTGTTTAGGTCTAGGGCTAGAGATATGGCTAGATTTAGGATTTGGTTTAGGTCTAGGGCTAGTGTTATGGTTAGGATTAGGTATAGGTTTATTGCTAGTGCTATTGTTACAGTTTGGTTTAAGGTTAGGGTCAGGTTTAGACATACGGTTACTGTTAGTATCAGAATAAGTGTCAGGGTTAGGGTTAGGGTTATGGTTAGAGCTACAATGAGGGCTAGGGTTAGGACTAGTAATAGGGTTAGGGTTTAGGTTAAGCTAAGGACTAGGGTAAGGCCTAGGGTTAGCATTAGGGTTAGGGTTAGCTTAGGTTAAGGGATAGGATTAGAGCTAGGATTAGGGCTATGTTTAGGGTTAGGGTAAGGTTTATGGCTAGTTTTCAGTTTAGGTTTAGGGTTAAACCTAGGGTTAGGTCTTGCATAAAGCCTAGGTTTTTTTGAGAGTTAGGGCTAGTTTTAGATTTATGGCCAATATATTGTCTAGGGATACGATTTTGGCTAGGTATAGGATTAGGGTTGGGAATAGGTCTAATGTTAGGGTTTAGGTATAACGTTTAGAGCTAGGGTTAGTATTAGGGTAAAATTCAAGGTCAGAGTAGTTTTAGAGTTAGGGTTTGGAATTGAATTAGGACTAGGTTTAGGGCTAGTTAGGTTTTGGTTTAGATAAAGTTTTAAAATTAGGGCTATGGCAAGGTTTTGTTTTAGGGCTATGGCTATGGTTAGGGCTAGTTTTAGGCTTAGCATTAGGTTTAGGTCTAGTGTTAGGTTTATGTTTAGGCTCAGGTTTAAAGTTAGATTTTGATTTAGGATTAAATTCAGGGTTAGGTCTAGGGCTAAGTATAGGGCTACTGTTAGGTCTTGGTTTATGGCTAGGATTAGGGTTATGGTAAGGCATAGGGTTAGAACTAGGAATAGGGCTAGGGTGAGAGTGAGAGTTAGACTTACGGCTAAGCTTAGTTTTTGGTTAGGTATAGAGCTTAATTAGGGCTAGTAATAGGGCTAGGTGTATGGTTATGTTTAGGCCTAAGGTTAATTTTAGGCTTAGGGTTAGGTTTCATGTAAACGATGGTGTTAGAGCTAGGGATAGGGCTAGGAGAGGTTAGAATTAGGTTTTGGTTTAGGGGTTCATTAGAGTTATGATTAAGGGTAGGTTTAGGGCTAGGATAAGGGCTAGGGTTTCTGTTAGGGTTAGGGCTATTATTAGTGTTAGGGTGAATATCAGGTCTAGGGTTATTTTTAGAGATAGTTTTACGGTTAGGTTTATGGCTATGTTTAGTGTAAGTGTTAGGTTTTGGGTAGGGGTCAACTTTAGAGCTAGGGGTATTATTAGGGTCAGGGTCAGGTTTAGGGTTTTGTTTAGGTTAGGGTTTAAGGTTAGGGCTCAAATTCGCATTAGGGTTTGTGTTAGGGTAATGATAGGGTTTGGTTTAGGGTTCAGGTTAGAATTAGCATAATGGATAGGGTTATAATTAGGGATAGGGTTAGATTTAGGCCTAGGGTTAGCATTATAATTAGGGTTATGTTTAGGGTAATTGATAGGGTTATTGCTAAATTTAGGTCTAGGGTTATGGATAGGATTATGGCTAGGGTTAGGATTAGAGTTATGGGTTTGTTTTGTGTTAAGTTTAGGGCTAGAATTAAGGCTAGGGCAAATGTCAGTTCTAGGATTATGGCTAGAGATAGTTTTAGGGTTAGGTTTATGGCTAGGTCTAGTATAAGGGTAAGGTTTAGGGATAGGGTCAGGATTAGAGCTAGGTATATTATCATGGTAAGAGGCAGAGTCAGAATTTGGGTTGGGTTAAGGTATAGGTTTAGGAGTTGAATTTGCAATAGGGTTAGAGTTAGTGTAATGATAGGGTTAGGTTTAGGGTTCAGGTTAGGTTTAGGTTAATGAAATAGGTTAGAGTTAGGGATAAGTTTAGGGTTAGGCCTAGGGTTACCATTAGAGTTATGGTTATGGTTAGGGTAATGGATACGGTTAGAGCTAGTGACAGGGCTATGGTTATAGTTAGAATTCTGGCTAGGTTTAGTGTAAAGTTTAGGGCTATGTTCTGATTTAAGTTTAGGTTTAGGGTTAGGTTTAAAAGTAGGGTTAAAGCTCAAATTAGGGCTTAGTTTTGGGTTTGGTTAGGTCTAGGATTAGGGCTATGGTAATGCATGAACTAGTGTTGCAATTAGTGCTAGATTGGGGGTTAGGATTAGGGATAGGTTAGAGTTACCATTAGGTTTAGGGTTAGGGTGATATTTAGAGCAAGGGTTAGGTTAGGGTTAGTTTCAGAGTCAGGGTTAATTTTAGGGTTAGTGTTAGAACTCGAATTAGGGCTAAAGTTAGTAGTAGATGTACGGTTAGGGTTTGGTATATAGTTTGGTTTTCTTTTAGTGCTATGGTTACGGATATGTCTAGATTATGGATTAGCATCAGGGTTAGGGCTAGCGTTAGGTTAAGATTTAGGCTTAGGGTTAGGGTTTGATCTTGAATTAGGTTTAGATCTAGGGTTAGGGCTATGGCTAGGGCTAGGGTTAAGTTTAGTGTGAGGTATAGGGGTATGGTAATGAATGTAGTTAGAACTAGGGATACAGCTAGGGCGAGAATTAGAGTTAGGTATAGTAGTAGTCTTAGGATTAGGATTAGAGTTAGGGCTAAATTAGGGCTATGATTAGGGCTAGGGTTAGAGCCAAATTAGGGTTGAGGATTAGGGCAAGTGTTAGTGTTAGGGTTAGGGCTAAATTAGGGCTAGTATTAAGAATAGGGTTAGTTTTATGGTTAGACAAAGGGGTTGGGCTAGAGTTAAGGTTAGCATTGGAGTTAAGGTTAAGTTTAGGGGAATGGGTGGGGTTATATCTAGCTTTAAGCATAGGGTGAGGTTTAGAATTTGGATTAGGCCTAGGGTTATGTTTCACTTTATGATTAAGGCTAGGTTTATGGCTAGGTCAAGGGCTAGGGTTTCTTTTAGGTTTATGGCTAGGACCAGGTCTAGGGCTAATATCAGGTCTAGGGTTAACGCTAAAAAAAATTAGGGTTTGTATATTACTAGGTGTAGTGTAAGAGTTAGGTTTAAGTTAAAGGTCAACTTTAAGGCTAGGGTTATTAATAGGGTCAGGGTCAGGGTCAGGGTTAGCATTTGGTTTAGCTAAAGGTTTACGGTTAAGGCTCGCATCAGCATTAGGGTTAGGTTTAGGATTAGGGTAATGGTTAGGGTTTAGTTTAGGTTTCAGTTAATGTTTAGGGTAATGGATGAGTTAGGTTTAGCAATTGGTTATGGTTACCATTAGGGTTAGGGTTATGTTTAGTATAATGGATAGGTTTAGAGCTAGGGTTGGGAGTAGGTTATGGTTTGAATTAAGTCTAGAATTAGGGTTAGGTTTAGGGATAGGGCTAGGGTGTGATATGGGGTATATTTTAGGGTTAGTGTAAGTGTTAGGTTTAGGGCTAGGGTTATGGTTAGTCATAGTGCTAGGGTTAGGGTTAGGTTTAGGTTTAGTGTTAGAAATGTTTTGGCATACTTCAGCTTTGGGAAATTTTCGCAAGGAAGAAACCAGAGTGCCCTAATAGAACTGATTGAGTGTGTGCAGTTTTAAGCAGTGAGCACCAACCCTGTTTGATTTCAAGTTCCATTTCCATTTACACATATAGGTCAAAATGAAGGAACCCTTAAAATACAAACTGTTCCTGATAGCAAACATTGAAGGGATAAGGCCCAAACCTGGGGTAAATAGTAATGCTAGGTAGAAGACAAATTATTCCAAGTATCAAATGAATTTGAACAAAACTCAGTCTAACACTAACACTAGATCTAACCCAACCCTAATCTAATTGTAACCTGTTTAGAGTACCTATGATCATAGAAGTGCCAAAGTTGGGGAGCCTAGACGCACAACTTAACAGATGAATCTTGTGCAGTATCAAAGAAATTTGATGAAAAATTGGGGGAGGTATTTTAGTACATTCATATTTCCCTGTTTTTTTTTTTTTTAAACTGCTCATGGATAAATTGTTTTTCATGCTTTAGGTACTTTCACACAGAAAAACCAAAGAATGCCCACATAGAGCTGGTTGAGTGTGTGAAGTTTCATGCAGGTAGCACCAACACTTTTTGATTTCCAGCTCCATTGTATTCACACCTATAGGCCCTAATGAAGTGAAACCTAAAAATTCAAACTGTTCCTGACACTGAACCATTGAATCTTGAAGGCCCAAATTGGGGTAGCCTACTAAGGCTAGGTCAAGGATGAATCCTGTACAGTATCAAATTAATCCAACCAAAAAATTTGAAGCTCTTTCAATTCATGGGTATTCTACTTGCTTCTAATGCACCCAGAGATAAAGCTGTTACTTTCTACTTAATCTTAGGTCTACTTCCATGGCAAACACCAGATTATGCTCACTGAAAATTGATGGAGTATGTGAAAACTCAAGCAGATAGCCCAAACCTGTTTGAATACCAGCTTCATTTCCATTCATGCCTAAATGGAAAAAAAAAAAAAAAAGAGAGAATCATGAAAATCAAAACTGTTCCTGAAAGCAAACCCTTTATGTAGGAGGCCCAAACATTTGGAGTATAGTCAAAATAGGAAAAAGAGAGTCCTGCAGAGTATCATAGAAATTTGGAAACAAAACTAACTCTAACCCTAACACTAGGTATAATCCTAGTCCTAACACTAACCATAACACTAACCTTAACCTGATTAGAGTCCTCTTTGATCCTAGAATTCCCACACATGGGTAGCCACGTTGGGTAAGCGAACAGATGAAGTTTTCACAATATCAAAGAAGTCTTGCCAAATAATTGGAGAGGTAGTTCAGTGCATGCATATTTCCCTGTTTTATCCTAAAGTGATCTCACATACAGTTGCTTTGCATGCTTCAGCTTAGGGCTAATTTTCCAAGGAATAAACCAGAGAATGCCCATAGAAAACTGATTGAGTGTGTGAGGTTTGAAGTAGCTAGCACCAACCCTGTTGGATGTCCAGCTCCATTTCCATTCACATGCATAAGTCAAAATGAAATGAAAACTTAAAATACAAAATGTCCAGGAGAGCAAACCCTTAACCTAAGAGGCCCAAACCTAGAGACTATAGTAATCCTAGGTAAAAGTTGAATCCTGCCCAGTATCAAAGAAATTTGAACAAAACTAAATCTAATAAAAACTAGTTGTAACCCTAGCCCTAATCTAATACGAAATATAACCTAACCTGTTTAGAAAACCAGTGATCAAAGTAGTCCCCAAGTAAAGGAGTCCAGTGTGGCAAGCTAACAGATGAATCCTGTGCAGTATCAAAGAAATCTGACCAAATAATTGGGGGAGGTATTTCAATACATGCATATTTTCCTGTTTACTCCTAATGTTCTCACGGATAAATTATTTTTTCATGCTTCAGTTTAAGGTACTTGCACATGGAACAACCAGAGATTGCCCACAGACAGCTGATTGAGTGTGTGAAGTTTCAAGCAGCTAATACTAACTCTGTTTGATTTCCAGCTCCATTTTCATTCACGTCTAGAGGCCATAATAAAGTGAATCCTAAAAATTTGAACTGTTCCTGACAGTGAGCTGGCAAACCTTGAAAACTCAAACTTGGGGATCCTACTAAGACTAAGAAAATGATGAATCCTGTACAATATCAAAGTAATCCATGCAAAAAAATTGAAGCTTGCTCCTAAAGTGCTCACAGATAAAGCTGTTTCCTTCTAATTCAGCTTTGGGATACTCCCACATGAAAAAAAAGGAGAGAATGTGCCCTGAGAACTGGTTGAGTGTGTGAAGTTTCAAGCAGCTAGCACAAACCCTGTTTGAGTCCAGCTCCATTTCATTCACCCCTATAGGGCAAAATAAGGTGACCAATGAAAAATTAAAACTACTCCCAAGAGATAACCCTTTTACTTGGAGGCCCAAACTTGGGAAGCATACTAAGAATAGAAAAAAGATAAATCCTGGCCAGTATTCATAAAGTTGAAGAAAACTAACTCTAACATTAGTTCTAACCCTATCTCTAACCATAACCCTAAGCCTAACCTGTTAAGAGAACCATTGATCATAAAAGTTTCAAACTTGGTGAGACTAGTGGGGCAAGCTTATATATGAATCCTGCAGAGTATCAAAGAAATTTTACCAAATAATTGGGGGAGGTATTTCAGTACATGCATATTGCCCTCTTTTTTCCTAAAGTGCTCTTGGATAAACTTGTTTTGCATGCTTCAGCATATCGCTACTTTTACAAGGAAGAAACCAGAGAGTGCCCACAGACAACTGATTGAGTATGTGAAGTTTCAACCAGCTAGCACCAACCCTCTGATTTTCAGTTCCATTCTCATTTACCCATATAGGTCAAAATGAAGTGAGAAATTAAAAACAAACTATTCCCAACAGCAAACCATTGAACCGAGAAGGTCCCAAACTGGGGCACATAGTAAGGCTAGGTAAAAGATAAATCTTCCCAGTATCAAAGAAATTTAAACAAAACAAACTTTAACCCTAACACTAGCTCTAAAGCTAGCCCTAACCCTAATCATAACACTAACCCTTACCTGTTTAGAGAACTATTGATCCTAAAAGTGCCAACCTTGAGGAGCCTAGTAGAGCAAGCTCAAAGATGAATACTGTGTAGTATCAAAAAATCTGATCAAATTGTTGAGAGACATATCTTACATACATGTTTCTCTGTTTTCTCCTTAAGGGCTCTCCGATACAGTTTCTTTTGCATGCTTCATCTTTGGCCTACCTTCAAATGAAAGAAACTAGAGAGTGCCAATGAGAACTAATTGTGTGAAGTTTCAAGCACCTCTGGTGAAACCTGTTTCATTTTTAGCTCAATTTTCATTTACATCAATAAGCCATAATGAAGGGAAACCTTAAAATACAAACAGTTCCTGAGAGTGAACCATTGAACCGACAAGGCCCAAACCTCTGGAGCATAGTAAGGCTAAGTAAAAGATGAATCCTGCCAGGTATCATATAAATTTGAAGAAATCTAGGGCCGCATATGTGCTCTTAGCGCAGATGGAAGGCTGGGCTGTGCAGTTTCTCTGGGCACAGACAGCAGTATCAGCCACACAGGTGCTCTCTGCACACACGGAAGACAGCACAGACACAGAGGCTTTGCTTGCAGGTCACCAAACTGAGCTCTGGAAACAGCACAAGGTCACTCCAGAACCACCCACCTCACCAAACACCATACATGAGTAATAGATGGAATCCATCTTGCAAAACCTTACTCGTCATCTTTCAGTGGGTGTGGCTACCAGCTTGGTTCTGCAGCTTATCAGGTACCCAGTTTCCAACTCACTTATCTCCAGCTGTGATAACTCAAGATTTTTCACACAACCTTTTGGTGGGGTGTAGCTATCAATGAGGAACAGCAACTGTACAGGCACCTGGTTTCCAATTCAGAGACTAAGAGTAGGGAGGCTCCAGGTAGAAACTCAAGCCCTCTCACCCTGGCGACATACACAGTCCTGAGCACAGAGACTCATGCTAGGAATAGACAACTCCACCTACTGCAAGGAAAGAAAACAGAGATATGAGAGACTTTTTTTTTCTTTCTTGCTTTTCTTTTCTTGCTCTTCTCATCCATTCTCCTCTACTCTTCCCCTCTCGTCTTCACAACGTCAACATATGTGAAACCAAGAACTTTCCATGAAATTGGACTTTAAGAACTGAATCACTAGAATTGTATAATATAGAGGAATCACATCGGCCCCACCTCACCACCTTTTTATTTTCTTTCTCCCTCTCTTTCTTTATCCCTGGTTATATTTTCTTCTTTTTTCTTTCTACCTCTATCCCACTTTCAGCCTCCTAACTTTTACTATTTATAGGGAAGGGTAATTTAATGAATACAGATAAGGAGTTTGAATTTATATCTTCTTTCATATATTCCCCCTGTATATTCATTAGAGTTCTCCTCCAAATTTGCTAAGTTAGATTAATTACATACCCTCATTCCTTTCCCCCTTAATATAGCATCCTACCCCTGACCCTGAATTCTCTATACACCACCAGAATTGGTATGCCTTTTATGACACTAAAGAGTATATTCTAAATAATTATTGAAGCCAACATCTGTAGACACAGAGTCTAAATATAATTTTTTTACAAAGGTTAGGCTTAGGCTTCGGGATACGGTTAGTTTTAGAGTTAGGTTTTGATCTATGCTTAGGGCTAGGGCAAAGGATAGGGAAAGGGTTAGGAGTAACGTTTGGGTTAGGTTTAGGATTATGGTAAGGGATAGGGTTAGAACTAGTGACAGGGCTAATATGAGAGTTAGAGTTTGTCTTAGAGCTAGGATTAGGGTTAGGGTTAAGGTTAGGGATAGGGCTAAATTAGGGCTAGTGTTAGTGTCAGGTTTCGGCCTTCAGTTAGGGTTGGAGTTAGAATTACATTTAGGGTAAGGTATTGGGTTATAGCTAGTTTGAGGGCAGGGAAGGGTTAGTATTAGGGTTAGGTCTAGGGTTAGGTTTAGGGTTATGATTAAAGCTAGGTTTAGGGCCAGGATGAGGGCTAATGTTTGTATTAGGGTTAGGGCTAGTATTAGGGCTAGGGCTAATGTCATGTCTAGGGTTACAATTAGGGATAGATTTAGTGTTAGGTTAGGTGTATACTAATGGTCAGATTTAGAAGTAGGGTTTTATTAGGGTAAGGGTCAAGGTGAGGGTTTGGTTTAGGTTAGGGTTTAGGTTTAGGGCTTGAATTAACATTAGGGATTTGGGTTAAGGTAATGAAAGTGTTAAGTTTAGGGTTTAGGTGTGGTTTACTGTAATGGATAGTGTTATGATTAGGCCTAGGGTTAGCATAAGGGTTATAATTAGGGTAAAGGATAGGGTTTGATCTAAAATTAGGGGTAAGGTTATGTATAGGTTTAGGGATTTTGTTTGTGTTAGGTTAGGGTTTAGGTTTGGTTTAGTGTAATGGATAAGGTTAGGGTTAGGCCTAGGTTTAGCATAATGAGTTATCATTAGGGTAATGGATAGGGTTAGATATAAGATTAGGGTAGGGTTATGTATAGGATTAGGGCTTTTCTTGGGTTAGGGTTAGAGTTACCTTTAGTGTTAAAGCTAGGTTTAGTGGCTGAGGATGTGGCTCAAGAAGTAGCGTGCTCACCTGGCATGTGCAGGGTGCTGGGTTTGATCCTCAGCATTACATACCAATAAAAAAAGATGTTGTGTCCACCGAAAACTAAAAAATACATATTAAAAAAATACTAGGTTTAGGACTTGGATTGAGGCTAGGTTTTGTGTTAGTTTAGGGCTAGGGTTAAGGCTACAGCTAATGTACAAAGTAGCGTTATGATTAGAGCTAGTGTTAGGGTCAGGGTTAGGGCTATGTCTAGTGTTAGGGTTAAATTTACAGTTATGATGATGTTTAGAACTAGGTTTAATGTTAGGGTCAGAGTGAGAGTCCAGATTAGTTTTCAGGTTAGGGTTAGGACTAGAATTATAGATAGGATCAGGGCTAGGTGTAGGGTTAGGGTTATGATTTGGTTTTGTTTTAGGGCTAGGGGTAGAGTTAGGGCTAGTTTTAGAATTAAAGCTAGTGTTAGTTTGAGGTTTAGGCTTAGGTTTAGGGTTAGATTTAGAGTTAGATTTAGATCTAGGCTTTGAGCTAGGGGTAAGGATAGGGCTAGGATTAGGGCTAAGTTTAGTGCTAGTTATAGGGTGATGCAAAGGAAAGGGTTAAAATTAGGTATAAGGCTATGGTGAGAGTTTGAGTTAGTCTTAGGGCTAGGGTTAGGGTTGGGTTACAGATAGGGCTAAATTAGGGCTTGGATTAAGATTAGGGTTAGTGTTAGGGTTAGGCCTAATTTGAGTGCTAGGCTTAGTGTTAGGGTTAGGGTTAGGGTTAGGTTTAGATTAAGGGATGGGATTATAGCTACTTTTAGCACTAGGGTGAGGATTAGAATTAGGGTTTGGTTATGGTTACGTTTATGATTATGACGAGGTTTATAGCTAGAATCTGGGCTAAAGTTTTTGTTAGGATTCAGACTAGAATTAGAGCAAGGGCTAATATCAGTTCTAGGGTTACAGTTAGGGAGAGTTTTAGGGTTAGGTTTATAACTAGGTCTATTTTAAGGGTCAGGTTTCTTGTTAGGTTCAGGTTTAGAGCTATGGGTATTATTGGGTAAGGGTCAGGGTTATGTTTTTTATTAGATTAAGGTTTAGGTTTAAAGCTTGAGTTATCATTATGGTTAGGGATAGGTTAATGATAGTTTTAGGTTTAGAGTTCATGTTAGGTGTAGGGTAATGGATAGGGTTAGGGTTAAGTATAGGATTAGGGTTCAGGCTAGGTTTAGCAGAAGTGTTAGGGTTATCATTAGGGTAATGTATAGGGTTAGAGCTAGTGATAGGGCTAGTGTTATGCTTAGGATTAGGTCTAGGGTAAGGCCTAGGTTTAGGTTTAGGTCTAAGTTTAGGGTTATGGTTAGCTTTAGTGTTAAAGCTAGGGTAGGTTAAAGATATGGTAGGGCTTAGGTTAGGACTAGGTTCTGCAATAGGTTAGGGCAATGGCAAATGTTAGAACTTTGTTTTGATTAGGGCTAGTTTTAGGGTTAAAATTAGAGCTAAGTTTTAGGGTTAGGTTTAGGGTAAGGGTGATGTTTAGAGCTAGGGTTATTGTTAGTGTCAGGGTCAGTGTTCAGTTTAGGGTTATGGTTAATGTGAAAGCCAGAATTAGGTCTATGGTTAAGACTAGGGAAGGGTTAGTTTTTGGCTTTAGGCTAATGGTTATTATTAGGGCTAGAGCTAAGTTTTTCTTTAGATCTAGGGCTAGATTTATGGATAGATTAGGTTTAGGTTTAGGTCTAGTGCTAGTGTTACGGTTAGATTTAGTTATAAGGTTACCAATAAGGCTAATGTTAGGGTTCAGTTTAGGATTAGGTTCTGGTTTAGACCTATGATTAGTGTTAGGGTCAGAATAAGGGTCAGGGTTAGGGTTAGGGTTTGGGTTATGGTTAGAGCTAGAATGAGGTCTAGGGTTAGGACATCTAATAGGGTTAGTGTTTGGGTTAGGTGAAGGAATAGATTTAAGATTAGAATTATAATTAGCATTAGGTTTAGGGTTGGCATAGGGTAAGGGATAGGGTTAGAGCTAGGTTTAGGGCTAGGGTTAGGGTTAAAGCTAGGTTTAGGGCTCGGATTAAGGCTAGTTTTGTGTTAGGGTTAAGGCTAGGGTTAGAGCAATGGCTATTGTAAGAACTATGGTTATTAGGGTTACTTTTAGGGTTATGGTTAGGGGTTAAACCTCTAGTGTTAGGATTAGGTTTAAGGTTAGGGTGAAATGTAGAGCTAGTGTTAGTGTTAGGTTAATAATCAGGGTCAGGTTTAGTTTTAGGGTTAGGAATCAAATTAAGGCTAGGGTTATTGTAAGTGTTCAGTTTCAGTTTAGGGTGGTGTTTAGAGCTAGGGTGAGTGTTAGCATATGAGTCAGAGTTAGGGATAGTAGTAAGGTTAAGATTAGGACTCAAATTAGGTGTAGGGTAAGGTCTAGGTTTAGTATTAACTTTTGGTTTAAGTTAAGGTTTAGGGTTATGGCTATTGCTTGGATTTGTTTTACTGCAAGTGTTAGTGTTAGGGCTAGTTTTATGATTAGCTTTAGGGCTAGGGCTAGTTTTAATGTTAGGCTTAGGCTTAGGGTTAGATATAGATTTAGAGTTAGGGTTAGATCTAGGGTTAGGACTACAAATAAGCATTTGGCAATGGTTATGGCTAGGTTTAGGGCTAGGTTTAGGATTATGGTAATGTATAGATTTAGAAGTAGGAATAGGGCTAGTGTGAGGGATAGAGTTAGTCTTAGGGCTTGGGTTAGGGTTAGGGTTAGGGATACGTTAAATTAGGGCTAGGATTAGAGCTAGGATTAGTTTTCACATTAGGCCTAGGGTTAGGGTTAAGCTTAGGTTTAAGTTTAGGGTAAAGAATGGCATTATAGCTAGGTTTAAGGATAAGGTGAAGGTTAGGATTAGGGTTAGGGCTATGGTTAGGTTTAGGGTAATGATTAAGTGTAGATTTGGGGCTGGGATGAGGACTATGCTTTATTTTAGTGTTAGGCTTAGGATTAGGGCTAGGGCTAATATCAGATCTAGGGTTATGGTTAAAGATAGTTTTAGGGTTAGGCTTATGCCTACATATAATGTAAGGGTTAGGTTTAGGGTTATCTTGGGTTTAGAGCTATGGTCAAGTTCCCGGTTACAAGTTTGGGATAGGTTAAGGTTTAAAGTTAGGGCTTGAATTAGCGTTATGGTTAGTGTAAGTGTAATTATAATATGAGGTTTAGGGTTTAGGTTTCATTTAGAAAAATGCATAGGTTTAGGATTAGGGATAGGGTTAGGTTTATCCTAAATTTATGGTTATTGCAATGGATAGGGTTAGAGATAGGTTTAGGGCTAGGGTTATGGTTTTGATTAGGGCTAAGGTTAGGATTAGGGTTAGGGTTAAAGCTCGGGTTAGGGCTTCAATTAGAGCTAGGTTTTGGGTTAAGATAGTGCTAGGGTTAGGGGTAAGGCTAATGTACGTACCAGGGTTACAATTAGGGTTAAATTTAGGTTAAGGTTAGTGGTAGGTCTAGTGTTAGGTTTAGGGTTATGGTTAGGGTGATATTTAGACTAGGGTTAGCATTATGGTCAGTGTCAGGGTCAGTGTTAGTTCTAGCTTTCAGTTTAAAACTGTGTTTAGATCTAGGGTGACTGTTAGGATATCAGTCAGGGTCAGGGTTAGCTTTAAGGTTATGGTTATGACTTGAATTAGGGCTAGGGTTACTGTTAGGTTTGGTTTAAGTTTAGGCTGGTCTTTAGAGCTAGGATCAGTGTTAGGATATGAGTCAGGGTCAGGCTAAGTTTTAAGGTTAGGGTAAGGACTCGAATTAGGGCTAGGGTTATGTCTAGGTGTAGTGTTAGGATTTGGTTTAAGTTAAGGTTTAGGGTTAGGAGTGTTGCTCAGTTTTGTTTTAGTAAGAGGTTTAGGATTTCAGTTAGTTATAAGATTAGCATTAGGGTTAGGGCTAGTGTTAGTTTTAGGGTTAGGCTTTGGGTTAGGTTTGATTTGGATTTAGCGTGAGATCTAGGATTAAGGCTAGGTCTATCTATAGGGCAAGGGTTAGGGCTAGGGTTATGGTTTCGGTAACAGATAGGGTTAGAACTAGGGCTAAGTCTAGGGTGACAGTTAGAGTTATTGTTATGCCTAGGGTTTTGGTTAGTTTTATGGATAGGGTTAAGTTAGGGCTAGGATTAGGGCTAGAGTTAGTGTTCAGATAAGGCTTAGCATTAGGGCTAGGGTTATATTTAATTTTAGGGTAAGGTATGGTGTTATAGCTAGGTTTAGATGTAGGGTGAGGGTTAGAGTTAGGGTTAGGGCTAGGGTAAGGGTTAGGGTTATGATTAAGGCTAGGTTAAGGGCGAGGATGAGGGCTAGGGTTTGTTGTAGTGTTACGTCTAGAATTAGTGCTAGGGATAATGTCAGGTCTAGTGTTACAGTTTGGGCTATATTTAGGGCTAAGTTTTTGTCTATGCTTAGTGTGTTAGACTTCGGGTAAAGGTCAGGTTTAGAGCTAGGTGTATTTTTAGGGTCAGGATCAGTATTAGGGTTTGTTTTAGGTTAAGGTTTAGGGATAGGGCTCAAATGAGCATTAGGGTTAGTGTTAAGGTTATGGTAATTGATTGGGTTAGGTTTAGGTTTGAGGGTAGATTTAGGCCTTGGAGAGCTTTAAGCAAGCAAAAGGGTTAGGGTTATGCCTAGGGTTAGCATTAGGATTAGGGTTATCATAAGGATAATATATATGGTAGATCGATGGTTAGGGATTAGGGTTAGGTTAGGATTAGTGCTAGAGTTAGGTTAGGTTTTGGGTTAGGGCTATTAAACCTAGCTTAGGGTTAGGGTTAGGGTAATATTTAGGTTAAAGTTTAGGTTTTGAGCTAGGGTTGGGTCTAGGACAACCATTAGGTTTGGTGTTATGGTCAGGTTTAGGTTTAGTGTGAGGGCTACAGATTTCATTTTGGTTAGGTTTAGGTTTAGAGTAATAGATTGGGTTAGATGTAAGCTTAGCTTTATGGTTAAAGTTAGGTTTAGGTTTAAGTTTAGTATTAGGGCTAGGTTTACTGTTGGTTTTAGAATAAGAGTTAGGGTTTGAGTTAGGGTTAAGGCTATGGCAAAGTTTAGGTTTAGGTTTAGGTCTAGGGTTAGGCTTATGGTTAGGGTTAGGGTTTAGTTAGGGTTATGGATAGGGTTATCATTAGGGTTAGGGTTAGAGTTAGGGTAATGGCTAGGATTAGATATAGTGTTAGGTCTATGGTTCAGTTTAGGATTAGGGCTATGGTTAGGGTTATGTATAGGGATATTGATAGTGTTATGTTTAGGTTAAGGGTTAGGCTTTGAGCTAGAGTTAGTCTAAGGTGAGGGTTAGGGTTAGGGTTAGGACTAGGGTTAAGGTTATGGTGAGGGTTATGTTTAGGGTAGGTTTAGGCTTTGATTAGGGTTAGGGTTATTTAAGTTTTGTGTTTGGTTTAGGCCTAGGAGTAGTGCTATGTGTAATGTAAGTTCTCTTGTTCTGATTAGAGCTAGTTTTAGGGTTAGGGTTATGGCTAGGTCTAGTGTTAGGTTTAGATTTTGGGTTAAGGTCAGGTTTAGAGCTAGGTTTAATGTTAGTGTCTGGGCCAGTGTTGAGGTTAAACTTAGGTTTAGGGTGAAATCCGGAATAGAACTAGGGTTAGGTCTAGTGGTAGGGTTAGTGTTTGGTTTAGGTTAAGGGTTATTGTTAGGGCTAGTACTAAGTTTTTGTTTAGGTCAAGGGCTAGAGTAATAGCTACATTTAGGATTAGGTTTAGTTATGGGGCTATTGTTAGGTTTAGGTTTACGTATAAGTTTACTGGTAGGGCATTTTCATGTTTCGGTTTCTGTTTAGGGTCAGGTATAGATCTATAATTAGTATTAGGGGCAGAATAATTGTGAACATTGGGGTGAGGTTTGGGTTAGAATTAGATCTAGAATGAGGGCTGGTGTTAGGACTAATAATAAGGTTATTGTTTGTGTTTGGCAATAATTAGGATTAGGACTAGAGTTAGCATTATGAATAGGGTATGGCTTAGGGTAATGGATAGAATTAGATCTAGAGTTAGGGCTAGGATTAGGGTTAGGTTTAGGGCTAGTTTTAGGGTTAGGTTTAGGGTTAAATCTAGTGTTAGGACTCAGATTAGGGCTATTTTCATGTTAGAGTTAGGGCTAGGGTTTGCCTAAGGCCAATGTAAGAACTAGGGTTATGATTAGGGTTAGTTTTAGGGTTAGGGTTTCGGCTAAGTCTAGTGTTAGCATTTGTTTTAAGGTTAGGGTGATATTTAGATCTAGGTTTTGTGTTTGGATTTGATTCAGAGTGAGGGTTAGTTTTAGGCCTAGGACTCAAATTAGAGCTTGGGGTATGGCTAGTTCTGGCTTAGGGTTTGTTCTAGGTTAAGATTTAGATTTAGAACAATGACACAGTTTTATTTTAGGGCTAGGACTTGGATTAGGGCTAGTTTTAGGATTAGCAATAGTGTTAGAGCTAGTTGTAGAAAGAGGTTTAGGCTTAAGATTAGAGTTATGTTTAGATCTAGGGTTAGGGCTATGGCTAGCATTAGGACTCAGGTTAGGGCTATTGTGAGGGTTACGGTAACAAATAGGGTTATGAATAGAAATAGGCCTAGGGTGTGAGTTAGAGTTAGTCTTAGGGCTAGGGTTAGGGGTAGGGGTAAGGCTATGGTTCAAATAGGGCTAGGATTAGTGCTATGATTAATGTTAGGGTTAGGCCTATGGTTAGGTCTAGGGTTAGGGTTAGTTTTAAGGGAAGGGATGGGGTTATATAGCTAGGTTCAGTGCTAGGGCGAGAATTATATTTAGGGATAGGGCTAGGGTGAGGGTTCAGGTTAGAATTAAGTCTAGGTTTAGGGCTAGGATGAGGGCTAGGGTTTGTGTTATGGTTAGGGCTAGGATTAGGTCTAGGGATAATGTCAGGTCTAGGGTTATGGTTAGGGATAGTGTTAGGGATAGGTTTATGGCTAGGTCTAGTGTAAGGGTTAGGTTTAGTGTAGGGCTTAGGTATAGAGCTAGGTAAATATTAGGGTCCGAGTATGGGTTAGCATTAAAACTTAACCCTATCAATTACCCTAACCTGTACCCTAACCCTAGTCCTAATTCTAACCTTAACCCTAGCCCTAACCTTAGCTCTAACCCTATCCATTACACTAAAGATAAGCCTAACCCAAAGGCTAACCCTAGGGCTAACACTAACAATATTGCTAACACTAACTCTATTCATTACCCTAAACCTTACCTGAACCCTAAACCTAACCCTATCAATTACCTTAACCTGGACATTAACTCTATCACTTATGCTAATTCAAGCCTTAACCCTGAATCTTAACCTAAACCAAACCCTACAAGCCTGAATCTAAGCCCTAACCCTAG
This sequence comes from Marmota flaviventris, assembly GCF_047511675.1. Taxonomy (NCBI): domain Eukaryota; kingdom Metazoa; phylum Chordata; class Mammalia; order Rodentia; family Sciuridae; genus Marmota; species Marmota flaviventris. Next base: position 10,055,427 of record NC_092510.1, on the reverse strand, counting down.
AAGTAAAACTAAACCTAAACGTAACCTTAGCCCTAACCCTAACCCTAAACCTAAACCTAGCCCTATCCCTAGCTCTAACTCTATCACTTACCCTAAGCCAAACCCTATCCATAATGCTAAACTTAGTCCTAATCCTAATCCATAGCCTAATTCAAACCCTAACCCTATTGCTACTCCTAACTCTAGCCCTCATTCTAGCTCTAACCCTAACTCAAATCATTATCCTAACACAAACTCTCAGTCTAAATCTGACCCTAACCCTGAACCAAACCCTAATACTAGCCCTACAATTAAACTTATACCTAAACCTAACCCTAACTGTAGCCCTAGACCTAAGCCTAGTCCTAAATATAGCCATAACTCTAGACCTAGACCTTAAAAACCCTTGAGCCCTAGCCCTAACATAATCCTTAACCTAAAGCAAACACTAACACTATGCCTAGAACTAACTCTAGTCCTAATTCTGCCCTTCACTTTAAACATGACTCTAACCTGAACACTGACCCTAACACTAACACTAAACCGAGCTCTAAACCTGAACCTAACCCAAACCCTAAACTTAACACTAGACATAGCCAAAACTCTAACCCTAAAACTAGCTCGAAACAGAACCCTAGATCTTACATTACACATAGCATTAACCCTGGGCCTAAACCTAACACAAATGCTTGCCCCAATCTGAGGCCTAATCCTACACTAAGCATAACCATAATCCTAAATGTAGCCCTTACCCTAACCCTTGCCTTACACATAACCCTTTCTCAAAGCCTAACCCTTAGCGTAAACACAACCCTAGCCCTATTCCAAAACCTAAACCTAACCTTAGACCTAATCCTAAACTTAACCCTAGTACTAACACTAGCTCTAACCCTAACATTACCCTAAACCTACCACTAACCCTAATAATAACCATAGCCCTAAACCTAAACCTATCCCTAACCCTAATCATAAACCTAAAACTCGACCTAACCCTAAACCTAACCCTTGCCATAAACTTAACCATAACCCTTACCATAAATCAAAACAAAACCTATCCCTAAACCTAAATTTAACAATAACCTAAACTTAAGCCTAAACCTAATCTTACATCTAATCTAATACATCACTTTAAAACTAACCCTAACCCTAATGAAAACCCTAGCCCTAACCCCAACCCTAGCCCTAACCCATTACCCTAACCCCAGACCTTACACTAAACCTAACACTCGCTCTAGCCCTAACGGTAGCTTAATCCCTAACCCTTACCCTAATACTAAAACTAGCCCTAGCCCTAACCATAATGCTAACTCTAGCCCTAACCCTAACACTAAACCTAGCCCTTATCCTAGCCCTAATTTAGCCCTGTTCGAAACCCTAACCCTAACCCTAACCCTAGAATTAAGACTAATGATAATTCTCACATATGACTTATACCAACTTCTAACCCTATCCATTATGGTAACCCTAACCCAAGCTCTAACCCTAGTCATAACCCTTGCATTATCCTTAGCCCTAGTGCTAACTCTAGATCAAAACCTATCTCTAAAACTAACCTGAAACAGATGCCTCACCCTAACCCTGAAACTAGCTCTAACCCTAATGCTAATCCTAAAGTTAGCTCTAACCATAGCCCTTGCCCTAAAACAATATCGAGCCATACCCCTAACACTAACACTTTTCCCTAGACCAAAACCTAACCTTACACCAACACTAACCCTAGCTCTAATTTGAAACCCAACCCTAACCCTAAAACTAACCATGGCCCTTACTCATATCCAAACACTAAACCTAGCTCTAAATATCACCCTAACCTTCAAGCTAACCCTAATACTAGACCTAGCCCTAAACCTTAACCCTAAATCTATCCCTAATTGTAACCCTAGATTTTACAATAGCCATAAACATAACACTAGCCCTAACCCTAATATAAAAGTAGCCCTAATACAAGCCCTAACATGAGCTTTAACCCTAAACCTAACCGTAATTCTGGTCCTAACCCTAGCTCTAACCCTATCCCTTGCCCTAAGCCAAACCCTCACCCTAATGCTAACCATATTCTTATCACTAATCCTTAGCCTAACGAAAACACTAAGTCTATAACTAGTCCTAACCCTAGCCTTCATTCTAGATCTTACCATAATCCAAATCCTAACCTTATCTCTGACCATTATTTTGACCTTAACACTAATCTTAGGTCTAAATCTAAACCTAACCCTAAACCGAAACCTAACACTAGCCCTACTGGTAACCTTATAACTAAACCTAACCCTAATACTTGACCTAAACATAAACCTAATCCTAAATCTAACCATAACTATACCTCTAGACCTAAAGACAAATTAGACATAGCCTTAACAATAACTCTTAACTAACCCAATCACTTACCCTACCTCTAGACTTAATCCTAGTCCTAATTCTGGCTTTAACCCTAACCATTAACCTACCCGAACATTGTCCCTGACACTAACACTAACCCTAGCTCTAAACTTCACCCTAACTCGAAAAATAACCCTAAAACTATACCTAGCCATAGCATTAACCATAAAACTAGTCCTAATCATTACAATAGTTCTTATATTAGCCATAGCCTTAACCTATCACAAAAGCTAGCCCTAATCCAAGCACTACCTTAACTTTAACACAAAACATAACCCTAGCCCTAAACATAACCCTAAGCCTAACCCTAGACCTAATCCTAACCATAACCCTAGCCCTAACCCTAGCTCTAACCCTCTTCATTACGCTAAGGTAACTATAATTCTTATGCTAACCCTAGGCAGAACCCTAAACCTTACACTAGCCTTAACCCTATCCATTAAACTACACTTAAACTGAACCCTAAACCTAACTGTGTCATTACTCGATCTCTAAACATAAGACTAATTAGAGCCCTAAACCTCAACCTTAACCTAACCCAAAACCCAAAATGACACTGACTCTAATAATACCCATACCTCTAAATCTGACCCTAACAAGAAACTTAAACTTTACATTAGACCTAGCCTTAAACCTAATCCTAACCCTAACATTAGCCCTAAACTTAACCCTAATTCTCACCCTAGTCCTGAAAGTAGCTATATTCCCACCCATTACCATAAACCTAAACCTAACCCTAAACCTAACACTAACCCTAGGCCTAACCCTAACACTAACCGTACCCCTAATCCTAGCCCTAATTTAGCCCTATCTGAACCCCTAACCCTAGCCCTAAGACTAACTCCAACTCTCAAACTAGCCCTATACCTAGTTCTAACCCTATCCCTTACCATCACCATACACATAACTCTAAACGTAGCCCTACAATAGTCCTATACTTTGCCCTATCTCAAAACCTAGATATAAATCTAACTCTAAATTCAACCCTAACCCTAACACTAAATCTAACCATAACTCTACTCTTATCCCTGATCCTTAACCTAAGCCAAGTCTCACACTTACTTTAGCCCTAACACTAAGACTAATCTTAAAACTAGCCCTAACCATACCACTAGCCCTAAAACAAAACCGAGTCATAGCCCTAATATTAACCCTAATCCTAAACCAAACCCTAACCCTACACCTAGCCCTAACTCTATCTCTAATAATTGTCTAACCCTAACCTGAAAAATAACCCTGATCTTGACTCTGACCCTAACACAAACCGTGGCTCTAAACATCATCACCGTAAACCTAACCTTAACAATCGACCTAGACCTAACTCTAACTCTTTAACTAGCTGTAATCATAAACCTACTTCATATTTTAGTGGTAGCCTTAACCCTAGCCCTAAACTAACCAAAAACCTAGCCTTAATCCGAGTCCTAAACCTAGCTTTAAACCTAAATTTCAACCGAACACTAACCCAAACACTAGCTTTAATTCTATACATAACCTTAGCCCTAACCTTAGGGCTAACCCTATCCATTACCCAAATGATAACTCTAACCCTTCTGATAACCCTAGGCCTAACCCTAACCCTATACATTACACTAAATGAAACCTAAACCCTAAACCTAACACTGTCATTACCCTAAACCTAAATCTAACACTAATTCGAGCCCTGCACCTGAATGCTAACTTAACCAAAACCCTAATAAAGAACCTGATTCTAAAAACAACCCTAGATCTAAACCTGACCCTAACCAAAAACCTAACCCTTACACTGGACCAAGCCATAAACCTAAAACTAAAGCTATCCCTAACTGTAACCCTAGACCTGACATTATCCATAGCCCTAATACTATCCCTCACCCTAAAACAAATCCAAGTACTCATCGTAGCCCAAAACAAAGCCTTAATCATAACCCTAACCCTAACCCTAGTTCTAACCCTAATACTAACAGTTGCATTGCCCTAAACCTAGGTATAACCACATTATTAGCCTAAACTGAACCCTAACTATAATCCTAACCCTAATGTAACCTTTGCCTTATTCTTAGCCCTAGCACTAACCCTAGATCTAAAACTAACTCTAAATCTAACCCTAACTTGATGCCTAATCCTAATCCTAAAACTAACCCTAACCCTAGCCCTAACATAACCCTAGCCATAACATAGCCCTATCCATAATTGTAACCATTACCCTAACCCTAAGACTAATTCTAACTCTCCAATTAACCCTATCACTCGTTCTAATCCTGTCCCTTACCATAACCCTAACCCTAGCCCTAAATCTAGTACTAATCCTTGCCCTATCCTTATCCCTAGCACTAACCTTAGGCAAAACATAATCTAAATCTAACCCTAACCCAAAGCTTAAGCCTACCACTAACACTAGCCCAAACCACAATACTAATTATAAAATGAGCCCTAACCCTTGTCCTAGCCCTATAACAAAACCGAGCCATAGCCCTAACCCTAAACACTAACCTAAACCAAGCCCTAACCTTACACCTAGACCTAACCCAAGCCCTAATTTGAATTGGAAGCCAAACCATAAAACTAACACTGAACCTGACACTGACCCAAACACTTCTATCTCTAAACATCAGCCTAAACCTAAACATAAACCTAACACTAAACCTATAACTAAAACCCTAAAACTAGCCCTAATAGTAAACCTAGTACTTACATTAGCTGTAATCCTAAAACTAGCTCTAACATAACCAAAAACATACCCCTATCCAAGCCCTAACCCTAGCTTTAAACCTAACCTAACACTAACACTATCCCTAATTTTAACCATAACTCTAGCCTTAAACTGATCTCTAACTCTATCCATTACCATAACAATAACCATAAACATAATGATAACTCTAGGCATAAACCTAACCCTATACCGAATCCTAACACTTCCATTACCCTAAACCTAACTTGAATCCTAAACCTAACCCTATCATTACCCTAACCCTAATCATAAAACTAATTGAAGCCCAAACTTAAAACCGTAACCTATCCCAAACCCTAAACCATACCTTGACCCTAATAATACCCCAGGCTCTAAACTTGACCATAACCCAACACCTAACCCTTAGCCTAGACGTAGCCATAAACCTAATCCTAAAACTTTCTTTAACCATAATTCTGGTCCTGAAATTAGATCTAGCCATAATCCTAGCCCTAACCCTAAAAACACACATAGCCCTCATCCTAGCCCTAAACCTAGCCTTAATCATAACCCTAACTCTAGCCCTACACCAAACCCTAATTCTAACCTTCACCCTACCTCTAAACCTAGCTATAATGTCATCCTTTACCGTAAATTTAAACCTAACCCTAACCTTAACGCTAGGCTTAAGCTAAATACAAAACCTAGCCTTGATCCTAGCCCTAATTTAGCTCTATCTCTAATCCTATCCTAACCCTAGCCCTAAGACTAACTCTACCTCGTGCCCTATCCCTATCCCTAATTCTATCACTATCCACTACTGTAAACCTAACACTAGCCCTAACACTTTCCCTAAATTTGGTCCCAGCCCTAACCCTAACTCTAAATTTAACCTTAAACTTAACCCTAAGCCCCAAACTAACACTAGCCATAACACTAATGCAAATCATAAAACTAGCCCTAACCCTAATTCTAGCAATTAACCAAAACTTAATAAAGCCCTAACCCTAAATTTTAACTTAAACTAAACACTATCATAACACCTAGACTTAAACCTAGCCCTAATTCGAGTCCTAAGACTCACCTTATAATTAATCCTGACCATGACTCATATCCTAAAAAGAGCCGTAGCTATAAATATTACCCTAACCTTAAACCTAACCCTACCACTCAACCTACCCCTACCCCTAACCCTAAAACTAACCCTAACGGTAACCCTAGTTCTTACATTAGCCTTTACCCTAATCCTAGCCCTAATCCTAACACAAAAACTAGCCCTAAACTGAGCCCTAAACATAGCTTTAACTCTAATTCTAACCCTAACCATAGCCCTAAACTTAGATCTAAATCAATCCCTTACCCTATGTGAAACCCTAAAACTAAGAGTAACCCTAGACCTATCCCTAGTTCTTAGACTAACTAAAACCCTAACCCTATTAATAGTCCTAACCCTGGCCTTCATTTTAGCTCTAACACTATCCCAAACCCTAACCCTAACCCTGACCCTTATTCTGACCCTAACATTAAACCTAGGTCTGACCCTAACCCCAACCTTAACCCACAATTTACCATATACTTATCCCTAGACCTAACTCTGAACCTAACTCTCAGCCTAGCCCTAATCATAGCTCAGAACCTAACCCTTATGCTAAACATAACCCTAAATGTAATCCTAGTTCTAACCCTCAACTTAACCCTAACACTAGACCTAATCCTTGGGCTGGGGAATGGCTCAAGAAGTAGTGTGCTTGCCTGGCATGCGTGCGGCCCAGGTTTGATCCTCAGCACCACATACAAACAAAGATGTTGTGCCCGTTGAAAAATTAAAAAAATAAATATTAAAAAATTCTCTCTCTCTTTCTGTCTCTCTCTCACTCTCTCTTTTTTAAAAAAAGACCTAATCCTAACCATAACCCTAGCCATAACCTTAACTCTACATATATACATTACCCTAAAAATAACCCTTACCATAATGCTAACCCTAGGCTTAATCATAACCCTATTGCTCTCCCCAAACCTATCAATTACCCTAAACCTACCCTGAACCCTAAACCTAACCCAATCATTACGGTAACCCTAACACTAATGCTAATTTGAGCTCTAAACTAACCTCAAACCTAAACCAAACCCTAACACTGACCGTGACTCTAATAATTCCCTTAGCTGTAAACCTGACTCATACCCTACCTAACAGTTACACTACACCTAGTCATAAACCTATCCCTAAAACTATTCCTAACCTTAACCCTAGACCTGATATTAACACTAGCCTTAATCCTAGCCCTAAACCTAAAACAAATCCTAGCCCTAGACATAGCCTTAACTTTATCCCTAACCCAAACCCTAGGCCTAACCCTAACACTAACCCTAGCCCTAATCTTAGCCCTAATTTTGTCCTATCCCTAATCCTAACCCTAACTCTAGCCCAAAGACTAACTCTAAACCCTAACCCTAAACCTTGTTATAACTCTATCCCTTACTAGAACTCTAATTTTAGTTTTAACCCTTGGTGTAATATTAGCCCAATTCATAGCCCTAGCCATAACCCTGGATCTAACCCAAACAATAAATATAACCCTAACCCTAATCCTAAAAATAAACCTAGAACTAGCACTAATGCTAATGCTAATCCTAAAACTAGCTCTAACCCTAGCTCTATCCCTAAAACAAAACCGAGACATAGCCATAAGCCTAACCCTTAACCTAAACCAAACCCTAACCCTACACCTAGCCCTAACCATATCCCTAATTCTAGTCTTAAACTTAAACCCAAAACTAACCCTGACCCTGACTCTGACCCTAACACTAACCCTGGCACTAAATATCATCATCACCGTATACCTCAACCTAACACTAGACCTAGCCCTAACTCTAACCCTATAATTAGCACTAATCAAAATCCTACTTTATACATTAGTGGTAGCCTTAACCCTAGCCCTACCTAACCCAAAACATAGCCTTAATCCGAGTCCTAAATCTAGATTTAACCCTAAACTTAAACCTAACCCTAACCCAAAACTAGCCCTAATCATATACATAAACCTAGCACTAACCTTAGGTCTAAACCTATCCATTACCCTAAACCTTAAGCTAACCCTCAGCCTAACCCTAAACCTATCCATTACACGAAAACAAACCTAAACCCTAAAAGTAACCCTGTCATTACCCTAAACCGAAATCCTAAGATAACCCAAACCATAACCCTGATCCTGAACCTAAAAATAACCCTAGATATAAACCTAAATCTTACCCTATATATAATCCTTACACTGGAACAAGCCATAAACCTAACACTAAATCTAGACCTAATGATAACCCTAGACCTGACATTAGCCCTAGCCCTAATACTATCCCTATCACTAACACAAACCCTAAACCTCATGCTAGCCATAAACCTAGCCTTAATCATAACCCTAACCCTAACTAAGCCCTAAACCTAATACTAACACTTGCCCTAGACCTAAACCTAGCCAAAACCACATCCTTTACCCTAAACGTAACCCTAACTCTTACCCTAACATTTTTCATCACAATTGCCCTATCCTTAGCGCTAGCTTTAACACTAGATCGAAACCTAACTTTAAATCTAACCCTAACTTGATGCTTAAGCCTAAAACTAGCCCTAAACCTGATGCTAATTCTAAACCTAGCCCTAACCCTAGCCCTAACACAAACCTAGCCATAATTTAGCCCTATCCCTAACCCTAACCCTAATCTTAGCCCTAAGAATAACTAACTCTCACATTGGCCCTATCACTCGTTTTATTCCTATCTATTCCCATAAACCTAAACCTATCCCAAATCTTAGTACTTAACCTTGCCCTATCCTTATCCCTAGCACTAACCTTAGGGTTAAATTCTAAATTTAACCCTAAACCGAATTCTAAGTCTAAATCTAAGACTAGCCCTAATCTTAATACTAATCCTAAAAATTTTACTAACCCTAACTCTAGCCCTAAAACCAAACTGAGCCAAAGCTCTAACCCTAACCCTTAACCAAAACCAACCCCTAACCCTACACCCAGCCCTAACCCCAGCCCTAATTCGAGTTCTAAGCCAAACCCTAAAACTAACCCCGACCCTTAATCTGACATAACACTAACTTGAGGTCAAAACATCACCCTAACCCTAACACTTAACCTAACAGTAAATATAGCCATAAAACACTAAAATTAGCCATAATCATAACCCTAGTACTTACATTAGCCATAACCCTAACCCTACACTAACCTAACCCAAAACCTAGCCCTAATCATAACCATAACCCTAGCCCTAAACTGAATTCTAACTCTATCCGTTACCATAAACATAACCCTAACCCTAATGCTAATTGAAGCCATACATTTAAATATTAACCTGTCCCAAACCCTAAGCCAGAACTTGACCTTAATAATACCCCTAGCTCTAAACCTCATACTAACCCTAAACCTAACCCTTACACTAGACATAACCATAATTCTAACTTAAAACTATATTTAACAAGAATTTTGGACCTGAAATTACCCTAGCACTAATCCTAGCACTAAACCTAAAAAAAACCTAGCCCTCATCATAGCCCTAGACCTACCCTTAATCATAACCCTAACACTAACCACAGCCCTAACCCTAATTCTAACACTCACCCTACCTCTAAACCTAGCTATAAAGCCATCCGTTACCCCACACTTTGCCCTAACTCTAAACCTAAACTCTAAACTCTAACTCTAAACTCTAACCCCAGCCTAACCCTAATCATCATTCTAACCCTGAGCCTAACCCTAGGCTTAAACTAAACACTAAACCTAGACTAATTTAGCCCTAGCTCTAACCCTAACCCTAACCCTAGCCCTATGACTAACTCTTACCGTAGCCCTTTCCCTAGTGCTAAATCTATCCCTTTCCATATCCCTAAGCCTAGCCATAACCCTTATATTTTCCTTAGTTCTAGCCCTAACCCTAGATCTAACCCTAATTCTAAATTTAACCCTAACCCTAAGCCTAAGCCTAACACTAACAAGAGTGCTAACCCTAACCCTAGGACTAAAACAAAACCGAGTATGAGCCCTAACCCCACACCTTAATATAAACCAAATCCTAACACTACAACTAGACCTAACCCTAACTTTAATTCGAGTCCTACCCCTAACCTTAAAACCTGTGACCATGACTCATATCCTAACACTCACACTAGCTCTAAACACTGCCCTCACCTTAAACTTAACCCTAATAGTAACCCTAGCCCTAATTCGAATCCTAACTCTAACCCTAAATCTAAGCCTGACCCTCACTATTATCTTAACACAAACCCTAGCTATAAATATCACCATAAACTTAAACGTAAATCAAACACTAAACCTAACACATACTATAACACTAAAACTAACCCTAATGGTAACAGTAGTTCTTACATTAGCCATTGCCCTAACACTAGCCCTAACCCTAACACAAGACCTAAGCATAATACAAGCCCTAAACCTATTTTTAACCCTAACTCTAACCATAACCATAGCCCTAACCCTAACTTTAAACCAATCCCTTACCTAAGCAAAACCATAAAACTAAGGGTAACCCTAGACCTATCCCTAATCTTAGGCTAACCAAAACACTAGCCCTACTAATAGCCCTTACCCTTGCCCTCATTCTAGATCTTACCCTATCCAAAACCCTAACAGTAACCGTGACCCTTTTACTGACACTACCACTAATCCTAGGTCTAATCCTAATCCTAATCCTAACACAAAATATTCCGTAATCCTATCCCTAGACCTAATCCTGAACTTGACTCTCAGTCTAGCCCAAACCATAGCTCAGAACCTAACACTTACACTAAACATAACCCTAACCTAACCCTAGTTCTAACTCCCACCCTAATCCTAATTCAAGACCTAATCCTAACCATAACTCTAGCCCTAACCTTAAATCTAACTGTATCATTACCTTAAACATAATCCTTATCCTAATGATAACCCAAGGCCTAACCCTGAACATATCACTCTCCCCAAAATTATCAATTACCCTAAACCTACCCTGAACCCTAGAACTAATCCAATCATTACCCTAACACTAACCCTAATGCTAATTCGAGCCCTATACCTAAACTCAAACCTAAACCATACCCTAACACTGACACTGACCCTAATAATTCCACTAGCTCTAAACCTCACTCTTACCATATACCTAACACTTACACTAGACCTAGTCATAGAACTAACCCTAAAACTATCCCTAAGCATAACCCTAGACCTGATATTAGTCCTAGCATGATACTAACCCTAACCCTAACACAAACCCTAGCCCTTATCTTAGCCCTAAACATAGCCTTAATTAGAACACTAACCATAATCCTAGACCTAAACCTAACACTATCCCTAGCCCTAATCGTAGATCTAATTTATCCCTTTCCCTAACCTTAACCCTAAACCTAGTCCAAAGACTAACTTTAACTCTCACCTTAGTCCTAAACCTAGTTCTAACCCTACACTTTACTGGAAACCTAATCCTAGCCCAAACCATAGGTCTAACACTAGCCCTAATAATAGCCCTAGAAACAATCCTAGATCTAACCTTAACTCTAAATCTAACCCTAAACCTTAGCCTAAACCTAAACCTAACACTAGCCCTAACCCTAAGGCTAATCCTAAAACTAGCACTAATTTTAGCCCTAAAACAAAACCAAGCCATAGACGTAATCCTAACCCTTAATATAAACTAAGCCCTAAACCTACACTTAGGCGTAACTCTAGCCCTAATTCGAGTTTTAAGCCAAACCCTAAAACTAACCCTGAGCCTGACTCTGACCTTAACACTAACCCTAGCTCTAAACATCACCCTAAACCTATTCCTAAACCTAACAATAGACCTAGCCCTAGCCCTAACCCTAACCCTAAACCTAAAATTAGCCCTAATCACAACCCTGGTACTTACTTTAGCTGTAACCCTAAACCTAGCCTTTACTTAACCCAAAACCTACCCTTATTCTGAGCACTATCCTTAGATTTACCCCTAAACCTAGACCTATCACTAATTGTAAATATTACCCTAGCCATAACCCTAGATCTAACCCTAACATTAACCCTAAGCCTAACCCTATCCATAATCATAACATTGACCCTAGCTGTACTCCTATCTCTAACCCTATCAATTACCCTAACCATAACCCTAACCCTAAGGCTAAACCTTCGCCTAAATGTAACTGTATGCTTAATCCTAACCCTATCAATTATGCTAAACCTAACCTGAAACCTAAACCTAACACTCTCTTTACCCTAATCCTAACTCTAATGCTAATTTGAGCCCTACTGTTAAGCATTAACCTATCCAAAACAGAAATCGCGACCCTGACCCTAATAATACTCTTAGCTCTAAACCTGACCCTAACACTAAACCTAAACTTTACACTAGATGTAGCCATAAACCTAACCCTAAAACTATTTTAACCATAACACTAGAACTGAAATTAGCCCTAGCCATAATCCTAGCCCTAAATTTAGGCTTAATCCTAACTCAAACCATAACCCGAGCCCAAACCCTAATTCTATTCTTCGTACTAGCCCTAAATCTACCTATAACCTCATCCTGTACCCAAAAGCTAACCATAACCCTAAACCTAACCCTTACCCTCGCCCGAAACCTAGGCCTAACACAAAGTCTAGTTCTAATCCTAGCATTTATTTAATCCTATCCTAACCGTAAATATAGCAATAAGACTAACTCTAACTCTTGCCCTAGACCTAGCCCTAGTTCTATCATTAACCTTAATCCTAATCCTAGATGTAAGCCTAAGTCTAAATATAAACCTAACTCTGAATTTAACTGTAAAAATTAACCTAAACCAAACCCTAACACTACCCCTAACCATAAGGCTAATCCTAAAACTCATCCTATCCCTAGCCCTAGCCATAAACCAAAACCAAGCCATAGCCCTAATCTTAACACTTAATGTAAATTAAACCCTTAACACTTAATGTAAATTAAGCATACTACTAGCCCAAAAACTAACTCTAAAACTCACCCTGACACTAACACTGATCATAACACTAATCCTAGATCTGAAATTCACCCTAATCTTAAATTAACTCTTAACACTATATCTAGCCTTATCCTAACCCTAAAACTAGCCTTAATCATAACCCTAGTTCATACATTAGTCATTGTCCTAACCATAGCCCTAACCCTAACACAAATTCTACCCCTAAACTGAGCCCTAACCCTAGCTTTAAACCTAATACTAACCCTAATCCAAACCCTAACCCTAACACTATCCCTAAGCATAACTCTAACCCTATTCCTTACACTAAGCTAAACCCTAACCCAAATGCTAACCCTAGTTCTAATCCTAATCCTTAGCCTAATTTAAACTCTAACCATAATACTAGTCTTAACCCTAGCACTCATTCTACCTCTAAACCTGACCCTGACCCTCATCTGAACTTAACAGTAAACCTAGGTCTAAACCTGAGCCTAACCCTAAATGAAATCCTAACACTAGCCCTACTAGTAACCCTTTACCTATACCTAAGCCTAACACTAGACCAAGACCCAAAGCTAATCCTAAATATTAGTATAACTCTAGCCCAAGACCTAAACAAAAACCAAGCACTAGCCCTAACAATTACCCTTAACCTAAACCGAACACTTACCCTACCCCTAGACCTAAACCTAGTCCTAATTCTGGATCTAATATTAACCCTAACCCTATCCCCAAAACTGACCCTGATTCTAACACTGAACCTACCTTTAAACCTGACACTAAACCAAAACCTAGACATAACACTAGACCTAGCTATAATCCTAAACCTAAAACTAGCCCTAAACATAACCCTAGTTTTTACATTATGCATTGTCCTAAACCAAACACAAAATCTAACACAAAACCTAGCCCTAATCCTAGGCCTAAACTTAGCTCTAAACATAACCCTCAGCTTAACACTAGCCCTAAACCTAGCCCAATCCTAAGTCTCATCTTAGATCTAACCCTAGCTCAAAGACTAACCTTTAAAATAAATATAAACCTACCTCTATCCTAAAGCCTAACCCTAACCCTAAACCTAATCCTAATATTAAACCTAGTCTGAACTTTAGCTCTTACCATATCCATTACCCTAACCCTAACTATAACCCTAATTAAACCCCATCTCTAACACTAAACCTAACTCTAACAATAAACGTAAACCTAGACCCAAACCTAAACCTAACCCTCACCCTAGCCCTAAACCTAGCTCAAACACTAACTCTAACCTTAACCTAACCATAACCCTAGCCCTAAATCTAACACTTGCCCTAACCCTAAAACTTACCCCAAATCACACTCTAGAAATATCCCAAAACCTAGGCGTAATCCTAGACTTAATCCAAACCAAATTCTAGCCCTAACCCTAGATATAAAACTATCCATTATACTAAATATAACCCTAACCCTAATGCTAACCCTAACCCGATCGCTAAACCTAACCCATCCATTATCCTAAACCTAACTGAAACCTAAACTAAACCCTATCCATTATGCTAACCCTACCCTATCCATATTGCTAATTTGATGCCTAACCCTAAACCCTTAGCTAAACCAAATGCTAATCCTGAACCTGGCCCTGACCCTAATAATAGTCCTATCCCTAAAGCTGACCTTTAACCTAAACCTAACTCTTACACTAGACCTAGCCATAACCTAACCCTAAAACTATCCTTATCATTAACCCAGCACCTGATATTAGCCATACACCTGGTCTTAGCCATAACCCTAACAGAAAACCTAGCCCATAACTAAGCACTAAACATAGCCTTAATCCTAAACTGAACCATAACCCTAGCCCTAATCCTAATTCTAACCATCACCCTAGCCCTAAATCTAGCTATAACCCCACCCATTTCACTAATCTTAACCTTAACACCAATGCTAACCCTACCTCTAGCACAATGCTTTGGCCTAACTCCAACACTAACCCCAGCCTTAATACTAGCCCTAATTTAGCACTAAACCTACCACTAACCCTTAGCCATAACCCTAGATCTAACACTAACTATAAATGTAACCCTAACACAAACCCTAAATCTCAACCTAACACTAATCCTAACCCTAGCTAACACTAATCCAAACGCTGATGCTAATCCATAATCTAGCCTTAACTGTAGACCTAGACCTAATACAAAATCAACCTATATTCCTAACCCTTAACCTAAACAAAATCCTAACCATACACCTAGTACTATCTTTAGCCATAATTCGAATTCTAAACCTAACCCTAAAACTAACACTGACTCTGACAGTTACCCTAACAATAACCCTTGCTCTAAACATAACCCTAACGCTAAACCTAATCTTAACAGTAGACCTAGACCTAACCCTAACCCTAACCCTAAAACTAGCACTAATTGCAACACTAGTTCATACATTATCCATAGCCCTAAACCTAGCCCTAACCAAACCTGAAACCAAGCACTAATTCGTGCCTTAACCCTTGCTTTTACCCTAACCCTAACCCTAACCCAGAACCAGCCCTAAACCTTACCCTAACACTAGACAGAATTCTAAACATTATCCTATCCCTAGCTCTAACCCTATCCATTACCCTAACAATAACCATAACTCTAATGATAACCCTAGGCCTAACCCTATACTTATCCCTAACCATAACGTATTCCATTAACCTAAACCTAACCTGAACCCTAAACCTAACCCTATCATTACCCTAACCCTAACCCTAATGCTAATTGAAGCCCTAACCCTAAACCTTAACCTAACCCAAACCCTAACTCTGACCCTTCACATGATAATATACCTAGCTCTAACCTTGACTCTACCCCTAAACCTAACCTTTATACTAGATTTGCCCTAGCCGTAATTCTAGCCCTAAACTTAAAACAAAACAAATCCATAACCCTAACCCTAACCCTAGCCCTAATCCTATCCATAAAAAATTTAGCTCTAACCCTATCAACTACTATAAACATAACCCTAATTATAATGCTAACCCTAGGCCTAAATCTAACCCAATCTCTAACCATAACCCTATCTATTATGTTAAATCTAAGCTCAACCCTAAACCAAACCCTATCATTACCTTAACCCAAAACCTATGCTAATTTGAGCCCTAACCCTAAACGCTAACCTAAACAAAACCCTAGACCTGACGCTGACCATAATAATATGCCTAGCTCTAAACTTGATTCTTTCCCTAAACCTAACATTTACACTAAACATAGCCATAAACCTAACCCTAAAACTATCCCTAAGCATAAACCTAGATCTGATATTCACCCTAACACAAATCCTAGTCCTCATCCTAGCCCTAAACCTAGCCTTAATCATAACTCTAATGAAACCCTAGCCCTAACCCTAATTCTAACATTCACCCTAGCCTTATCCCTAGCTCTAACCCCATCGCTTACAATAAACCTAACCGTAAGCCTAAAACTAATCCTAGGCCTAAACATAACCATAAACCTAGCCCTATTCCTAGCCCTAATTAAGCCCTATAGCTAACCAAACACTAAGCTTAGCCATAAGACTCTCACTCTCACCCTAGCCCTATACCTAGTTCTAACCCTATCCCTTATCTTAAACTGAGTCCTAGCCATAAACCAAGACCTAACAGTAGCCCTATCCTTAGCACTAGACCTAACCCTAGATTTAATCCTAAATAAAAATCTAACTTTAAACATAAGCCTAAACCTAAACCTAACACTAGCCCTAAACCTAATGCTAAGCCTAAAACTAGCCTCAACCATAGCCCTAGTCTTAAAACAAAACCAAGCCATATCCCTAACTTAAAACTTAACCTAAATCAAAACCTAATCCAACACCTAGCCCTAACCCTAGCCCTAATTCGAGTGCAAACCCTAACCCTAAAACTACTCTGACCTTGAATTTCACCCTAACACTAACTCTAGCTCTAAACATCACCCTAATGGTATACATAATCCTATCACTAGACCTAGTCCTAACCCTAATCCTATAACTAGCCCAAATCGAAACCCTAGTTCATACATTAGCCATAACTCTAAGCCTAGCCCTAAATCTAACAAAAACCTAGACTTAATGAAAGACATAACCCTAGCTTCAACCCTAAACTTAAACCTAACACTAACCCTAACCTTAACCCTAAACATATCCGTAACCCTAACTCTAATCCTATCCCTTACCCTAAGCTAATCCTAACACTAATGCTAATGCTAGGCCTAACATTAATCCTTAGCCTAACCCAAACCCTAACCCTATTACTAGTGCTATCCCTAGCCATAATTCTAGCTCTAACCATAACTCAAAACTGACAATTATTATGACCCTAATGGTAAATTTAGGTCTATACCTGACCCTAACCCTATACTGAACCCTAAAACTAGCACTAGAAATAAACCTATTCCTAAACCTAACCCTAACACTAGCTCTAGACATAAACCTAATCCTAAATCTAGCCATATTTCTAGCCCTAGACCTAAACAAAAACCTAACCCTAATCCTAATGATCAAACTTAACCTAATACAAACACTAACCCTATACCTAGACCTAACTCTAGTGATAATTTAGGGATGAACCCTAACCCTAACTCTACCCTGAACACTGGCCATGACCCAAACACTAACCCTAGTTCTAAACATCACGTTAACACTAACCCTTAGCCTAAACTTGACCTAGCCACAACACCCCAATAGTAGCCATAATCATAACCCTGGGTCATACATTAGTTGTAGGCCTAACACTAGCCCCAACCTAACCCCAAACCTGGCCCTAGTCTGAGCACTAACACTTATTTTTACCCCTAACCCTAAAACTAGCCCTAACCCATCCCTATCTCTAGCTCCAATCCTAGCTCTTACCTTATCCATTACCTTAAGCTAAACCCTAAACAAAATGCTAACTCCAGTCCTAACACTAATCCAGAGCCTAACCCAAATCCTAACCCTATTACTAGTCCTAAATCTAAACTTCGTTCTAGCTCTAAAACTAACCCAAACCCAAACCCCAACCCTGACACTTATTCTGACCCTAACAAGAACCGTAGGTCTAAACCTGATCCTAACCCGAAACTGAACACTAATCATATACTTAAACCTAAATGGGTAATCCTATAAACCTAACACTAGATTTATACCTAAACCTAATCCTAAATGTAACCATATCTCTAGCCCTAGACCTGAACAACAACCTAGCCCTAGCCCTAACAATAACTCTTAACCTAAACCAAACACTAACCCTACCCCTAGACCTAACCCTAGTCCTATTTCTGGCACTAAAACCAACACTAACTCTAACCTGAACACTGACCCTGACCCTAACATAATCCTAGCTCCAAAGCAAACCCTAACCCAAAGCCTAATCCTAACACTAGACGAAGCCATAAACCTAACTCTAAAACTATCCCTAATCATTACCCTAGCTCTTACATTACCTATGGTCCTAACCCTAGGCCTAAACTAACACAAAACCTAGCCCTAATCCTAGGCCTGAACATAGCCCTAAGTGTAAACCTAAACCTAAGCCTAGCCTTAACCCTAACCCTAAGCCTCGTTTAGACCTAACCCTAGCTCACAGCTTAACATTTACCCTTAACATAACCCTAGCCCTATTCCAAACCCTAACCTAACACAAGCACTAATCCTAAACTTAACCATAGCGCTAACTATATCTCTAATTATATCCACTATCCTAACCCTAGCCCTAAACCTAGCTCTAATTCTACCCATTACCCTAACCATAATCCTAACCCTAATGCTAGCCCTAGGTTTAACCCTAACCCTATCACAATCCTAAACCTATCTATTACCCTAAACTAACCTGAACCCTAATCCTAAGCCTATTCATTACCCTAACCCTAACTCTAACCATAATGCTAATTTGAGCCCTAAACCTAAATCTAAACTTAAACAACACCTTAATTCATACAATGACCCTAACAATACACATATCTGTAAACTTGACCCTCACCCTAAATTTAACCCTTACACTAGACCTAACCATAAACATAACCTGAAACCTATCCCTAACTCCAACCCTAGACCTGACATTAGCCCTAGCCCTAATCCTAGCCCTAACCCTAATATGAACACTAGCTCTCACAATTGCCCCAAACAAGCCATAATCATAACCTAACCCAAATTCTATCCCTTTCCCTAGACCTAAACCTAGTTATAACCCCATTGCTTACCCTAAACCAAACCCAAATCCTAACCCTAGCCCTTAACCCTAGCCCTAATTCTAACCTTACCTTTTACCATATCCTTATTCCTAGCCCTGAGTCATAACCATACACCTAACCCTAGATCTAAACCTAACTCTAAATCTAACCCTAATTCTACACCTAAACCTAACCATAATACTAGCCCTAACCCTAAAGCTAATCCTAAAAATAGCCCTAACCATAGGTTTATCCCTAGATCAAAACTGAGCCATAACACTAACCCAAAACTTTTACCTCAACCAAACTCTAACCTTACATCTAGCCCTAAGCCAAGCCCTAATCTGAGTCCTAATATTAACCCAAAAACTACCCCTGAACCTGTCTCTGACATTAACAATAACCCTACCTCTAAACATCAGCCTAAACCTAAACCTTAACCTAAAACTAGACCTAGTCCTAATCCTAATTTAATCATAACACTAGATCATACATTAGATGTAACCTTAAACCTAATGCTAAACCAAACCTACCGAAATCTGAGACCTAAACCTAGCTTTTACACTAACCCTAACCCTAACACTAGCCCTAACCCTAACCTGAACCCTAGTTCTAACCATAGCTCTATTCTTAACCTTTACTCTAGCCAAACCCCAACCCTAATGCTAACCCTAGTCCTAAAATTAATCCTTAGTCTAACCCAAAACCTAACCATATTACTAGTCCTAAACCTAGCCCTCATTCCTGTTATAACCACAACCCAAATTCTAACCCTAACCCTGACCCTTATTCTGACCCTGAACCTAAACCAAATCCTAACACTAGCCCTACCCATAACCCTATATCTAAACCTAACACTAACACTAGCCCTAGATTAAACCTAATCTTAAATCTAGCCATATATTTAAGAAGACCTAAAAAAAGCTAGCACTAGCTTTAATGATAACCCTTAACCTAAGCCAAACACTAACCTTACCTCTATTACTAACCAATCCTAATTATAGCTCTAGCCCTAACCCTAACCCTAATCCAAACACAGACCCTGACACCCTAGCTATGAAACTGACTCTAACCGAAACCTAAATGTAAACCTAACACTAGACTTTAAACATAACCCTTACATTACCATAGCACTAAAACTAGCTCTAAACCTAACACAAAACCTAACCCTAATCCTAGGCCTAAATCTAGCCCAAAGCATAACCCTAACCCTTACCTTAACCCTAACCCTCACATTATCCTCACCCTAGATAAAACCCAAAACTGAACCCTAAAACTAACCCTAGCCCTATCCCTAAACCTAACCCTTATCCTAGCCTTAATCATAACGTTAACACTAGCCCTAATGCTATCTCTAAAATTAACCATTATCTGAAACTGAAACTTAACCCTAATGATAACCCTAGCTCTAATTCTAATGTAATCCTAATCCTAGACCTAACCCTAAACCTAACTCTCATGGTAGCCTTAACCCTAGATAAAACACTAACCCTTACTCTAACACTAACCCTAAACCTAAAACTACCCCTAACCCTAACCCGACATCTAACCCTATTCATTAACCTAACCCTAAAAATAACCTTAGCACTAACCCTAACACTAACCCTAGCCTTAAACAAAAATCTAACGTTATACATAGTCCTAAACCTAACCCTCACCCTAGCTCTAACCCTAGATCAAAACCTAACCTGTTCCCAAAACCTAACAGAAACCCTAACCCTAGCCCTAGTCCTAACCATAACCTTAACTCTAGCCCTAATCCTATCCAAAGTCTTAGCCCTAACCCTAGCTCTAATGCTATTCATTAATCTAACAATAACCCTAACCCAAATAATAATCCTAGACCTAACCTTAACCGTATCAGTAACCCTAACCCAACCAATTACCCTAATTTAACCTGAATCCTAAACGTAAACCTATCCATTAACCTAACCCTAATTCTAAATCTAAAACTAATTTGAGTTCTCACACTAATAATTAACCTAACACAAACTCGAAACATGACTCTGACCCTAAAAATACACCTTAACCTAAAACTAATATTAGACTTAGCCATGAATATAACCATATAACTATTTCTAGCCATAACCCTAAACCTGACATTATCCTTATCCCTAAAACTTGCCCTAAACCTAACACAAACCCTAGCCCTAATCCTAACCCCAAATCTAGCCTTAATCCTAACACAAACCAAACCCTAGGCCTAAACCTAATTCTAATCATCGCCCTAGCCCTAAACCTAACTATAACCCAATGCCTTCACGTAAACCGTTCCCTAAAGCTAATCCTAAACATAGCACTAATCCTAGGCCTAAACCAAACACCAAACCTAGACATAATCCTAGCCCTCATTTAGCCCTAAACTTAACCCTAACCCTAGCCTTAAGACAAACTCTATCGCCCAGGATCTATACGTAGTTCTAATCCTATCCATTACCATAACCCAAACACTATACCTAACCTTAGCCTTAACTAGCCATAGCCCTAACCCTAGAATTAACCATAACTCTAAATGTACACCTAAACCTAAACTCACCCTATCACTAGAAATAACACTAACATTAATCATAAAACTACATTTAACTTTAGCCTTAGCCCTAAAACATAATGAGCCATAACACTAAACCTAACCCTTAACCTAAACCAAATCCAAACCCTACATCTAGCCCTAAGCCTACTCCAAATTCGAGTCCTATCCCCAACCCTAAAACTAACCCTGGCCCTAACTCTGAACCTAAGAGTAACCCTAGCTCAAAACATCACCCTGAACTTAACCTAACAATAAAAATAGACTTAGCCCTAAATGTAATCCTAAAATTAGCCTGAATCATAACCCTAGATCTTACATTAGCTGTATCCATAACACTAACCCCAAGGTAACCCAAAATCGAGCCCTAATGCATGCCCCAACCCTACCTTTATAAACCTAAATATAAACCTAACTATAAACCTAAACCAACTCCTAACCCTTACCCTACAACTAACCCTAGATGTAATCCTTGCACTAACCCTAAACCTAACACTAACCCTAACACTAACACTAACCATAACCCTAGCCTTAACCCTAGTTCAAACCTATCCATTACTCTAAACCTAACCCTAACCCTAACCCTAATCCTAACCCTAATGCTAACCCTCGGCCTAACCTTAACACATTCATTAACTCTAACCTATCCATTACCCTAAACATAACCCTAATCCTAAACCTAATCAAACACTAAACATAGACGTAATACTAACCCTGAAACTAGTCCTAAATGTAACCCTAGTTCTTACATTAGCAGTAGCCCTAAAGCTAACACAAAACCTAGCCTAACCCTAATCCAAGCTCTAACCCTAGCTTTAACCCTAACCCTATACCTAACCCTAGCCCTAACCTAACCCTAAACATAGCCAAAACACTAGCCCTAACACTATCCCTTACCCTAAGCCAAACTCTAACTCTAAAGCTACCCTTGTCCTAAACCTACTTCTTAGCCTAACCTTAAACCAAACTATATTACTAGTCCTAACCCTAATCCTCAATCTAGCTCTATCACTATCCCATACCCTAACCTTAACCCTGACCCTTATTCTGACCCTAACACTAACCATAGGTCTAAACCTGACCCCAAACCCAAACCGACCCCTAACATTGGCACTACCTGTAACCCTATAACTAAACCTTACCCTAACACTAGACCTAAACCTACACTTAATCCTTTATCTAGTGATAAGTCTAGGCCTAGCCCTAATCAAAAACTGAATCCTACCCCTAACACTAACCCTTAACCTAACTCAAACACTAACCCTAACCCTAGACCAAACCGTAGTCCTAATGCTGGCCCTAACAATAAACCTAACCCTAAACCGAACACTGACCATTACCCTAACACAAACCCTAGCTCTAAACCTTATCCTAACAAAAAACATAAACCTAACAATAGACCTAGCCATATCACTAACCCTGAAACTAGCCATCAAAATAGGCAAAAACCTACCTCTAAATCTATCTATTACTCTACACTAATGGTAACCCTAGCCCTAACCCTCACACTGACTCTAACTCTAATCCTCATCCTAGTCCAAAAACTAGCTCAATCCCTAACCCTTATACTTAACCTAAACCTAACACTAACCCATGGCCTAAACCTAAACCTAACCTTACCCCTAGCCGTAATCCTAAACATAACCCTAGCCCTAACCCTAGCTCTAACCCTACATATTACCTAACTCTAACCATAAACTTAATGATAACCCTAGCCCTAACCCTAGCTCTAATCCTACCTATGGCCCTAACTCTAACCCTAACCCTGATGATAACCCTAGCTCTTACCTTAAATCTACCCTAACCCTAAACCTAGACATAATCGTAAACCAAACCCTTGCCATAGAGCTAACCCTTGCTCAAACCCTAAACATTACCCTACACCTAAAACTAAACCTATCCCTAATTCTGACCTTAAGCCTAAACCTAACCCTAACCCTAACCCTAACACAAAATCAAACCCTATCCAATACCCTAAACCTAATGATAACCCTAGCACTAACCTTAACACTAAACTTGACTCTAACTCTATCTATAACCTAGACCTAACCCTAAACCAAACATTTACCCTAGCGCTAACCCTAGCTCAAACTCTAAACCGTATACTAAACTTGAACCTAACCCTAACCCTAGGCCTAATCCTAACTCTAGCCCTAATACAAACCATAACCCTAGCCCTAACCCTATCCATTATCCTAAGTATAACCATAACCCAAAGGTTAACCCTTAACCCTAACCCTTTTGCTATCTTTAACTCTATCAATTACCCTACACCTAACATGAAAATTAAACCCAAACCTATCATTACCTAACCAAACCCTAATGGTAATTCAAGCTCTAATCCTAAACCCTAACCTAAACCAAACCTGAAACCAAATTCTAACCCTAATAATACCCCTAGCTCTAAACCTGACCCTTACCCTAAACCAAACCCTTACACTAGACCTAGCCATAAATCTAACCCTCATTATATCCCTAACATAAGCCTAGACCTGACACTAGTCCTAGCCCTAATTTTTGCTATAACCCTAAAACAAACCCTAGCCCTCATCCTGCCCTAAACCTAGCCTTATTAATAAACCAAACCATAACCCTAGCCCTAACCAAATTTCTAACTTTCAACCTTGCCCTAAAACTAACTCTAACTCCATCCCTTCCCCTAAAACTAACTCTATTGCTAAACGTAAACCTAAGCCTAAAACTAGGCCTAACACTAACAAAAATGCTTGACCTAGTCCTAGCCCTAATTAAGCCCTAAACCTAACCTAACCCTAGCCCTAAGACTATCTCTAACTCTCGCCCTACTCCTATTTTATCTCTAACACTATCCATTACCATGCTCCTATGACTTGCCTTTACATTAGCCCTAACCCTAGATCTAGACCTAATCCTATATCTAACCCTAACTCTAAATCTAACCCTAACCCTAAGTTAAATCTCTCACTAACACAAGCAATAACACTAATGCTAATCCTAAAACTAGCCCTAACCTAGCCCTACAAAACAACCAAGCCATAGCCTTAACCTTAACCTTTAACATGAACCAAAACCTAAGCCTACACCTAGCCCTAAACCTAGCTCTAATTCGAGTCCTATCCCTAACTCTAAAACAAACCCAGACTCTGAACCTGACCCTTACACTAACCCTAGTTCTAAACATCACTCAAAACCTAAACCTAAACATAACCCTAGACCTAGCCCTAACCCTAACCCTAAATCTAGTCTTAATCATAACTTTAATTCTTACATTACCCATAGCCCTATCCCTAGGTCTAAACCTAACACTAAACATAGAGCAAATTTTAGCCTAAACTTAGCCCTAAGAATAACTCTACTCCTAATATTAGCCCTATATCTAACCCTAGCCTTCGCCTTAGTCCTAAGAAAGCTCAAAGCCTAACTCTTACCCTAAACATAAACGTAGACCTGTCCCTAACACTCCCCTAACACTAGCCCAAATCCTAAACTTAACTTATTCCTAAACCTAGCTCTAAACCTACCCATTAACCTAACCCTAAATCTAATCTTATTGGTAATTCTTGCCCAAAACTAATGTTAACCCTAACCCTAACTGGAAATCTAACCATAGACATAACCCCCTTAAAAACACTCAGCATAGCCCTAACTCTAGATCAAATCATAAACGTAACCATAAACCTAAACATAACCATAGATCTAATCCTAAGCCTATCACTAATTCTAACTCTAAAACAAAATCTAAACCTAACCTAACCCTATCCGTTACCTTAACACAAACCCTAACATTAATGATAACCCTAGCCCTAACACTAACCCTAAATCTGAACCTACCAAAATCCTATCCCTTGTCCTAACCCTAAACCTAGCCCTAACCCTATCTCAAAACCTACCTTTATTCTAAACATAACCCTAAACTTAACCCTAACCCTAGTTCTAACACTAACTCTAACCCTAACTCAAGACATATACCTAACCATAACTCTAGTTCTAATCTAAGCTCTAAACCTATCAATTACCCTAACCATAACTCTTACTCTAATGCTAACCCTAAGCCTAACCCTAGCCCTTTCACTAAAGCTAACTGTATCAATTACCCTAAACCAAACCTGAACCTTTAAACAAACCCTAACTATACCCTAACCCTAACGTTAATGCTAATTTGAGCCATAAACCTAAATCCTTACCTAAGCCAAAATCTAATCCTAATAATTCCTTGAGCTCTAAACCTGACCCTTATCCTAAACCTAACCCTTACACTAGACGTAGACATAAGCCTAACCCTAAAACTAACTTTAACCATAACCCTAGATCTGATATTAGTCATAGCACTAATCCTAGCCCTGAATCTAAAACAAACACTAGCCCCACCCTAGCCCTAAATCTAGCCTTAATTATAACCCTAAACTTAACCGTAACTCTAACGCTAACTCTAACTCTCACTCTACGTCTAAACCTAGATATAGTGCTATTTTTTATCCTAAACTTAAACCTAACCCTATCCCTATTGCTGGACCTAAGCTGAACACTAACCCTAGCCATAATTCTAGCCTTAATTTAACCCTATCCTAAATCATAACTCTAATTTTAGCCCTATCACTAACTCTAACACTCACAAAAGCCCTATTCCTAGTACTAAACCTATCTCTTACCATAACTCTAACCCTGGCCCTAACTCTTGCCCTATCCTTAATCCTAGTCCAATCCTTGATCTAAACCTAACTCTAAATGTAACCCTAACCCTAACACTAATACTAGCCCTAACCCCAATACTAATTGAAAAAATAGCCCTAACCCTAGGACTAAACAAAACCGAGCAATGGACCTAAACCTAAACCTTAACTTAAACCAAACCCTAAACTACTACCAGAACTAATCCTCACCCTAATTGAGTCCTAAACCTAACCTTAAAACTAACCCTGACCCTGATTCATATCCTAACACCCTAGCTCTCAACAGGACACTAACCTTAAACCGAAACCTAACAGTAAACCTTGCCCTAATTTGAGTCCTAACTCAAACCCTAAAACTAACCCTGACTCTGACTCCTATCCTAAAAATAACTCTAGCTCTAAATATAACCCTGACCTTAAATCTAACACTAACACTAGAACTACCCCAACCCTAACCCTAAAGCTAACCCTAATTCTAACCCTTGTTCTTACATTACCTGTTGCCCTAACCCTAGCCCTTACACTAACACAAAAACCAGCCCTAATCCAAGACCTACACCTAGTTTTAGCCCTAACCCTATCCCTAACATTACCCCTACCCCTAACACTAGCTCTAACCCTATCCCTAACCCTAAGCAAAACCCTAACCCTAATGGTAACCCTAGACCTATCCCTAATCCTCAGCCTAATCAAAACTCTCACAATATTAATATTTCTAACATAATATGTAGAGTGAATTCTAGGCCTAAATCTAGCCGTAAGCATAAACTTAACCCTCACCATAGCCCTAACCCTAACCCTAAACCTAACCCTAGCCTTAGTCTTAAAATTTACTCAAAGCCTAACCCTTAGCATAAATATAAACTTAGACCTATAATTTACTCTAAACACTAAACCTACTCCTTACCTAAACATACAACTCACTGTATTGATAACCCTAGACTTAACCCTAACCATAACCCGAACCCTAACCAGAAAACTAACAATAGACCTAACCCTAAAACTAACACTCGCCATAGCCCTATCCCTAGTTCAAAACCTAATCCGTACCATAAACCTAAACATAACCGTAGCCTTAACATTAACCCTAAAAATAATCTAACCCTAAACCTAAACCTAAACCTACATATGACCATATCTATTACCCTAACCCTTATCTTAACCCTAATGTAACCCTAGCCCTAACCTTAACCCTAATCCTAAATCTACAGTAATCCTGTCCCTTGATCTAAGGCTGAACCTAATACTCGACCTAAACCTATCACTAAAACTAGCTCAAACCCTAGCCCTTACCCTAAACATAACCCTAGCCCAAACCCTAACCCCAATCCTAGCCCTAGTCCTAACCGTAACCATAGCCCAAACTCTAGCTCTAACTCTATCCATTACCCTAAATATAAGGCTAAACCTAATGCTAAACCTAACATAACCCTAACCCTAAACTTAACCCTAACTGTAACTCTATCCCTAGCACTGATTTCAACCTGAAGCCTTAACCTAGACCTAACAGTTACTCAATCCCTGACCATTACCCTTAACCTAACCTTAAGAAAATGATAAGTCTAACCTAACCATAACCCTAGCCCTAATCCTAATCTTAAAACTAGACTTAACCTTAGCTATAAACCCACCAAATACCCTAACCCTATCCATTAACATCATGATAATTTTAGCCCTAAACCTAAACCTACTCTAACCCTAACTGTAAACCTAACTCTTGACTTAACCATAAACCTAACAATTGCAGTAGTCTTAACCCTAGCTCAAACTCTAACAATTATGCTAAACTTAACACTAAGCTTAGTCCTAAACCTAAACCTAAACCTAACCCTAACCCGGTATCTAAACCTGTCCATTACCTTAACCATACTGATAACCCTAATCCTAACCCTAGACCTAATACCAAACCTAACCCTATCCATAGCACTTACCTTAGCTCAAACCCTAACAAATACCCTAAACCTAACCCTAGCCTTAACCCTAACCCTAACTCTAGCCCTAATCTTAAACCTAACCCTAGCCCTAAGCCTAGCTCTAACCCTATCCGTTACCCTAATGCTAACCATAAACCTAATGCTAACCCTAGGCCTAACCCTTACCCTATCCATTCCTCTAAACCAAACCTAAGCCCTAAACCTAACTTGAAGCCAAAACTTACCCTTATCCATTACCCTAACCCTAACTCAAACCTAATGCTAATTTGAGCCATAACCCTAAACCTCAACCTAACCCAAACCCAAACCTGACTCTGACTATTACAATACCCCTAGATCTCAACTTGAACCTCACCCTAAACCTAACTCTGACACTAGACCTAGCCATAAATCTTACCCGAAAACTATCCCTAACCATAACCCTAGACCTGATATAAGCCCTAGCCCCAATTCTAGCCATAACTCTGACACAAACGCTGGCCCTCAACCTAGCCCTATGCCTAGCCTTGATGCTAACCCGAACCCTAACTCTAGCCATATCCCTAATTTTATCTCTTGCCCTAGTTCTGAACCTTGCTGTAACCCCATCCCTTCCCAAAATGTAAACCTAACTCTAACTCTATTTTTAACCCTTACACTAATTCTAGACCTGATCCTAGCCCTAATTTAGCCCTAACCCTACAACTAGCACTAAGAATAACTCTAACTCTCACCCTAGCCCTATACCTAGATCTAACCCTATTCCTTACCCTAGCCCTAACACTAGCCCTAGCCCTAACACTAGAACTAACCATAACTCTAAGTCCAACCCTAACCCTAAGCCTAAACCTCACACTAACACCAGCCCCTACACTAACACTAATCCTAAAACTAGCCTTAATCTAGTTCAAGCCCTAAAACAAAACCAAGCCATATCCCTAACCCTAACCCTTAACTTAAACCAAAACCTAAGCCTACACCTAGACCTAACCTTAGCCTAATTCCAGTCCTAACCTAACCCTAAAACTAACCTTGAGCCTGAATCTGACCTTATACTAACCCTAGCTCTAACATCACCCTAAAAGTATACATAACCTTAAAACTAGAACTAGCCCTAACCATGGCACTAAAAGTAGCCCTAATCATAACTTTAGTTCTTACATTAGTCGAAGCCCTAATCTGAGCCCTAACCTAACCCCAAACCTATCCCTAAACTGAAACCTACACCTCGTTTTAACCCTAAACCGAATCCTAGCCCTCACCATAACCCTAAAACTAACCGTTGCCCTAAAACTGGCCCTAACTGTAAACCTAACTCTAGACTTAATCCTAGCCCTAACTCTACCTCTAAACCTATCCATTACCCTAAACATAACCCTAAACCTAATGCTAACCCTAGACCTAAAGTTAACCCTAATCCTAAACCTAGACCTGACTCTAACCCTAACCGTCGCCCTAGCCCTAACCATAGCTCAATCCCTAACACTTACCCTAAACCTAACCCTAATACTAACCCTAGGCCTAACCCTAACCATAACCCTAGCCCTAATCCTAACCATATCCCTAAACCTAAACCTATCCATTAACTTAAACATAATCCTAACCCAAACATAGCTCTAAATATAGTTCTAACACCACCCATTACCCTAACATTAACTATAAACCTCATGATAACACTAGCTCTAACCCTAAACCTAATCTAACCCTAACTGTAAACTTAACCCTAGTCCTAACCCTAAACCTACACTAACCCTAACTGTAAACCTAACCCTAGACCGAACCATAAATGTAACTCTTGCCATAGTCCTAATCCTAGCTCAAACCCTAACAGTTACACAAAACCTAACACTAACCCTAGTCCTAAACCTAAATCTAACCCTATCCATTTAGGACTAACCCTAAAGCTATTGCTAACACTAACCTTATCCTTACCTAAACCTAACCTGAACACTAAACCTAACCCTATCACTTACTCTAACTCTAACCCAAGTGCTAATTCGAACCCTAAAACTGAACCAAAACCTAACCCAAACTCTGAGCAAGACACTGACTCTAACAACACACCTAGCTCTAAACCTGACACTTACCCTAAACATAACCTTTAAACTAGACCTAGCCATAAAACTAACTCTAACAGTATCCCTAACCATAACCCTAGACCTGACATTAGCACTGTACCTAATTCTTGCCTTAAACCTAACACAAACCTGAGCCCTCATCCTAGCCCTAAAACTAGCCTTAATCCTAACCTGAACCCTAACTCTAGCCCAAACCCTAATTTCAACCCTCACCCTATTTCTGAACCTAGGTATAACCACATCTTTTCCCCTAACCCTAACTCTAACACTATCACTAACACCAACCCTAGCCCTAACCCTAGGCCTAATCCTAAAACTAACCATAGATCTAATCCTAGTCCTAATTTATTGCTAACTGTAACCCTGAATCTAAACCTAGCCCTAAGACTAACCTAACACTAGCCCTAGAACTATATCTAGTACCAACATTATCTATTGCCTAACCCTAACACTAGCACTAACATTAGTCCTAACCCTAGCCATAGTCCTAAACCTAGAACTAACCCTAACTCTATATCTAACCCTAACTCTAAACCTAAACCTCATCCTAACACTAGCCCTAACTCTAATTGTAATTTGAAAACTAGTCCTAATCCAAACCATAGCCCACAAACAAAACTGAGCTATAGACCTAATCCTAACCCTTAACCTAAACCAAATCCTAATGCTACAACTAGTCCTAACCCTATCCCTACAACTAATACTGACCTGGACTCTGACCCTAAAACTAATCCTACCTCTAAACATAACCCTAACCCTAAACCTAAACCAAACATTAGACCTAGCCCTAATCCTAAACTTAAAACTATCCCTAACTGTAAAGCTAGTTCTTACATTAGCCACAGACCTAACTCTAAAACAAAACCTAGCACTAATCTGAGCCTCAACCCTAGCTTTAACACTAATTCTAACCCTACCCTAACACTAACCCATACCCTATCTCTAAACCTATTCCTTACCCTAAGCCAAACTCTCCCCTAATGCTACCTTAGTTCTAACCCTAATAATTAGCTTACCCCAAACTCTAACTGTATCACTAGTCCTAACCCTGACCCTCATTCTATCTCTAACCCTAACCCAAAGCATAAGCCTAAACCTTACCCTTATTTTGACTCTAACACTAACCCTAGGTCAAAGCCTGACCTTAACACTAAAACGAACCCTAACACTAGGGTTAGGTCTAGTGTTAGTTTTCTGGTTAGGTTTAGGGTTAGGGTTAGGCCTAGGGTTATCAAAAGGTTTAGAGTTAGTTTTAGGGTAATGGGTATGTTTAGATCTAGGTTTAGCTTTAGAATTAGGGCTAGTGTTAATCAAGTGTTAAGTTAGGATTAGAGTTAGGGTTATGCTTAGGCCTAGGATTAGCTCTAGGTTTTGTGTTAGGTTTAGACCTAGGGTTAGGGCTGTGGGTAATGTAAAAGCTAGAGTTATGATTAGGGCTACTTTGAGGGTTAGGATTTTGGCTAGGTCTAATGTTAGGTTTGGATTTTTGAATAGGGTCAGGTTTAGAGGTAGGTTTACTCTTAAAGGCAGGGTCAGTGTTTGGGTTCGAGTTAGAGTTAGGGTTACAGCCTGATTTAGAACTAGGTTTAGGTCTAGGAGTATTTTTAGGTTAAGGGTTACTTTAAGGGTTAGGGATAGGTTTTTGTTTAGGTCTAGGGCTAGAGTTAAGGCTAGATTTAAAATTTGGTTTAGGTCTAGGTCTAGCATTATGGTTTGGTCTAGGGTTATGGCCAGGTTTAGACCTAGGGTTAGTGTTAGGGTGAAAATAATGGTCAGGGTTAACATTAGGGTTTGGAATAGGGTTAGAGCTAGAGTGAGGTTAGGGTTATGACTATTAATAGGGTTAGGGCTTTGGTTAGCTTAAGGATTTGGGATAGGTCTAGAGTTACCATTACGTTTATGGTTTTGCTTTGGGTAAGTGATAGGCTTAGAGCTAGGGTTAGGGCTAGAGTTAGGGTTAGACTTAGGGTTAAATCTAGGTTTGTTGCTCAGTTAGGGATAATTTTTGTGTTAGTGTTAGGGCTTATGTTATGGCAATGGATAATGTAAGAACTAGGTTACAATTAGGGTTAGGGGTAGGGGTAGTTCTACTGTTAGGGTTAGGTTTAATGTTAGGTGATATTTATAGCTAGGTTAGTATTAGGATGTAATTCAGAGACAGTTTTAGTTTTAGGGTGAGGGTTAGGCCTCAAATAAGGGCTAGGATTTATTTTAGGGTTCAGTTTTAGGTGAGGGCCGTCTTTAGAGCTAGGGTGACTGTTAAGATATGAGTCAGTTTTAAGGTTAGGATTGTGACTCGAATTAAGGCTAGGGTTACTGTTAGGGTTCAGTTTAAGTTTAGGGTGGTGTATAGACCTAGGGTGAGTATTAGGATATGATTCAGGATCAGGGTTAGTTTAAGGTTTTGGTTAGGACTCGAATTAGAGCTAGGGTTAGGTCTCGGTGTAGTGTTAGGATTTGTTTTAAGATAAGGTTCAAGATTAAGATTATTGCTCATTTTTTTATAAAGAGAGAGAATTTTTAAATATTTTTTTTATTTTTTTTAGTTTTTGGTGGACACTACATCTTTTTTTTTTTTTTAATTATATTTTTATTGTAGCATTAGGATTAGGGCTAGTGTTTGTGTTAGGCTTAGCCTTAGGGTTAGGTTAAGAGTTGGAGTTAGGGTTAGATCTAGGGTTAGGGTACATGTTAGTTTTATAGGTTTAGAGATTGTGATAGTGTTAGGGTTAAGTCTAGGGTTAGAATTAGTGTTAGGATTATGTTTAGGGTAATGGATAGGATTAGAGCTAGGGTTACGGCTAGGGTTATGATTAGGATTATGGCTAGGGTTAGGGTAGTGTATAGAATTAGAGGTATGGTTAGGGCTATGGTTAAGGATAGGATTAGGGCTAGGGTTAGGTTAGTGTTTGGGATAGGGCTAGGGTAATGTTTAGGGTAGAGGTTAGGCTTTGAGCAAGGGTTAGATCTAAAGGGAAGGTTAGGGTTAGGGATAGGGCTATGGTTAATTTAGGGTTACACTTAGGGCTAGGTTTAGGCCTAGGATTAGGGCTTTCTTATTTTAGGCCTAGGGTTAGGGCCATGGGTAGTTAAGTGATAGGGTTATAATTAGGGCTAGTTTTAGAGTTAGGGTTATGGCTTGGTGTAGTGTTAGGATTAGGTTTTGAGTTAGGTTTAGGTTTGGAGCTAGGATTATGTTAGGGTCAGGGTCAGTGTTCAGGTTAGAGCGAGTGTTGGGGTTAGTGCCAGAATTAGGACTAGGGTTAGGTGTAGAAATAGGGTTAGTGTTTGGATTATGTTAAGGGTAATTGTTAGGGCTAGGGCAAGGTTGTTGTTCAGGTCTAGGGCTAGAGTTATGGCTAGATTTAGGATTAGGTTTAGGTCTAAGAGTAGTGTTAGGGTTAGGTTTAGGTATAGAGTTACAAGTAGGGCTAGTGTTAGGGTTCAGTTTAGGGTTAGCGTCAGGTTTAAACCTAGGGTTAAAATTAGGGTCAGATTAAGGGTCAGGGTTAGGGTTAGGATTTGGATTAAGTTTAGAGCTAGAATGAGGGCTAGGGTTAGGAATAGTAATAGTGTTATGTTTTGGGGTAGGCTAAGGATTAAGATTATGACTAGGGTAGCATTAGGGTGAAGGTTTGGCTTAGGGTAAGGGATAGGTTTATAGCTAGGGTTAGGTATAGGTATAGGTTTTGTTTAGGGTTAGGTTTATAGCTAGGTTTAGGTCTCGGATTAGAGGTAGTTTTTTTTTTTTTTTTTTTTTTTTTTTTTTTTTTTTTTTTTTTTTTTTTTTTTTTTTTTTTTTTTTAGCACAGGGCTATGGCTAATGTAAGAACTGGTGTTAGATTAGGGCTAGTTTTAGGGTTAGGGGTAGGGCTAGGTCTAGTGTTCGGGTTAAGTTTAGTGTTAGTGTGATGTTTAGAGCCAGGGTTATTGTTAGGTCTGAGTCAGGGTCAGAGTAAGTTCTAGAGTTAGGGTTAGGACTCAAATTATGGCTAGGGTTAGGGCTAGGTATAAGGTTATGTTTTAGTTTTGGTTAAGAATTAGCGTTAAGCCTATGAGTCGGTTTGGTTTGAGTGCTAGGGCTAGGGTTAGGTGTGCGTTAGGTTTTGGTTTAGGTTAAGGGTTAGAGTTAGGGCTATAGCTCGATTTTTTTTAAGGCTAGGTTAGGGCTAGTATTAGGATTAGCGTTAGTGTTAGGGCTAGATGTAGTGTGAGGTTTAGGTTTAGGGTTGGGGTTAGATTTAGAGTTATGATTAGATCTGGGTTTAGTGGTAGGGCTAGGTTTAGGGCTAAGGGTAGAACAAGTGTTAGGGTTATGGCAAGGTATACGGTTAGAACTAGGAATAGGGCTAGGGCGATAGTTAGAGTTAGTATTAGTGCTAGTGTTAGTATTACGGTAAGGGCTAAATTAGTGCTAGGGTCAGGTCTAGGATTAGTGTAATGGTTAAATCTAGAGTTAGAGTTAGAGTTAGATTTAGGGGAAGGGTTGGGGTTATATCTAGGTTCAGGTATAGGACAAGGGATAAAATTAGGGATAGGGCTAGTGTTAGGGTTCAGGTTAGGATCAAGACTAGGTTTAGGGCTAGAATGAGGGCTAGCATTTGTGTTACAGTTATGGCAAGAATTAGGGCTAGGGCTAATATCAGGTCTAGGGTTACGGTTGGGGATAGTTTTAGGGTAAGGTTTATGACTAGGTCTGTATTCAGAGTTAGCTTTAGGGTAAGGTTCAGGTTTATACCTAGGGGTACTATAATGTTCAGGTCAGGTTTTGGGTTTGGATTAGGTTGAGGTTTAGTGTTAGTGATCAAATTAGCATTAGGATTAGAGTTAGGGTTAGTGTAAGGGATAGGGTTTGGTTTTGGCTTCAGGTTAGGTTTAGGGTTCATGTTAGGTTTAGGTTAATGGATAGGGTTAGGTTTAGGCCTAGGGTTAGCATAGGTTTATGGTTATTGTTTGGGTTATTGATCGATTTAGAAGTATGGTTAGGGCTAGGATTATGTTTAGGATTAGGGCTAGATTTAGGGTTAGGGTTATGGTTAAGGCTAGGGTTCGTTTTAGTGTTAAGATTAGGATATGGGTTAGGGTTCAAGCTCGGATTAGTGCTAAGGCTAGGGTTAGGTTTAGGGTTTGGTCAAGGGATAGGGTTAGTATTAGGGTTAGGGCTAGGGTTAGGGTTAGTGTTAGGCTTAGTTTTTTCTTACCATTATGTTAAGGGTAAGGTTCATGTATTTAGTAAGTGTTAGTGCTAGGTTAAGTGTTCAGGTTAGAATCAGAGTTAGGGATAAATGTAGATTTAAAGTTATTAGAGCTAGGGTTAGCATTAGGTTTAGGGTTAAGGTTAGGGTAATGGATAGAGTTACAGCTAGGGTTTGGGCTATGGTTACGGTTAGAATTAGGGCTAGGATTAGGGTTAGGGTTAGGGTTAAGGTTTGTTTACCGTCAGGATTAGGGTTTGAGCTAGAGTTAGGGCAAGGGCTAAGTTTTGGTCTAGCTTCAGCGTTAGGTCTAGGGATAAGATTGGGTTTAGTTTTAGGGTTAGGGTTTGGGGTACGTTTTTCATTAGGGTTAGGGTAAGGGTTAGGGTAATGGATATGGTTAGATGCAAGTTTAGGTTTAGGTTTAGGGTTAGATTTAGTTTTAGGGTTAAGGTTAAGGCATGGTTAGGTTTAGGTTTCTAGTACAGGCTAGGGTTTGAACTAGAGTTAGGGCTATGGCAACTGTTAGGTTTAGTGTTAGGTCTAGGGTTAGTTTTCCGGTTAGGGTTACTGGTAGGGTTAGCGTTAAGGCTAGGGTTATCAACAGGGTTAGTGTTAGGGTTAGGGTAATGTGTATGTTCAGAGCTATGTTTAGGGATAGGGTTAAGTTTAGGGTTAGGGATAGGGTTAGGGTTAAGAGTTAGGGATAAGTCTAAGTTTATATTTACGGCAAGAGTTAGGCATTGAGTAAATTTAGGACTAAGGCTACAGTTAGGGTTAGGATTAGGGCTAGGGTTAGGGTTAGTGTTATACCTAGGCCTAGGTTTAGGCCTAGGATTAACTCTAGGTTTTGTGTTAGGTTAAGATATAGGGTTAGGGCTATGGATAATGTAAGAGCTAGGATTATGATTAGGGATAGTTGTAGGGTTAGGGTTATGTCTAGGTCTAGTGTTAGGTTTAGGTTTTCAGTAAGGGTCAGGTTTAGAGTTAGCATAGTGTTAAATGCAGGGTCCATGTTCAGGTTAGTGTTAGCGTTAAGGTTAAAGCCAGAATTAGGACTAGGTTTATGTCTAGGGGTAGGGGTAGACTTTGCATTAGGTTAAGGGTTATTGTTAGGGCTAGAGCTAGGTTTTTGTTTAGGTCTTGGCCTAGATTTAAGGCTACATTTAGAATTAGGTTTAGGTCTAGGGCTAGTGGTAGAGTCATGTTTAGTATAAGTTTACTGGTAGGGATAGTGTTAAGGTTTGGTCTAGGGTTAGAATCAGGTTTATTGCTAGGGTTAGTGTTATGGTCGGAATAAGGTTCAGGGTTAGGTGTAAAGTTTGAGACAGGTTAGAGCTAGAATGAGGGCTAGGTTTAGGACTATTAATAGGGTTGGGGTTTTGATTTGCCTAAGGATTATGGATAGGTCTCAGGTTACCATTAGGGTTAAGGTTTTGCTTAGGTTTAGGGATAGAGTTAGAGCTAGTGTTAGGGGTAGGGTTAGGATAAGGGTTAGTGTTAAAGCTAGGTTTAGGGCTCAGATTGTGGCTTGTTTTCGGGTTAGCATTAGGGTTACGGTTAGGACAATGAATAATGTAAGAATCAGGATTACAATTTAGATAGATTTAGGGTTAATGTTTAAGATTAGTGTTCATGGTTAGATTTAAGTTTAGGATAAATTTAGAGCTAGGGTTATTGTTAGGTAGGAGACAGGGACAGGGTTAGTTTTAGGATGATAACTCAAATTAGGGCTAGGTTTACTGTTAGGGTTTGGTTTAAGGTAAGAGTGGTGTTTCAGAGCTAGGGTGAGTGTTAGGGTATAAGTCAGGTTCAGGGTTAGTTTTAAGATTAGGGTTAGGACTCGAATTAGTTCTAGGATTTGTTCTAGATGTATTTTAGGGCTTGTTTTAAGTTAAGGTTTAGGGTTAGGTCTATTGATTGGTTTTGTTTTAGTTCCAGGGTTAGGGTTAGCACTAGTTTTATGATGAATATTAGGTTTAGGTAAACTGTTAGTGTTAGGCTTAGGCTTATGGTTATGGTTATATTTAGAGTTAGGCTTAGATCTAGGGTTAGCCTAGGACTAAGGATAGGGCAAGGGTTAGGGCTAGGGTTAGGACTAGGTTTAGATTTATGGTAAGCGATAGGGTTAGAAGTAGTTATAGGGCTAGTGTGAGAGTTAGAGTTTGTCTTAGGTCTAGGATTAGGGTTAGGGTTTGGATAAGGGTTAATTTAAGGCCATGATTAGGGCTAGAGTTAGTTTTCAGTTTAGGCCTAGCGATAGGGTTATGGTTAGGTTTATGTTTAGGATAAGGGATGGCGTTATCACTAGGTTTAGAGGTAGGGTTAGGGTTAGAGTAGGGATAGGGCTAGGCGTAGAGTTAGGGTTATGATTAAGGCTAGGTTTAGGGCTAGGATGAGGGCTAGTGTTTTTTTTCTTTAGGTTTAGGGCTAGGATTAGGACTAGGGCTAATATCAGCTCTAGGGTTATGGTTAAAGATAATTTTAGGGTTATTTTTAGGTCTATATCTATTGTAAGGATTAGGCTTACAGTAACGGTCAGGTTTAGAGCTAGGGGGAAATTTAAGGTTAGGGTCAAGCTTAAGGTTTTGTTTAAGTTAGGGTTTAGGTTTAGGGCTCGAATTAGCATTAGGGTTAGAGTTAGGGTAATGATAGGGTTTAGTTTATGGTTCAGGTTAGGTTTAGGTTAATTGATAGGGTTAGCATTAGCAATAGGGTTAGGGTTAGGCTTAAGGTTAGCATTAGGGTAAGGGTTATGGTTATGGTAGTGGGTCAGATTAGAGCTTAGGTTAGAACTAGGGTTAAGTTTAGGAATAGATCTTCAGTTATTGTTAGGGTTAGGTTTAGAACTAGGGTTAAGTTTAGGGTTATATTTAGTGTAAGGGTTCGGTTTTGAGCTAGGGTTATGGCTAGGGAGAGGGTTAGTTTTAGGGTTAGGCCTAGGGACAGGATTATGGTAGAGTTAGTGTTAGGGTTAGGGTTGGGGCTAGGGTTATCATTAATGTTAGGTTTAGGGTTAGACTAAAGATAGGGTTAGATATAGGGTTATGGTTAGGGTTAGATTTTAGGTGTAGGGTTAGAATTAGGGTTATGGTTATGTTTTGGTTTATGGTTAGGTTTAAGGTTTGAGTTAGCGTTAGGGCTATGCCGAGTGTTAAATTTAGTATTATGTCTAGGGTCAGTTTTCCGGCTAGTTTACACTAACACTAGATCTACTCCTAACCCTAATCTTTTAACTAGTCCAAATCGTAACATTAGTCCATACATTGGCTGCAACTTTAAACTTAGCCCTAACTGTAGTCAAAAGCAAGCTCTAAACTGAGACCTAATGTTAGCATTAACCCTTACACTAACTCTAACACTCGCCATAACTCTAAACCTAAACATAGCCCTAACTCTAGCTTTAACCCTATCCCTTAGCCTAAGTTAACCCTAACCCTAATGCTAACATTAGTCTTAACCCTAATCCTTACTTTAACCCAAACCTAACCCTATTAGTAGTACTAACTTTAGCCCTCATTCTAGCTCTAACCATAACCCAAACCTGACACTTATTCTGACCCTAATGGTAAACATAGGTCCAAACCTGACCCTAAAATTAAACCAAAACCTAACACTAGCACTAGCAATAAACCTATACCTAAACCTAACCTTAACACTATCCCTAACCCTAACCCTAACCCTAGCACTAATCCTATCCCTTACCCTAAGCCAAAACCTAACCTTAATGCTAACCCTAATCCTAACTTTACTACTAGTCCTAATCCTAGCCATCATTCTAGTTATAACCATAAACCAAACACTAACCCTAGCCACGACCCTAACCATAACCCAAATTCAAACATTATCCCTACCTGTAAACCTATAGGTAAACCTAACAATAACACTAGCCCTAGACATAAACCTAATCCTAAATCTAGCCATATCTCTCACCCACGACCAAAACAAAAAAATAGTGCTAGCCCTAATGATAACCCTTAACCTAACCCAAACACTAACCATACATCTAGACCTAACCAATTCTAATTTAGGGTCTACCCTAACCCTAATCCTAATCCAAATACAGACCCTGACACTAACACTAACTTAGCTTTAAAACTGACCTTAACCAAAACACAAACCTAACACTAGACCTAGCCATAACCCTAACCATAACCCTATTCCTTATATACCCATAGCCCTAACCATAGATCTAAACCTAACACAAAATCTAGCCCTAATCCTAGGCCTAAACCTAGCCCTAAGCATAACCCTAAACCTAATCATATCCCTCACGCAAATCCTAACCCTCAACTTAGACCTAAACCTAGCTAAAACACTAACCCTAACTCTAAACATAACCCTAGCCCTATCCCTAAACCTAATGCTAAACCTAGCCCTAATCATAATGTTAATACTAGCCCTAATACTATCTCTATAATTATCCATTTCAATAAACCAAACCCTAAACCTAATGAGAACCCTAGCTCTAACTCTAACTGTAAACCTAATCCTAGACCTCACCCTAAACCTAACCCTCATCATAGCCCTAACCCTAGATCAAATCCTAAACCATACTCTAACTAACCCTAGCCCAAACCCTAACACTAACCCTAAACCTAAAAGTACACCTAACCCTAACTTGACACCTAATCCTATCCATTAACCTAACTCTAAAGGTAACCTTAGCCCTAACCCTAACTCTAACCCTAAACATAACTATAAGTCTAACCCTAGACATAACACTAAATGTAACTCTCAAACTAGGACTAACCCTAGTTCAAAACCTGACCTATATCCTAAAACTAACCCAAACACTAACCCTAGCCCTAGCCCTAACCCTAAACCTAACTCTAGCAATAATCCTAACCAAAACGCTAGCCCTCACCCTAGCTCTAATGATATCCATTACCCTAACAATAACCATAACACAAATACTAAACCTAGGCCTAACCCTAACCCTATAACTAACCCTAACCATACACATTACCTTAATCTTAACCTGAATCCTAAACATAAACCTATCCATTACCCTAAACCTAACTCTAACCCAAAGCTTAATTTGAGCCCTAAACCTAAAACTTAACCTAACCCATAACTGAAACCTGAAGCTGACCTTAAAAAACACCTAATTCTAAACTTGATCCTTACCCTAAACCTAACTCTTATACAGACCTAGCCATGAAACTAACCCTATATCTACCCGTAGCCATAACCATAAATCTGACATTATCCCTATCACTAAAATTTGCCCTAAACCTAACAAAAGCCCTAGCCCTCATCCTAACACCAAACCTAGCCTTAATCCTAACCCAATCCTAACTTATCACTAAACCTAATTCTAATCATCGCCTTAGCCATAAACCTAGTTATAACCCCATCTCTTCCCCTAAACCTAACCCTAAACATAGCCCTAAAATTAGGCCTAAAACTAACACTAATCCTAGACCTATTCCTAGGCCTAGTATAGACGTAACTCTAATCCTAACCCTAGCCTTAAGACTAAATCTAATTCTTGCCTAGCCCTATTATTAGTTCTAACCCTATCCCTTACCACAACCCTAGCCTTAGCCCAAAAGCATAACCAAGCTATAGCACTAACCCTAATCCTTAACTTAAACCAAATCCTAACCCTACATCTAGCCCTTAGCCTACCCTTAATTCAAGCCCCATCCCTAACCTAAAACTAACCGTGAACCTGACTTTGAACCTAACACTAATAGTAGCTCAAAACATCACCCTAAAATTAAACCTAATCCTAAAACTAGACTTAGTCCTAAATGTAACCCTAAAATCAGCCCCAATCATAACCCTAGTTCTTACATTAGCCATATCACTAAAACTAGCCCTAACAAAACCCAAAACCTAGCCCTAGTTTGAGCCCAAATCCTATCTTTAAACCTATCTCTGTCCCTAAATGTAGCTCTAACCCTTACCTTAAACCTAACCCTAAATTTAATCCTTACACTAATCCTAAACCTAACACTAACCCTAGCCCTAAACCTAACAAAAACCCTAGCCCTAACCCTAGCTCTAACACTATCCAATACCATAACCCTAACCCTAACCCTAATGCTAACCCTCAGCCTAACCCTAACACATTCCCTAACCCTAACCTATTCATTATCCTAAACATAACCCTAACCCTAATGCTAACCCTAGCCCTAACCCTAACAGTGACTCTAACCCTAAACCTCATCCTACTGCAAATCTTAGCTCAATCCCTAACCCTTAAATATAATCTAATGCTAACACTAACCCTTGGTATAAACCTAACCATAACCTTAACCCTAGCCCTAATCCTAACCTTAACCCTAGCCATAACTCTAGCTCTAAACCTACCCTAACCCTAATGATAACTCTAGCCCTAACCCTAAATCTACCCTAATCCTAAACCTAGCCATAAACCTAAACCTTGTCATAGACCTAACCCTAGCTCAAACCCATTACACTAAACCTAACCCTACACCTATCCCTAACACTACCCTTAAGACAAAACCTAATATTAACCTGAAACCTAACCCAACATCACACCCTATCCAATACCCTAAAACTTATGATAACCCTATCCCTAATCCTAGCACTAACCTTGACCCTAACCATAACTATAACCTAGGCCTAACCCTAACTATATCCTAGGCCTATCCGTAAACCTAACATTTGCCCTAGTGCTAACCCTAGCTCAAACCCTAAACTGTACACTAAACCTAAACCTAAGGCTATCCCTGGGTCTAACCCTAACCCTAACCCTACCTCAAGCCCTAATCCTAACCATAATTCTTGCCCTAACCCTACTTCTAACCCTCTTTATTACCCTAAATATAATCCTTACTGTAATGCTAACCCTAGGCCTAAACCTAACCCTTTCACTATCTATTACTCTACACCTAACCTGAACTCTGAACCCTAAACCTAACCCTATCATACCATATACCTAACCCTAATGCTAATTTGAGCCCTAATCCTAAACCCTAACCAAAACCTGATTCTAACTTTATTAATACCCCCAGCTCTAAACCTAACCCTTATCCTAGACCTAGACATAAGTCTAACCCTCAATCTATCCCTAACCGTAACACTAGACCTGACACTAGCCCTAGCCCTAATTCTTGCCATAACCTTGAAACAAACCCTAGCCCTCATTCTAGCCCTAAACCTAGCCTTATTACTAACCCAAAACATAATCCTAGCCCTAACCATAATTCTAATCTTTGACCTATCCCTAACACTAGCTATAACCCCA
Source organism: Marmota flaviventris (assembly GCF_047511675.1). Taxonomy (NCBI): domain Eukaryota; kingdom Metazoa; phylum Chordata; class Mammalia; order Rodentia; family Sciuridae; genus Marmota; species Marmota flaviventris. Next base: position 10,012,747 of record NC_092510.1, on the reverse strand, counting down.
TCCCTTCCCCTAAACCTATCCCTATCCCTAAACCTAAAGCTAAGCCTAAATCTAGGCCTAAACCTAGCACAAAGCCTAGACCTAATCCTAACCCCATTTTAGCCCTAAACCTAATCTAAACCTAGCCCTAAATCTAACTCTAACTCTCAACCTAGTCCTATTCCTAGTTCTATCCCCAACCCTTACCATAACACTAAAACTTGCACAAACCTTAGCCCTAACCCAAGCCCTTGCCCTCCTCCTACATCTAATCCTAACTCTAAATGTAACCCTAAACCTAAGCCTAAATCTATCACTAACACAAGCTGTAACACTAACACTAATCCTAAAACTAGCCCTAACCTAGCCCAAGCCCTACAACAATACAGAGCAATAGACCTAACCCTAATATTTAACCTAAACCAAACCCTAAGCCTATACCTAGCCCTAAACCTAGCTCTAAGTCCTATCCCTAACCCTAAATCTAACTTACTCTGACCCTACACTAACTGTAGCTCTAATCATCACCCAAAACCTAAACCAAACCGAAACACTAGACCTAGCCATAACCCTAACCCTAAAACTAGCCCTAATCTTAACCTAGTGCTTACATTAGCTGTAGCCCTAACCCTAGCAGTACCCTAACCCAAAACCTATCCTAATCAGAGCCCTAACACTAGCTTTAACACTATCAATAACTGTAACACTAGATCTAACACTTACCCTAAATCTAATGCTAACCCTAACACTTGAAATAACCCAAAAACTAACACTAAACCTTGCCCTAATCCTAACAACAAACCCAGCCCTAAACCTAGCTCTAATCCTATCATTATCTTAACCCTAACCCTAACCCTAATGCTAACCCTCAGATAACCCTAACCCTATCCGTAACCCTATACCTATCCATTACACTAAAACTAACCTGAACCCTAAACATAACCATATCCATAAACCTAACCCTAACTCTAAAGCCAATTTGAACCATAACATGAAATATTAACCTAATCCAACCTGGAACCCTGTACCTTACCCTAATAATGCCCCTAGCTCTAAACCTTACCCTAAAACTTAACCTTTACATTTACACTATACTTACCCATAACCCTAACCCTAAATCTATCTCTAACCATAATCCTAGAGCTGACATTAGCCCTAGCACTAATGAAGCCCTAACCCTAACACAAATCCTTGCCCTAATCCTAGCCCAAAACTTAATTTTAATCCTAACCCTAACCCTAATACAAGCCCTAACCCTAATTTTAACCCTTGCCCTAGTTCTAAAGCTAGTGATAACATCAGGCCTAGCCATAACCATAACCCTAACCTAGCCCTAAACCTAGGCTTAGCCTTAACACTAAACCTAGCTGTAAACCTAGCCCTAATAAAGCCATACCTAACCCTACCAAACCCTAACTCTAACTCTCAACCTAGCCCTATACCTAGATTTAACCCTAACCCTTATGATAACCCAAACCCTAGCCCAAATCCTAGCCATAACCTACATTTAATTCTAACTCTAAATCTAACACTAACCGTAAGCCTAAACCATACCCTATCACTATCTTTAACCCTAATGCTAATTTGAAAACAAGCCTTACCCTAGTGCTAGCACTCAAAAAATAAAACAAGCCATAGCTCTTAAACTACCACTTAACCTAACCATACCCTAAACCTACACCTAGCCCTAACACTAACCCTAATTCAAGTCCTAACGCTAACCTTAGAACTAATACTAACTCTCTGACACTAACACTGACCCTAGCTCTATACATCACCCTATCCCTAAACCTAATCCTAACACTACACCTAGCCCTAAACCTAACTCTAAAATAGCCCTAATTGTAATGCCAGTTCTTACATTAGCCATACCCCTAAACCTAACACAAAACATATCCCTAATCCAAGGACTAACCCTAACTTTAACCCTAACCCTGACCCAGTCCCTGATCCTAAAACTAATCCTAACTTTAAACATCACCCTAACCTTAAATTAACCCTGACACCAGACCTTTCCTTAACCCTAACCCTAACACTAGCCCTAATCTTAACCCTAGTTTATACATTAGTCATTGTCAAAACACTAGCAATAACCCTAATACAAATTCTACCCCTAATTCTAATTCTAACCCTAGTTTAAACCCTAATCTTAACTCCAACTAGCCGTAACCCTAACCCTAAACCGAGCCCTATCCCTAGCTCTAATCTTAACACTTACCCTAAGACAAACCCTAAATCAAATGCTAACCCTAGTCCTAACCCTAATCCGTAGCCTAACTTAAACACTAATAGTATTACTAGTCCTAACCCTAGCCCTTATTCTAGTTCTATCCCTAACCTTGACCCTTATTCTGATCCTAACAGTAACCCTAGGTCTAAATCTGACTCTAACCCTAAACCAAACCCTAACACTAGCCCTACCGGTAAGCCTATTCCTATACCGGACAATAACACTAGATCTACACCCCAAACTAATCCTAAATATAACTATTATTCTAGCACTAGACCTAAAGAAAACCCTAGCTGTAGCACTAACAATAACCCTTAACCTAAACTGAACACTTATCCTACTCCTAGACCTAACAGTAGTCCTAATTCTGGCTCTATCCCTAACCCTTATCCTATCCAGAACACTGACCCTGACCCTAACCTATCTCTAAACCTGACCCTAACCCAAAACCTAGTCCTAATACTAGACCTAGCCATAACACTCACCCTAATACTAGCCCTAAACATAACCCTATCCCTAACACTATTTTAACCCTAAACTTAACCCAAACAGTAGCCCTAACCATAGTCCTAACACTAGCCATAAACCTAACAAAAACCCTAGCCATAATCCTAGGCCTAAATTTAGCCCAAATCATAACACTAACCCTAACTCTAGACCTAACACTAACACTTGCCTTAGACCTAACCCTAGCTGAAAGCCATACCTTTAACCTAAACAAAACCCGAGCCCTATACTAAACCATAACCCTAACCCTAGCTGTTATCCTAACCTTAATCGTAGCTCAAACTTTAGTTCTAACCCTGTCAATTAACCAAACCCTAACCCTAATCCTAATTATAGCCCTATCCCTAACACTAAACCTAACCCTAAACATAAACGTATCCCAAGACCTAACCATAAACCTAAACCTCACCATAGCCCTAGCCCTAGCAGAAACAATAAGCCTTACACTAAACCTAATCCTAAGACTAGCCCTAAATCATAACCTAACCCTATTGCTAACCCTAAATATAACATTATCTATTAGCCTAAAACTAACCCTAACTGTAATAAAAACTCTACCCATAAGCCAAACCCTGAACAAAACCCTAACCATAAAAAATATCCCTAGACCTGAATGTAAACCTAACCCTCACCCTAGACATTTCCCTAGCTCAAACCCTAACCCTTACCCTAACCTAACCCTAACCCTAGCCCTAAACCTAACTTACCACAAACCAAACCCTAGACCTATCCCTAAACCTAACTCTAATTTGAGACTTACTCCAAACCATAACCTAGCACTAACCCTAGCTCTAAATCTATCCATTATACAAAACATAACCCTAACCTAATGCTAACCTTAACCCTATTGCTAAACCTAACCCATCCATTACCCTAAACCTTAACTGAAACCTAAACCTAACCCTATCCATTACCCTAACCCTAAGCCTAAACCTAAGACTAATTCAAGCCCTAAACCTAAACTTTGACCAAAACCAAATGCTATCCCTGACCCTAAACCTAATAGTACCCTTAACTCTAAACATGACCCTTACCCTAAACATAGCTCTGACACTAGACCTAGCAATAACCTATCCCTAACACTATCCTAAATCATAACTCTAGACTTGACATTAGCCCTAGGCTAGTTCTAGCCCTTAACCTAAAATAAACCCTAGCCCTAAACTTAGCCTTAATCCTAATCTAAAAATATCCATATCCCTAATCCTAATTCTAACCCTCACCCTACCCCTAAAGCTAGTTATAACCCCACCCATTCCCCTAAACTTAATCCTAACTCCAATGCTAATCCTAAACTTAGCCCTACACCTAGGCCTACCCTAACACTAACCTTGGCCCTAATCCTAGCCCTATTTTACCTTTAACTCAAACCCTAAGCTTAAGCCTAGTCCTAAATCTATATCTAAATCTTGTTGTAGTCATTTCCCTAGTTCTAACTCTTTCCCTTCCCATAACACTAACCCTAGCCCTAACCCTAACCCTGGATCTAACCCTAACTCTAAATTTAACCCTAAACCTAAGCCTACACCTCACACTAACACTAGCCCTAACCCTAACACTAATTCAAAATCTAGCCTTAACCCTAGCCCTAGCCCTAAAACAAAGCCAAGCCATAGCCATAACCCTAACCCTAATGCATAGAAGTCAAGATGAAGTGAAACCTGAAAACACAAACTCTTCCTGACAGCGAACCTTGAACTGAAAGGCCCAACCTGGGAAACATGGTAATGCTAAGTAAAAGATGAATCCTGACCGGTATCAAAAAAATTTGAACAAAACTAACTCTAACCTGAACATTAGTTCTAACCCTAGCCCTAACCCAAATCCTAAAACTAAGCCTTTCTTGTTTATAGAGCTTGATCGTAAAAGTTCCAAACTTGGGGTTCCTAGTAGGGAAGGTAACAGATGAATCCTGAACAGTATCAAAAATTCTGACCAGTATTTGGGAAAGGTGTTTCAATACATGCCTATTTCCTCTGTTTTCTTCTAATGTGCTCTTGGATAAACTGTTTTTTCATGCTTCAGCTTAAGGTACATTCACAAGAAACAAACCAGAACATGCTGACAGCGAAGTGATTGAGTGTGAAGTTTCATGCAGCTAGCACCAACCCTGTTTCATTCACACCTATAGGCCATAATGTAGTGAAAACTAAAAATTCAAACTTTCTTGACACTGAACCATTGAACCTTGAAGGCCCAAACTTGGGGAGCCTACTAAGGTTAGTCAAAGATGAACCCTTTACAGTATCAAAGTAACCTGACCAAAAAAAATTCAAAGCTCTTTCAGCACATGTGTATTTTGCTTGCTACTAAAGCACTCAGAGATAAAACTGCTTCTTTCTACTTCAGCTTAGGGATACTTCACAGGAAACACACCAGAGAATATATACTGAGAACTTATTGAATGTGTGAAATTTCAAGTAGCTATCACAAACCCTGTTTGATTTCCAGCTTCATTTCCATTCATCACTTTAGGGCAAAAAAAAGAGAAACATGAAAATTGAAACTTTCCTGAGAGAAAACCCTTTTATGTAGGAGGCCCAAACATTTGGAGTATAGTCAAAATGGGAAAAAGGTGAATCCTGCCCAGTATCATAGAAATTAAAAAAAAAAAAAAAAAAAAAAAAAAACTAACTCTAACCCTAACACCTGATCTAAACCTAGTCCTAACACTAAATCTAACACTAAACCTAATCTGTCCAGAGAAGCTTTGATCATAAAAGTTTCAAAATTGGGGAGTCTAGTGGGGCAAGCTTACAGATGAATCATGGGCAGTTTCAAAGAAATCAGACAAAATATTTGGGTGAGCTATTTCAGTACATGCATATTTCCCTGTTTTCTCCTAAAGTGTTCTCAGATAAATTCGTATTGCATGCTTCAGCTTATTACTCATTACACAAGGAACAAACCAGAGAGTGCCCAGAGAACTGATTGAGTGTGTGAAGTTTTAAGCAGTTAGCACCAACCTATTTTGATTTCCAGCTCCATGACCATTTACCCATGTAGGTCAAAATGAAGTGAGTCTGTAAAATACAAATTGTTCCTGTCAGCAAAGAATTGAACCGAGAAGGCCGAAATCTGGGGAACATAGTAAGGCTAGGTAAAAATGTATCCTGCCCAGTATCAAAGAAATTTGAACAAGACAAACTCTAACCCTAAAACTAGACCTAACTCTAACCTAACCTGTTTAGAGAACCATTGATCACAGAAGTCTCAAAGATGAGGAGCCTAGTAGGGCAAGCTAACAGATGAAGCCTGCCCAGTGTGAAAGAAATCTGACCAAATGATTGGGGAAGGTAGTTCAGTACATGCATTTTTTCCTGTTGTCTCCTAAAATGCCCTCACATAGTGTTGTTTTTGCATGCCTCATCTTTGGGATACTTTCATAAGGATAAAACCAGAGTGTCCTCACAGAGAACTTATTGAGTGTGTGAAGTTTCAAGAAGCTAGCAAAAACTCTGCTTTATTTCCAGCTCCATTTCCATTTAACCATATTGGTCAAAATGAAATGAAACTTTAATATAAAAACTGAAATACTGACAGCAAACCAGTGAACCTAGAAGGCCCAAACCTGGGGAACATAGTAAGGCTAGGTAAAAGATAAATCTTGCCTAGTATCAAAGAAATTTGAACAAAACTACTGTAAACCTAACACTAGATCTATCCTTAATCCTAACCCTACATCTCACCCTAGCCTGTTTAGAGAATCTTTGATCATAGAAGTCCCAAACTAAGGGAGCCTAGTGGGGCAAACTAACAGATGAATCCTTCACAATAACAAAGAAATCTGAGCAAATAATTAGGGGAAGTGTTTCAGTATATGCATATTTCCTTTATTTCTCCAAAAGTGCTCTGGGATAAAGTTGTTTTGCATGTTTCAGCTGAGGGCAACATTCACAAGGAACAAACCAGGGACTGCCCACAGAGAACTGAATGAGTGTGCAGTTTCAAGCAGCTAGCACCAACCCTGTTTGATTTCATGCTCCATTTCTCTTCAACAAAATAGTTCAAAATTAAGTGAAAACTTAAAATACAAACTGTTCCTGACAGCAAACCATTGAACTGAGTAAGCCCAAACTAAGTAACATTGTGAGGATAGGTAAAAGATGAATCCTGCCCAGTATCAAAGATACATGACTCTAACCCTAACACTAGGTTTAAACCCTGCCTTCAAACTAACCATAAACCTAACCCTAATCTATTTAGAAACTTTTATCATAGAAGTCACAAATTAAGGGAGCCTAGTGGGGAAAGCTAACAGATAAATCTTGTGCAGTATCAAAGAAATCTGACCAAACAATTTGGGGAGGTAGTTCAGTATATGCATATTTCCCTGTTGTCTCCAACAGTACTTTTGGATAAATATGTTTTTGAATTCTTCAGCTTTGGGATAGAATTACGGTGGTTTTAGTGTTAGAGTTAGGGTTAGGGCTAGGATTATCATTAGGTTAGGGTTAGGTTTAGTGTAGTGGATCTGGTTAGATTTAGGTTTAGGTTTAGGGTTAGGGTTAGATTTAAGTTTAGGGTTAAGGTTAGGGCTATGGTTACGTTTAGGTTTATGGTAAGGATTAGGTTTTGAGCTAGGGTTAGGGTTATAGCGAGTATTAGGTTTAGGGTTAGGTCTAGGTTTAGTTTTCTGGTTAGGGTTAGCGTTATGGTTAGGGTAAGGCTAGGGTTACCAATAGGTTTAGGGTTAGGTTTAGTGTATTTTGTAAGTTTAGAGCTAGGGTTAGGGCTAGGGTTAAGTTTCGGATTAGGGCTAGGGTTAGGGTTAGATTTATGGATATTTCTAGGTTTATGTTTATGGTAAGTGTTAGGCTGTGTGTAAGGGTTGGGACTAAGGATAGCGTAAAGTTAGTATTAGGGGTAGGGTTAGATTAGGGTTATGCTTAGGGCTACGTTAAGGCCTAGGATTAGCTCTAGGTTTTTTTTTTTTTGGTCTAGGGTTAGGGCTGTGGGTAATGTAAGAACTGGGGATATGAGTAGGGCTAGTTTGAGGCTTAGGGTTATGGCTCGGTCTAGTGTTAGGTTTATATTTTTGGTTAGGGTCAGGTTTAGAAGTAGGTTTATTGTTAAAGGCTAGTCAGTGTTCAGGTTAGAGTTACAGTCAGGGTTATAGCCAGAATTAGGACTAGGTTTAGGTCTAGGGGTAGGTGTAGTGTTTGGTTTAGGGTAAGGGTTATTGTTAGGGCTAGTACTAGGTTTTTGTTTAGGTCTAGGGCTAGAGTTAAAGCTAGATTTTGGATTAGATTTAGGTCTAAGGCTAGTGGTAGAGTTAGGTTTAGGAATAAGTTTATCAGTAGTGCCAGTGTTAGAGTGAGGTCTAGGGTTAGCATCTAAGACCTAGTTTAGTGTTAGGGTCAGAATAAGGGTCAGGGTTAGCATTAGAGTTTGGGATAGGATTAGAGCTAAAATGAGGGCTAGGGTCAGAACTATTATTGGGATTAGGATTTTGGTTACCCTAATGATTAAGGATAGGTCTAGGGTTACCATTAGGGTTAGGGTTTTGCTTAGGGTAAGGGATAAGGTTAGAGATAGAGTTAGGGTTAGAGTTAGGGTTAGGGTTAAAGCTAGGTTTAGAGCTTGGATTAGGGATTGTTTATTTGTAGGTTTGGGGTTAGGGTTAGGGCATTGGCTAATGTTAGAACTAGGGTTACAATTAGGGTTAGTTTTAGGGTTAGGGTTAGGAGTAGGTCTAGTGTTAGGGTTAGGTATAAGGTAAGGGTGATATTTAGAGCTAGGGTTAGTGTTAGGATATGAATCAGGGTCTGGGATAGAGTCAGGAATCAAATTAGTGATAGAGTTACTGTTAGTTTTTTGTTTAAGGTTAGGATGAGGTCTAGAGCTAGGGTGAACATTAGGATATGAGTCTGTTTCAGGGTTACATTTAAGATTAGGGTTAGGAGTCGAATTTAGGGCTAGGGTTAGGTCTAGTTGTAGTTTTAGAGTGGTTTAAACTAAGCTTTAGGGTTAGGGCCATTGCTCAGATTTGTTTTACTTCTAGGGTTAGGATTAGGGCTAGTTTTATTATTAACATTAGAGTTAGGGCTAGTGTTAGTATTAGGCTTAGACATAGGTTTATGGTCAGATTTAGAGTTAGGGTTAGAAATAGGGTTAGGACAATTACTAAGGATAGGGCAAGCATTAGTGCTAGGTTTAGGGTTAGGTTTGGGGTTATGGTAAGGAATAGGGTTAGAACTAGGGATAGGGCTAGTGTGAGAGTTAGAGTTAGTCTTAGTGCTAGAGCTAGGGTTAGGTTTAATTATAAGGTTACCGGTAGGGCCAGTGTTAGGGTTTGCTTTATGCTTAGGTTCAGGTTTAGACCTAGGGTTATTGTTTGTGTCAGAATAAGGGTCAGGGTTAGTGTTAGGGTTTGGGATAAGATTAGAGCTAGAATGAGGGCTAGTCAGGACTATTAAAAGGGTTCGGATTTTGGTTAGCCTAATAATTAGGAATAGTTCTATGGTTACCATTAGGGTTAGAGTTTTGCTTAGGGTTAAGGATAGGGATAGAGCTAGGGTTAGGGTTAGGTTTAGAGTTAAAGCTAGGTTTAGAGCTTTAATTATGGCAAGTTTTTTATGTAGGGTTAGGGCAATGGCTAATGTAAGATCTATGGTTACCGTTAGGGTTAGTTTTAGGGTTAGGATTAAGGGTAGGTCTAGTGTTAGGTTAGGTTTAAGGATAGAGTGATATTTAGAGCTAGGGTTAGTGTTAGGATATGAATGAGGGTCAGAGTTAGGGTTAGGACTTGAATTAAGGATAGGGTTACTTGTAGGTTTCGGTTTAAGGTTAGGAAGGGGTCCAAGCTAGGGTGAGCATTAGGAAACGAGTCTGTGTCAGGGTTACTTTTAAGGTAGGGTTAGGAGTCAAATTTAGGGCTAGGGTTAGGTATAGATGTAGTGTTACTGTGGTTTAAGTTAAGGTTTAGGGTTAGGGCTATTGCTTGGTTTGCTTTTACTGCTAGGGTTAGCGTTAGTGCTAATTCTATGATTAGCATTAGGGTTAGGGCTAGATTAGTGTTAGGCTTAAGCTTAGCATTAGGGTTACATTTAGATTTAGGGGTATATCTAGGTTTAGGGTTAGGACTAAGGATAGGACAAGGGTTAGGGCTAGGGCTAGATTATGGTATGTAATAGGGTTAGAATTAGGAATAGGGCTAGTGTGAGTTAGAGTTAGTCTTAGGGCTTGGGTTAGGGAATTGGATAAATTAGGGCTAAGATTAGGTCTATGGTTAGTGTTCAGCTTAAATATAGAGTAGGGTCTGAGTTAGTATTAAGTTTAGTTTAAGGGATAATGTTGTAGCTAGGTTTAGCGGTAGGGTGGTATTTAGAATTAGGGTTAGAGCTTTGGTTATGGTTAGGGTTATGATTAAGGCTAGGTTCAGTGCTGGGATGAGGCATAGTGTTTGTTTTAGGGTTAGAGCTAGGATTTGGGGTACAGCTACTTTCAGGTCTAGAATTATGTTTAAAGGTAATATTATGTTTAAGATAATGGCTACGTTTAGGGTAATGGTGAGGTTTAGAGGTAGGGTCAGCTTTAGGGCTAGGGGTTTTTATGGACATTCTCTGGGTTAATTTTTGGGATAAGGTCTAAATTTAGGGATTGAATAGTGTTAGGGTTAGGGTTAGAATAATGATAGTGTTAGTATTAGGGCCCCGGTTAAGTTTAGGTTTATGGATAGAAATAGGATTAGAGATAGCATTAGGTTTAGACCTAGGGTTAGCATTATGGTTAGGGAAATGTTTATGTTAATAGATAGGGTTAAACTAGGCTGGGTCTAAGGTTATTATTATGATTATGTCTAGGGTTATGATTAGGGCTTGGGCTAGGTTTAAAGCTCAGGATAGGGCTCAGATTATGGATAGGTTTCAGGTTAAGTTAGTGCTATGGTTAGGGTTATGGCTAATATAAGTACTAGAGTTACATTTGGGGCTAATTTTATGGTTAAGGTTAGGGCTAGGTTGAGTGTTCAGGTTAGGGTTAAGGTCAGGGTGATATTTAGAGCTAGGGTTCATATTAGTGTCAGAGTCAAAGTCAGAGTTAGTTTTAGGGTTCGACTTAAAACTCGAATTAGGTTTAGGGTGAGGGGTAGGTGTACGGTTAAAGTTTCGTTTAGTTTAAGAATTAGTGTTAAAGCTATGGCTCAGTTTTGTTTTAGGCTAGGGCTAGGATTAGGGCTAGTTTTAGGATTAGTGTTAGGCTTAGGGCTAGTGTTTGGTTTAGGCTTAGGCTTCAGATTAGGGTTAGATTTAGAGATAGGTGTTGATCTAAGGTTAGTGCTAGGGCTAAGGATAGGGCAAGGGTTAGGACAATGGTTAGGGCTAGGGGTATGTTTATGGTAAGGAATAGGGTTAGAACTAGTGATAGGGCAAGTGTAAGAGTTAGAGTTCATCTTATGGCTAGGTTTATAGTTATGGTTAGAGATAGGGCTATATTAGGGCTAGGGATAGTGTTAGGTTTAGGGTTAGAGTTAGGGTTACGTTTAGTTTAAAGGAATGGGTTATAGCAAGATTGAGATCTTGGCGAGGGTTAGTATTAGGGTTAGGAATAGGGTTTAGGGATAGGATGAGGGCTATTGTTTGTATTAGGTTTAGGGCTAGTATTAGGTCTAGGTCTAATTAGGTTAGGTTTAGGGTTAGGTCTAGGGTTACAATTAGCGTACATTTAATGTTAGGTTTATGGCTTGGTCCAGTGTAAGGGTTAGGTATAGGGTAATTGTCAGTTTTAGAGCTAGGGTTATTATTAGGGTCAGAATCAAGGTTAGGGTTTGGGTTAGGTTAGGGTTTAAGTTTAGGGCTCAAATTAGCATCAGATTTAGGGTTAGGGTAATGACAGGGTTAGGTTTAGGGTTTAGTTGTGGTTTAGTGTAATGGGTAGGGTTAAGTTAGGCCCAGGTTTAGCATAATGGTTAGGGTTAATGGATAGAGTTAGACCTAATTTTAGGTCCAGGGTTATGTATAGAATTAAGTTTTAGTTTGGGGTAGTGTTAGGTTTAAGTTAAGGGTTAAAGCTAGGATAAGGACTCTGATTAAGGCTAGGTTTTTGGTTAGGTTAGGGCTAGGGTTAAGACTATGGCTAATGTACACAGCAAGGTTATGATTAGTGCTAGTTATAAGGTCAGGTTAAGGCTAGGTCTAGTGTTAGGGATAGATTTACATTTACAGTGCTTTTACAGCTAGGTTTAGTGTTAGGTTCAGAGTCAGGTTCAGGGTAGTTTTCACATTAGGACTAGAATTAGGGATAGAGTTGTGGATAGGGTTTGGGCTAGGTGTAAGTTTAGGGTTTGTTTTAGATTAAGGGTTAAGATTAGGGCTATAACTCAGTTTTGTTTTAGAGCTAGGGCTAGGATTAGGGCTAAGATCAGGTCTAGGTTTAGGGTGATGGTAAGGAAAATGTTTAGAACTACCCTGTATGACTAAGGCAAGAGTTATATTAAGTCTTAGGGCTAGGGTTATATTTAGTGTTAGGGATAGGGCTAAGTTAGCTCTGGGATTAGGGCAAGTGTTAATGTTAGAGTTAGGCGAAGGTTAGGGCTAGGTTTAGTGTTAGGGTTTGGATTAGGGTTAGGTTTAGGGTAAGGGATGAGTTTATACCTAGTTTTACAGATAGGGTGAGGGTTAGAATTAGGGTTAGGGTTAGGGTTATGATAAAGGCGAGGATTATGTCTAGGATGTGTGTTAAGGTTTGTGTTAGGGATAGAACTAGGATTAAAGCTAGGGCTAATGTCAGGTCTAGGGTTAGAGTTAGGAATAGTTTTCAGGTTAGGTTTATATCTAGGTCTATTGTAAGGGTTAGGTTTATGGTTAGGGTCAGGTTTAGAGCTAGGGGTATTATTAGGGCCAGGGTTAGGGTTTAGGTTAGGTTATGGTTTATGTTGAGGGATCAAATTAGCATTAGGTTTAGTGATAGGTTAATGATAGTTTTAGGTTTAGGGTACAAGTTAGTTGTAGGGTAATGGATAGGGTTAGGGATGGGCATAGGATTAGGGTTTGGTCTAGGGTTAGCATAAGGGTTAGGGTTATCCTTAGGGTAATGGATAGGGTTAGAGCTAGGGTTAGGGCTAGGGTTATGCTTAAGATTGGATCTAAGTTTAGGCTTAGGCTTAGGGTTAGGGCTATCGATAGCCTTAGGATTACCTTTATGGTTAAAGATAGGGTAGGGATTGGATTCGGGCTAGGCTTTGCAATAGTTATGGCTATGGCTAAATTAAGAACTTGTTATGATTAGGGCTAGTTTTAGCGTTAATTTTAGGGCTAGCTATAGTTTCACGGTTAGGCAGATGTTTAGAGCTAGGGTTAAGGTCAGGGTCCGTGTTCAGATTAGGATTATGGTTAGAATTAAAGCCAGAATTAGGACTAGGTTTAGGTCCAGGGGAAGAGTTAGTGTTTGGCTTAGGCTAAGGGTTATTACTAGGGCTAGATCTAGGTTTTTCTTTAGGTCTAGGGCTAGTGTTATGGCTATATTTAGGATTAGAGTTAGGTCTAGGTCTAGTGTTAGATTTTGGTTTAGGGTTAGGTTCCGGTTTAGACCTACAATTAGTTTTAGGGTCAGAATAAGGGTCAGGGTTAGGGTTAGGGTTTGGGTTATGGTTAGAGCTAGAATGAGGGCTTGATTTAAGAATAGTAATAGGATTAATGTTTGCGATAGGTTAAGGATTAGGGTTAGAATTAGAATTAGAATTAGTATTAGGGTTTGGCTTAGGGTAAGGGATAGTGTTAGAGCTAGGTTTAGGGCTAGGGTTAGGGTTAAAATGAGTTTTAGAGCTCAGATTAGGGCAAGTCTTTGTGTTAGGATAAGGGCTAGGGTTAGAGTAACAGCTAATGTAAGAACTATGGTTACAATTAGGGTTAATTTTAGGGTTATGGTTAGGAGTTAGACCTCTAGTGTTAGGATTAGGTTTAAGGCTAGGATGATATTTAGAGCTAGTGTTAGTGTTACGTTAGTAGTCAGGGTCAGGGTTAGTTTTAAGGTTAAGGTTAGACTGAAATTATGGCTATGGTTACTGTAAGTGTTTGGTTTAAGTTTAGGATGGTGTTTAGAGTTAGGGTGAGTGTTAGGATATGAGTCAGAGTCAAGGTTAGTATTAAGATTAAGGTTAGGACTCAAATTAGGGCTATGGTTAGGTCTAGGATTAGTATTAGGATTTGGTTTAAGTTAAGATGTAGTATTAGGGTTGTTGCTTGGTTTTAATTTGCTGCTAGGGTCAGGGATAGGGCTAGTTTCACGAGTAGCATTAGGGTTTGGGCTAGTGTTTATATTAGGCTTAGGCTTAGGGTTAGTGTTAGATTTAGAGTTAGGGATAGATCTAGGGTTACAGCTAGGAATAAGGACAGGGCAAGTCTTATGGCTAGGGTGAGAGCTAGGGTTAGGGTTATGGTAATGGTAGGGTTAGAACTAGGGATAGGGCTAGTGTGAAAGTTAGAGTTAGTCTTAGGGCTATGGTTAGGGTTAGGGATAGGGTTAAATTAGGGCTAGAAATAGGCATTAGGGATAGGTTTATTGTTCAGTTTAGGCCTAAAATTAGGTTTAGGTTTGGGGTTAAGTTTACGGTAAGGATTGGCATTATAGCTAGGTTTAGAGGTTGAGTGAGGGTTAGAATTAGGGTTAGGCCTATGGTTAGGGTTAGGTTTATGATTAAGGCTGGTTTTAGGGCTTGGATGAGGGCTAGGGCTAGGGTTTTTTTGGAGGTAGGGCTAGAATTAGGGCTAGGACTAGTATCAGGTCTAGGGTTAGGTTTATGGATATAGGTAGTGTAAGGGTTATGTTTAGTTTTAGGTCAGCTTTAGAGCTATGGGTATTATTAGGGTCAGGGCCTTGTTTAGGGTTTGGGATAGGCTTTGGTTTAAATTTAGGACTTGAGTTAGCATTAATGTTAGTGTTAGGGTAATGATAGTGTGAGGTTTAGGGTTTAGGTTTGGATTAGGGTAATGGATAGGGTTAGGATTAGGAATAGGTTTAGGTTTAGGCCTAGGGTTAGCAATAGTTTTAGGGATATAGTTATGGCGATAGATATGTTTAGAGCTAGGTTTAGGGCTAGGGTTATGTTTATGATTAAGGCTAGGGTTAGGGTTCGTGTTAGGGTTAAAGCTTAGGTTAGGCTTTGAGTTAGGTCTAGGTTTTTTATTAAGTTATTGCTAGGGTTAGGGTTATAGCTAATATAAGTACCAGGGTTACATTTAAGGCTAAATTTAGATTTAGGGTTGGGGCTAGGTCTAGTGTTAGGTTTAGGTTTAGGGTTAGAGTGATCTTTAGAGGTAGGTTTCGTGTTATGGACGGATTCAGGGTCAGGGTTAGTTTTGGGTTCAGCTTAAAACTTGAATTAGGGCTAAATTTAGGGTTAGGCTTAGGGTTTGGTTTAGGTTAAGGGTTAGGTTTAGGGCTATGTCTGGAATTTATTTTAGGACTAGGGCTAGGATTAGGGCTAGTTTTAGTATTAGAATTAAGGTTAGCGCTAGTGTTAGGTTTAGGTTTAGGCTTAGGTTTCAAGATAGATTTAGAGTTAGATTCAGATCTAGGTTAGGGCTAGGGCTAAGGATAGGGCTAGGGTTAGGGCTAGGATTATTGTTCCAGTAAGGTGTAGGTTTAGAACTAGGAATGGGGCAAGAGTGAGAGTTAGAGTTAGTCTTAGGGCTAGGGTTAGGGCTAATATTAGGGATAGGCGTAAATTAGGGGTACGATTAGGGCTAGGGTTATAGCTAAAATTAGGACTAAGGTTAGTGTTAGAGTTAGTTCTAAGGTTAGGGTTAGGGTTAGGATTAAGGCTAGGTTTAGGGCTAGGATAAGTCCTGGGGTTAGTGTTAGGGTTCTAGCTAGGATTAGGGCTAGTGCTAATGTCAGTTCTAGGGTTACAATTGGGGATAGATTTACAATGTTTTATGGCTAGTTAGATTAGTTAATGGTTAGTTAATGGTTAGATTTAGGGTAAGGGTCAGGTTTAGGGCTAGGGAAATTATTAGGTTAAGGTTCAGGGTTAGAGTTTGTTTGAGGTTAGGTTTTAGGTTTAGGGCTCTAATTAGCTTTAGGGTCAGGATTAGGGTAATGATAGGTTTTTGTTTAGGGTTCAGTTTAGGTTTAGGGTAATTGATAAGGTTAGGGCTAGCAATAGTTCTAGAGTGAGCATTAGGGTCAGGGTAATAGTACAATGGATAGGATTAGAGCTAAGCTTAGGGATAGAAATTGGTCTTGTGTTAGGGTTAGGGTTATGGTTAGATCTAGGGTTAGGGTTAGGGTTCTGCTTACTGTAAGAGTTGGGTTTTGAGCTAGAGTTAGGGCTAGGGCGAGGGTTGGGTTTAGGGTTAGGTCTAGGGATAAGATTACAGTATGGTTAGGGTTAGGGTTATGATTAGGAGTATGGTCATCATTAGGGGTAGTGTTAGGGTTAGGGTAATGGATATGACTATATGTAGGTTTAGGTTTATGGTTGGAGTTACATTGAGGTCTAGGCTTAGGGTTAGAGCTATGATTATGGTTCGGTTTATTATAAGGGTTAGACCTAAGTCTATGGTGAGAGTGAGGTTTAGGGTTAGGTCTAGGATTAGTTTTCTGGTTAGGTTTAGGCTTAGGTTTAGGCCTAGGGTTATCAATACAGTTAGGGTTGTGTTTAGGGTAATGGGTATATTTAGAGCTAGGTTTAGTATTAAGGTTAATGTTATTATTAGGGCTAGGTTTAGGGTTAGATTTAGGGAAAGGTGTATATTTATATTTATATTTATATTTAGGGTAAGGGTTAGACTTTGAGCCAGGGTGAGGACTAAGGCGAAGGTTAGGTTAGGGTTAGTGTTACAGTTTGTGTTAGGGTTATGCCTAAGCCTAGGTTAAGGCCTAGGATAAGATCCAGGTTTTGTGTTAGGTTTAAGCCTAGGGTTAGGGCTATGGGTATTATAAGAGCTAGGGTTATTATTAGGGCTAGTATTAGGGTTAGAGTTATGGCTAGGTCTAGTGTTAGGTTTAGATGTTGGTTAGGCTCAGGTTTAGAGATAGGTTTACTGTTAAAGGCAAGGTCAGTGTTCAGGTTAGATTTACGGTTAGGGTGAAAGCCAGAATTAGAACAAGGTTAGGTTTAGGAGTAGGGTTAGTGTTTGTTTTAGGTTAAGGGTTATTGTTAGGACTAGGACTAAATTTTGTTTAGGTCTAGAACTAGAGTTATTGGTAGATTTAGGATTTGGTTTAGGTTTAGGGCTAGTGTTAGGGTGTGGTTTAGGTATAAGTTTACTATAAGGATTGTTTCAGGGTTCAGTTTAGGGTTAGGTTCAGGTTTAGACCTATAATTAGTGTTAGTGTCAGAATAAGGGTGAAGGTTAGGGTTAGGTTTTCGGTTAGCATTGGAGCTAGAATGAGTGGTTGTGTTAGGACTAGAAATAAGATTACACTAAGGATTAGGATTAGGACTAGGGTTAGCATTATGGATAGGGTTTGGCTTAGGGTAAGTAATCCGGTTAGGGCTAGAGTTAGGGTTAGGTTTATGACTAGGGTTAGGGTTAATGTTATGGTTAAATCAAGTGTTCAGGCTCAGATTAGGGCTATTTTTGTGTTAGGGTTAAGGCTAGAGTTAGGGCTAAGTCTAATGTAAGAACTATGTTTATAATTAGGTTCAGTTTTAGGGATGGGATTTGGGCTGGTCTAGTGTCAGCATTAGATTTAGGGTTAGGGTGATATTTAGAGCTATGGTTAGTTTTAGGCCTAGGACTTGAATTAGAGCTAGGGTTATGGCTAGTTGTAGGATTAGGGTTTGATTTAGGTTAAGGTTTAGTGTTAGAGCAATGGCTCGGTTTTGTTTTAGGGCTAGGACTAGGGTTAGGGCTAGTTTTAGGATTAGCAATGTTATTAGGGCTAGGGGTAGGGTGAGGTTTAGGCTTAAGTTTAGGGTTAGATTTAGAGTTATGGTTAGATCTAGGGTGAGGGCTATAGCTATGATGAGGGCTAAGATTTGGGGTAAGGTAACGGATAGGTTTAGAAATTAAAATATGGCTAGGGTGAGAGTGAGTTTGTCTTAGGACTAGGGTTAGGGGTAGGGTTAGGGTTAGGGTTAAATTAGGTCTAGGATTAGTGCTAGAGTTAGTGTTAGTGTTAGGCCTATGGTTAAGGGTAGGGTTAGCGTTTGTGTAATTGTTAGGGTTAGGGTTAGATTTAGGGAATGTGATGGGTTTATAGTTAGGTTCAGGTCTCAGTCAAGGGTTAAAATCAGGGGCAGAGCCATGGTGAAGTTTTGGATTAGGATTAAGGCTAGGTTTGGGGCTAGGATGACGGGTAGGTTTTGTGTTAGGGTAAGGGCTAGAATTAGGGCTAGGACTAATGTCACGTCTAGGGTTATGGTTAGGGTTAGGTTTATGGCTAGGTCTAGTGTAAGGGTTAGGTTTAGGGTAAGGATCAGGTTTAGAGCTGGGTGTATTATTAGGGTCAAATTCCAGGTTAGGGTTTACTTTAGGTTAATATTTAGGGTTAGGGCTCAAATTAGCATTAGGGTTAGGGTTAGAGTAATGAATAGGATTAGGTTTATGGTTCAGGTTAGTTATCGAGTAATGTATAGGGTACTTTTAGGAATACTGCTAGGTTTAGGCCTAAGGTTAGTATTTGGGATAGGCTTATGTGTAGGGTAATGGATAGAGTTAGTGCTAGTGTTAGGGATTGGGTTAAAGTTAGGATTAGGACTAGTGTTAGGGTTAGGCCTAGGGTTAGTGTTAGGGTTAGGTTTGGGTTAAGTGTTTATGGTTAGGGCTAAGGCGATGTTTAGAGTCAGGGCTATGATTAGAATTAGGGTTAGAGTTAGGGCTAGTGTTAGCATTAGTGTTAAGTTTATATTTAAGGTAATGGATAGAATTTGAGGTAGGATTTGTGCTATGGTTACAGTTAGGATTAGGGCAAGGGTTAAAGTTAGGGTTAGGGTTAGGGTTACATTTAGGGTAAGAGTTAGAATTTGACCTAAGTTTAGGTCTAGGAAAGTGTGAGGGTTAGGGCTAGGGCTAAGGTTAGGATTAGGCTTACAGCTAGTTTTAGTGCTACATTTAGGGCTAAGATTTGGAGGGATGTTTATGGCTAGTGTTAAGACTATGGGTAATGTAAGAACTAGGATTATGTTTATGGCTAGTTTTAAGGTTAGGGTTATGGAAATGTCTAGTGTTAGGGTATGTTTTGGGTTAGGATAATGTTTAGAGCTAGGGTTTGTGTTAGGGTAAGGATCAGGGCTCAGGTTAGCATTGGATTTATGGTTAGGAGCACAATTTTACTAAGGTTAGTTCTAGTGATATTGTTAGTCATTGCATTAGACTAATGGTTATTGTTAGTGCTGGAGCTAGGTTTTTGTTGAGGGCTATGGCTAGAGTTATGACTATATTTAGGATTAAGTTTTGGTCTAGTGTTAATGTTATGGTTAGGTTTAGGTATAGGTTTACCCATAGGGCTAGTGTTACTGTTTGGTTTAGGGTTAGGGTCAGGCTTAGACCTAGGGTTAGTGTAAGGGTCAGAATAAGGTCAGGGATAGGCTTAGGGTTTGGGTTAGGGCTAGAGATAGAATGAGGCCTAGGGTTAGGACAAGTAATAGAGTTAGGGTTAGGGGTAGGCTAAGGATTAGGCTTAGGACTAGGGTAACATTAGGGGGAGGGTTGGCATAGGGTAAGGGGAGGGTTAGAGCTAGGGTTAGGGTTAGTGTTAGCATTAGGGTTAAAGCTAGAGTTAGGGTTCAAATTAAGGCTAGGTTTTGTGTTAGGATTAGGGCTATCACTAATGTAAGACCTGGTATTATGATTAGGGCTAGTTGTAGGATTAGGGTTAGGGCTAGGTTTAGTGTTCGGGCTAGGATTAGGGTTAGGGTGATGTTTAGAGCTAAGGTTAGTTTTAGGATCAGAGTCAGGGTCATAATTAGTTGAATGGTTAGGTTTAGGACTCAAATTAGGGCTATGGTAAGGGCTAGGCATAGTGTCAGGGTTTGGTTTAGGTTAAGGTTTAGGATTAAAGCTGTAGCTCAGTATTGGTTAAATGCTATGGCTATTGTGATGAATAGTTTTCAAATTAGCATTAGAATTAGGGCTAGTGTTAGGGTGAGGTTTAGGTTTTAGGTTAGGTTTAGATTTAGAGTGAGGGTTAGATCTAGGTTTAGGGATAGGGCTAAGTTTGGGGCTAGGGTTAGGGCGAGGCTTTAGGTCATGATAAAGGATAATGTTAGAACTAGGGCTAGGGTTAGGTCAAGAGTTAGAGTTAGTCTTAGGGCTAGGGATACGATTTGATATAGGGTTAGGGCAAAATTAGGTGTAGGATTAGAGCTAGATTTTGTAATAAAGCTAGGCATTGGTTTAGGTCTAGGTTTTGAATTAGGGTTAGGGTATGGTATGATATTATAGCTAGGTTAAGGGCTAGGGTGAGAATTCACTTTAGGGTAAGGCCTAGTGTTAGGGTTAGGGTTCGGTTTAAGGCTAGGTTTAGGGCCAGGATTAGAGCTTTTTTTTTTTTTTTTTTTTTTTTTTTTTTTTTTTTTTTTTTTAGCATAAGTGCTAACATTAGGGTTAAGGCTAATGTTAGGTCTAGGGTTATGGTTAGAGATAATTTCAGGATTAGGTTTATGGTTATGTATAGTGTAAGTTTTAGGTTGAGGGTTAGGGTCACTTTTGGAGATAGGGGTATTATTAAGGTCAGGGTAATGGTTAGGGTTTGTTTAGGTTAAGGTTTTTGGTTAGGGCTCAAATTAGGTTAGGATTATGTTTAGGGTTAGGATAATGGATATCTTTAGGTTTAGGGTTCAGGTTAGGTTTATGGTAATTAATAGGGTTAGGGTATTGGATAGAGTTTGGGTTATCCTAGGATTAGTATTAGGGTTAGGTTTAGGGTTAAGGTAATAGATAGGATTAGAGCTAGAGTTAGGGCTAGGTTTATGGTTAGGATTAAGGCTAGGGTTAGGATTAGGTTTAGCATTAATTTAGGGTTAAAGCTAGTGTTAGGGTTAGGGTTAGGGCTAGGTTTTAGTTTAGGTTAGGGTTAGGGTAGGGCTATAGCTAATATAAGACCTAGGGTTACGATTAGGCCTGTTTTAGGGTTACTGTTAGGGCTAGGTCTAATGTTAGGTTTAGGTTATGATTAGAGTGATGATTTGAAATAGGGCTAGTGTTAGGGTCAGAGTCAAGGTCAATTTCAGTTTTAGGGTTAGGGATAACACCTGAAATAAGGCTATTGCTATGGGTAGGTGTAAAGTTAGGTTTTTGTATTAGGGTTAGGGCAAGAATTAGGGCTAGTATCAGGTCTGATGTTACAGTTAGGTTAGTGTTAGTGTTAGGGCTAGGGCTCAGCTTTGTTTTAGATCTACAGCTAGGTTTAGAACTAGTTTTAGGATTAGCGATAGTTTTAGGGCTAGTGGTAGGGTGAGGTTCAGGCTTAGGGTTAGGGTTATATTTAGAGTTATGTTTTGATCTAGGGTTAGGAATTGGGCTAGGTTTAGGGGTTAGGTTAGGGCTAGTTTTGGGGTTAGGTTAGGGTTATGGTAACAGAGTTAGTACTAGAAATAGGTCTAGGGCAAGAGTTAGAGTTAGTTTTAGGTGTAGGGTTAGAGTTAGGGTTACAATTAGCACTAAATTAGGGCTAGGATTAGAGCTAGGGTTAGCGTTAGGGTGAGGGTTAGCATTAGTGTAAGTGTTGGATCAGGGTTAGGTTTAGGATTAGGGGAAGGGTTGTGGTTATACCTAGGTTCAGTGCTAGGGTGAGGGTTGAAACTAGGGATTGGGCTAAGGTTAGGATTAAGGTTAGGATAAAGCCTAGGTTTAGGGCTAGGTTGAGGGCTTGGGTTTGTTTTAGGATTAGGGCGAGAATTAGATCTTGGCTAATGTCAATTAGAGTTACGCTTAGGGATACTGTTAAGGTTAGGTTTACTGCTAGGTCTATTGTAAGGGTTAGGTTTCAGGAAAGGGTCCAGATTAAATCTAGGTGTATTGTTATGGTAAGTGACTTGTTTAGGGTTTGGTTTAGGTTATGGTTTAGGTTTAGGGCTTGATTTAGCATTAGAGTTCGGAATTGGTTTAGAGTAATTAATAAGGTTAGGTTTAGTGTTCAGGTTAGTTTTAGGAAATGGATAGGGTTAATGTTAGAGATACGTTTAGAGTTAAGCCTATGGTTAGCATTTGGATTAGGCTTATGTTTATGGTAATGGATAGGTTTAGGGCTAGGGTTATGTTTAGGATTAGGGCTAGGGTTAGAGTTTGGGTTAAGCCTATGGTTACTGTTAGAGTTAGGTTTAAGGTAAGTGTTAGGTTTTGAGCTATGGTTAGGGTTAGGGCAATGGTTAGGGTTAGTGTGACATCTAGGTTTAGGGTTAGTGTTAAGTTTAGAGCTAGGTTTAGCATTAGGGTTAGGGTTATGTTTAGGGTAATGGATAGAGTTAGAACTAGGGTTTGGCCTTTGTTATGGTTAGGATTAGAACTAGGGTTTGGATTAGGGTTAGGTCTAGATTTATATTTGGGCAAGGGTTAGTGTTTGAGCTAGGGTTAGGGTTAAAGCAAGGGTTAGGGTTAGAATTAGGTCTATGGTTAGGGTTAGGGTTATACTTCTAGATAGATTTTGTGTGAGGTTTGGGGCTAACTTTAGGGCTATATGTAATGTGAGATCTAGAGTTAGGGTTATGGCTAGGTCTATTATTATGGTTTTGGCTAGATTTGGGGTTAGCATAAAATTTAGAGCTAGAATTTGTGTTACAGAAAGGGACAGTGTTTGGGTTAGGGTTATGGCCAGAATTAGGACTAGGTTTAGGTGTAGAGGTAGAGGTAGTGTTTGGGTTAGGTTAAGGGTTACTGTGAGGGATAAGGGTAGATTTTCGTTTAGTTCTAGAGCTAAAGCTTGAATTAGGTTTAGATCTAGGGATAATGGTAAGGTTAGGTTTAGGTATAAGTTTACAAGTAGGGCTAGTGTTAGGGTTTGGTTTAGGGTTACGGTCAGGTTTAGACCTCTTGTTTGTGTTATGGTCAGAATAAGGGTCAGGGTTAGGTTTAGGTTTTTGGATAGGGTTAGAGATAGAATTAGATATAGGGTTAGGACTATTAATAGGTTTAATATTTTTTAGCCTAAGAATTAGGAATTGGTCTAAGGATACCATTAAAATTAGAGTTTTGCTTAGGGTAAGGGATAGGGTTAGACATAGGTTTAGGGCTGGAGTTAGGGTTATGGTTAGGGTCAAAGCTAGGTTTAGGGCTCAGATTAGTGCTAGTTTTTGTGTGAGGATTAAGGATAGGGTTAGGGCAATGACAAATATAACAACTGGGGTTACAATTAGGGTTAGATTTAGGGTTAGGTTAGGGGTAGGTCAGTGGTAGGGTTAGGTTTAAAGTTAGATTGATATTTATAGCTAGAGATAGTGTTAGGATATGATTCAGGTCAGAGTTATTTTTATGGTTAGGGTTAGGACTCGAATTAGCACTAGGGTTACTGTTAGGTTTGGTTTAAGTTTAGGGTGCTGTTTAAAGCTAGAGTTTGTGTTAGGATATGAGTCAGGTTCTGGTTTATTTTTAAGTTTAGGATTAGGACTTGAATTAGGGCTAGGGTTAGTTATAGGTGTAGTTCTAGTGTTTGGTTTAAGTTAAGGTTTAGTGTTAGGCCTCTTGCTCAGTTTTGTTTTAGTGCTATGGTTAGGGTTAAGGCTAGTTTTACGATTAACTTTAGGGTTAGGGATAGAGTTATGGTTTGGGTTAGGATTAAGGCTGAGTATAACACTAAGATTAGGGATGGGTATTGTGTTAGGTTTAGAGCAAGTATTATGGTTATGGCTAGTGTCAGATCTAGGTTTAGAGTTAGGGAGAGTCTTAGGGTTAGGTTTATGGTAGGTCAAATTTAAGTGTTACATTTAGGGAAAGGGTCAGGTTTAAAGCTAGGCATATTATTAGTGTCATGTCAGGCTTCGGGTTTGTGTTAGGATAAGGTTTAGGTTTAGGGCTCAAATTAGCATTAAGTTTAGAGTTAGGGTTAGGGTAATGGATAGGGTTAGGATTAGGGTTCATGCTAGGTTTAGAGTAATAGATATGGATTTGGTTTGTGATAGGTTTAGGGTTAGGCCTAGAGTTATCATTAGCATTATGGTACCATTAGGGTAATTTATAAGGTTAAACCTAGAGTTAGGGCTAGGGTTATGGTTCGGATTAGGGCTAGAGTAAGGGTTAGGGTCAGGGTTAGGGCAAGGGTTAGAGTTAGGATTAGGTTTTGGAAATAGTTTAGGGTTTGAGCTAGGGTTAGTGCTAGGGGAAGATTAGTGCTAGGGTGATGGTCATGGTTAGTGTTAGGGTTAGTGTTAGGCTTAGGGCTAGGGTTATCATTAGGGTTAAGGTAATAGATTTAGATGTCCGTTTAGAGTTATGGATAAGAGTTAGGTTTAGGTTTATGGTTACGGTTAGGATTTGAGCTAGCTTAGGTTAGGTTTAGGGTTAGGTTCACTGCTAGTTCTAGGGTTAGGTTTATGTTTATGTTTAAGGTATGTTTAGCTTTTGGTCTAGTGTTATAATTAGGGTAAAGTTTAGGGTTAAGGTAATGGGTAGGGTTCAAGCTAGGGTTATGTCTAGGTTTCAGGTTAGGATTAAGGCTAGGGTTAGGTTAGTGTTAGGCCCTCAGTTAGAGTAAGGGTTAGCTTAAGTTTAAGGGTTAGGGATTAAGGTAGGTTTAGGGCTGCAGTGAGAGTTAGGGTTACAGTCAGTGTTTGGTTAGGGTTAAAATTATGTTTATGGCTAAGGTTAGCATTAGGTTTATTGTTATGGTTAAGGTAGTGGATAGAGTTAGAGCTAGGGTTTGTGCTATGTTTAAGTTTAGGATTTGGGTGAGGCTTTGGGTTTGGGCTAGGGTTATGTTTATGGCAAGGTTAAGGGTTAGAGCTAGGATGAGGATTAGGGTTAGGTTTAGGGCTAGGTTTAGGGTTAGAGTTATGCTTAGGGTTAGGTTTAGGGCTACAATTAGGACTAGGTTTTGTGTGAGGTTTTGGGCTATTGTTAGGTTTATTAGTAATTTCAGAGCTAGAGTTATGGTTATGGCTACATTTAGGGTGTTTCCAGTGTTAGGGTTAGTATTTGGTTAGGATAAGGTTTAGAGCTAGGGTTTTTGTTAGGGTAAGTGTCAGGATTCAGGTTAGGATTAGGTTTAGGGTTAGGTCCAGAACATGGACTAGAGTTAGGTCTAGGGGTAGGGTTAGTGTTTGGTTTAGGTTAAGGGTTATTTTTAGGGCTAATGCTAGGTTTATGGCTATATTTAGAATTAGGTTTAGGTCTAGGGCTAGTGTTAGTGTTAAGTTTAGGTATAGGGTTACTGGTAGGGCTAGTGTTAGGTTTTAAATAAGGGTTAGGGTCAGTTTTAAACCTAGCTTTTGGTTTGAGTCAAAATAAGGGTCAGGGTTAGGGTTAGGGTTTGGGTAAGTTTAGAGCTAGAATGAGGGCTAGGGTTAGGACTAGTAATAAAGTAAGGGTTTGGAGTAGGCTTAAGATTAGGGTTAGGACTAGGGTAGCAATAGGGTGAGGGTTTGTCTTAGGGTAAGTGATAGGGTTAGAGCCAGGGTTAAGATTAGGGATAGGGTTAGGGTTAGGGCTAGGGTTAGGTTTAAAGCTAGGGTTAGTCCTTGGATTAAGGCTAGGTTTTGTGTTAGGTTTAGGGGTATGGCTAATGTAAAAACTGGCATTACAATTAGGGCTAGTTTAGGGTTAGGTTTAGGTCAAGATGTTGTGTTAGGATTAGGGCTCAAATTAGCATTAGGGTTAGGGATATGGTATGATAGGGTTAGGTTTAGGGTTGAGGTT
Organism: Marmota flaviventris; assembly: GCF_047511675.1. Lineage (NCBI taxonomy): Eukaryota > Metazoa > Chordata > Mammalia > Rodentia > Sciuridae > Marmota > Marmota flaviventris. The sequence goes on along the minus strand of NC_092510.1, from coordinate 9,987,295 downwards.
AGGTGTAGAGTAATCGATAGGATTAGAGTTAGTGAAAGGGTTAGGTTTAGGCCTAGGGTTAGCATTAGAGTAAGGGTTATGTTTAGGGTAATACAGAGGGTTAGAAGTAGGGTTAGGGCAAGAGTTATGGTTAGTATTTGGGCTTGAGGAAGGGTTAGGGTTAGGGTTAGGCCCAAGATAGCCTTAGGTTTAGGTTTAGGGTACAGTTTACGGTTTGTGCTAGGGATTGCACTAGGGCGAATGTTAGGTTTAGGGATAGGCCTAGGTTATAGTTAGGGTTAGGCCTAGGTTATAGTTACTGTTAGGGTCAAGGTTAGTGATAGGATTAGGGCTAGGGTTATCATTACATTTATTGTTATGAATAGGGTTTGATGTTAAGTTAGGTTTAAGGTTAGTATTAGGTTTTGGCTTAAGGGTAGTGTTAGGGATAGGTGCAGGGTTAGGTTTAGTGTAATGGGTTTGAGCTAGGGTTAGATCTATGACAATGTTTAGGTTTATGGCTAAGGCTGGAGTTAGGTTTAGTGTAGGTTTATGGTTAGGGCTAGGGTTATCATTAGGTTTAGGGTTAGGGTTAGTTTAATGGGTAAGTTTAGAGCTAGAGTTATGGCTAAGGTTAAGGTTAGGATTAGGGCTAGGGTTAAAGTTAGGGTTATGTTTAGGCCAAGGGTTAGTGTTAGCATTAGGTTATATTTAAGTGTTAGGGATTGAGCTAAGATTTGCACTAGGACAAGATTTAGGGTTAGAGTCAGGGTTAGGGTTAGGGCTAGGGTTAGCATTAGGGTTAGGTTTATGGTTAGGGTAATGTAGAAAGTTAGAGGTAGGCTTTGGCTTATGGTTATGGCTAGTTTTAGCATTAGTGATATGGCTAGGTCTAATTTAGGGTTAGGTTTTTGGTTAGAAAAAGGTTTCGAGCTAGGGTTTGTGTTAGGGTAACTGTCAGTGTTTTGGTTAGGGTTAGGTTTATGATTAGGTGCAGCATTAGGACTAGGGTTACGTCTAGGGGTAGAGTTAGTGTTTGGGATAGGTTAAGGCTTATTGTTAGGGCTAGGGCTAGGTTTTTGTTTAGGGCTAGGGCTAGAGTTATCGCGAGATGAAGGATTAGGTGTAGATCTAGGTCTAGTGTTAGGGTTAGGTATAGGTATAGGGTTACAGGTTTCACCAATGTTAGATGTCGATATATGGTTAGGGTCAGGTTCAGACCTATGGTTAGTATCAGGGTCAGAATAAGAGTCAGGGTTAGATTTAGGGTTTTGGATAGGGATAAAGCTAGATTGAGAGCTAGTGTTAGGACTAGTAATAGAGTTAGGGTTTGGGTTAGGCTAAGGATTAGGTTAATACTAGGTAGCTTTAGGGTTAGAGTTTGGCTTAGGGTAAGGGACAGTGTTAGTGCTAGGGTTAGGGCTAGGCTTAGGGTGAGAATTATGATTAGCGCTAGGGTTAGGGTTAAAACTAGCCTTAGGTCTTGGATTAGCACTGTGATTTGTGTTAGCTTTAGGTCTACGACTATTGTAAGAACTAGGGTTACAATTAGGTTAGTTTTAGGGTTATGGTTACGTCTAGGTCTAGTATTAGGTTAGCTTTAGGGTTAGGGTCATGTTTAGGATAATGGATAGGTTAGGGTTAGGGAATGTGTTAGAGGTGGGCTGAGGGTTAGCATTAGGGTTAGGGTTAGGGTTATGGTATTGGATAGGGTTAGAGCTAGGGTTAGGGCTAGGGTTTTGGTTAAGGTTAGGGCTAGGGTTAGGGTTAGGTTTAGGGTTAGTGTAAGGATTAAAGTTAGGGTTAGGTTTAGGGTAAGGGTTAGAGCTACATTTAGGGGTAGAGATAGGGTTAAAGATAGGATTTGGGCTCAGTTTAGGGCTAGGTTTTGGGTTTTGTTAGGGCAAGTGTTAGTGATATGGCTAATGTAAGAACTAGGGTTATGATTGGGGCTAATTTTAGGGTTACAGTTAGGACTAAGTCTAGTTTTAGGATTAGTTTTAACTTTAGGGTGATGTTTTGAGCTATGATTAGTGTTAGGTTCAGAGTCAGGTTCAGGGTTAGTTTTAGGTTAGGGATAAGGCTTGAATTAGGGGTAGGCTAAGGGCTCGATATAGGGTTAGGATTTGGTTTAAGTTAAGGATTAGGGTTAGTGCTATAGCTTGGTTATGCTTTCGGGCTAAGGCTAGGGTTGTGGTAAGGGATAGGGTTAGAACTAATAATAGGGCTAGGCAAGAATTAGATTTAGTCTTAAGGCTAGGGTTAGGATTAGAGTTAGGTCTATACTAGGCCTAGGAATAGATCTAGGATTACTGTTAGGGTTAGGCCTAATTTTAGGGCTATGTTTAGGGTTAGGTTTAGGGGAAGAGATGGGGTTATAACTAGGTTTATGGCTAGGACAATGATTAGAATTAGGTTTAGTGATAAGTTAGGATTGGGTTAGGATTAAGGCTAGATTTGGTGTTAGGATGAGGGCTAGGGCTTTTGTTAGGTTTAGGGCAAATTTTAGTGATAGGGATAATGTCAGATTTATGGTTATGGCTACGGGTAGATATAGGGTTAGTTTCATGGCTAGGTCTTGTATAAGGTTTAGGTTTAGGGTAAGGATCAAGTTTAGAATTAGGTGTTTTTTAAGGTCAGCTTCAGGTTTCGGTTATGGGTTAGGTTAAGTTTTAGGTTTAGGGCTCAAATTAAGCTTTGAGTTAGAGTTAGGTTTAGGGTAATGGATCGGTTTAAGTTTAGGATTCAGGTTAAGATTAAGATAATGTGTATGGTTAGGGTTAGTTATAGGGTTAGGGTTAGGCCTATGTTTAGTATTTGTGTTATGGTTATTGTTAGGGTAATGGATATCATTAGAGCTAGGGTGAGGGCTAGCGTTTTGGTTAGGATTATTGCTGGAGTTAGGTTTAGGGTTAGGGCTAGGGCTAGGGTTAGTGTTTGGGTTAGTTTTAGGATATAGGTCAGGTTTTGAACTAGGGTTAGTGCTAGTTTGAGAGTTACATTTAGTGTTATGTCTAGGGTTAGACTTACAGTTATGTTTAGGGTTAGAGTTAGGGTTAGGGCTAAGGTTACCTTCAGAGTTAGGTTAATGGATAGGATTAGGTGTCAAGTTAGGGTTAGGTGTAGTTTTAGGTTTAGGGTTAGTGTTAGGGTTTGGGCTAGGGTTAGTTAGAGTATAGTTTAGGATTTGATCTAGGGTTAGGGCTATGATGAGGGTTAGGTTTAGGGTGAGGTCTAGGATTAGGTTTACAGTTAGAGTTAGAGCTAGGGTTATCATTAGGTTTATGGTTTGGTTTACTGAAATGGATAATTATAGAGATAGTATTAGGGCTAGTATTAACATTATGATTAGGGCTAGGTTTAGCGTTATGTTTAGGGATAGGGCTAGGGTTATGTTTAGAGTTAGGGTTAGTGTTTTAGCTAGGTTTAGGTCTAAGTTGAGGGTTAGGATTTGCGTGAGGGATACGATTAGGTTTAGGGTTATGCTTAGGGCTAGGTTTAGGCCTAGGATTAGGGCTAGATTTTGTGTTAGGTTTAGAGCTATGGTTAGGGCTATGGGTATATAAGAAATAGGGTTATGGTTAGGGTTATGGCTAGGTCTAGTGTTAGGTTTATGTTTTGGTTAGGGTCAGTTTTAAAGCTAAGTTAGTGTTAGTGTCAGGGTCTGTATTTGGATTAGGATTAGGGTTAGGGATAGACCCTAAATTAGAATTGGTTAGGTCTAGATGTATGGTTATTGTTTGGGTTAGGTTAAGGGTTATCATTAGGACTAGCACTAGGTTTTTGTTTTGGTCGTGGGTGAGAGATGTGGCTAGATTTAGGATTAGGTTTATGTCTAGGGCTAGTGTTAGTGTTGGGTTTAGGTATAGGTTTACAAGTAGGGATAATGTTTGAATTTGGGTTATGTTTAGGGTCAGGGTTAGGGTTAGTGTTTGGGTTATGGTTATAACCAGAATGATGGCTAGAATTAGGACTAGTAATAAAGTTAGGATTAAGGTTATGACTAGGGTTAGCATTAAGGTTACCGTTTGGCTTAGGGTAAGGGATAGGATTAGTGCTAGGGTTAGGTTTAGGGTTAGGGATAGTGTTAGGGTTAGGTTTAGGTATAGGTTTATTGCTAGTGATAGTGTTAGGTTTTAGTTTAAGTTTAGGGTCAGGTTTGGACCTACGGTTACCATTAGGGTCAGAATAATTGTCAGGTTTGGGTTATGGTTAGAGCTAGAATGAGGGCTAAAGTTAGTACTACTAATAGGGTTAGGTTTGGGTTAAAGTAAGGATTAGGGTTAAGACTAATGTTAGCATTAGTGTTAGGGTTAATTTAGGCTAAGGGATAGGGTTAGAGCTAGAGTTAAGGCTATGTTTAGGGTTAGGGTTATGGCTAGTGTTAGAGTTAGAGTAAGGGTTAAAGCTAACATTATGTCTCAGTTTAGAGCTACGTTTTGGCTAGAGTTAGGGTTAGGTTTAAATTTACAGCCATTGTAGGGACTAGGGTTATGATTTGGGCTAGTTATAGGATTAGGGTTAGGACTAGGTCTAGTGTTAGGGTAAACTAACTGGAAAACTGACCCTAGACATAATCCTAAATTTAACACTAGACATAGCCCTAAACCTAACTCAAACCCTAAACCTAACCATAAACCTAAACATAACCATAGCCCTAATCCTAACTCTACACCAAAAATCTAACCCTAACCCTAACCCTAACCCTATATCTAACCCTATCCATTAGTCTAACCCTAAACCTAACATTAATGATTACCCTAGCCCTAACCCTAACCCTAACACTAACTCTACCATAATCCTACCCCTAGACCTAACCCTAAAACTAACCCTCTCCCTAGCCATTACCCTAGTTCAAAACCAAAACTTTTCACTAAACATAACCCTAAACCTAACCCTAGTTCTAAACCTTACCCTAACCATAACTGAAGATCTATTCCTAAACTTAACCCTAGTTCTAATCTAAGCTCTAATCTGACCCACTACCATAACCATAACCCTTACCCTAATGCTAACACTAAGCCTAACCCTAACCCAATTGCTAATGCTAACCCTATCAATTAAACTAAACCTAACCTGAACCCTAAACTAAACACTATCATTACCCTAAATCTAATCCTAATGCTAATTCGAGCCCTAAACCTACATTCTTACTTAAACAAAACCTTAAGCTTGAACTTAACCTTAAAATCCCCCCTAGCACTAATCCTGACCCTTACTGTAAGCCTAATCCTTACAATAAATATAGGCCTAAACTTAACTCTAAAATTATCTTTAACCATAACCCTATAGCTGATATCAGCCCTAGTCCTAATCCTAGCCCTAAACCTAAAGAAAAAACACTAGCCCTCATCCTAGCCCTAAACCTAGCCTTAATCATAACCCTAACTCTATGCCTAGCCCTATCCCTACTCTAACCATAAGCCTACCTCTAAATCTGGTGATAACGCCATCCCTTATCCTAAACATAAACTTAACCATAACCCTATCACTACACCTAAACTGAACAGTAACTCTACCCTAATCATGGCCTTAACTTAACCCTTATCCAAACCCCAACCCAAATCCTAGCCCTAAGACAAACTCTCTCACACTAGCCCTATTCCTAGTTCTAACCTTAGCCCTTACTGTAACTCTAAACCTAGCCCTAACACTTACTAAATACATGAGCCTTACCCTTAACCTAACGGTAAGAAAAAACTAAGCCTAACACTAACCTTAACCTTAGCCCTAACCCTAATACTAACCCTAACCCTAGACCAAACCCTAAACCTGACCCTAGCCTTAGCACTAAGCCTAGCTTAAACCCTAACTTGTATCCTAATCTTAATGCTAACCCTAATCCTAGCCTTAACCATAACCCTAACCCTAAATCTAACCCTAATCCTAAACATAATCCTAGCCCTAACCATACTTCTAAATCGATCAATTACCCAAACAATAACCATAAACCTATGCTAACCCAAGGCCTAAACCTAACCCTATCCATTAACCTAAACCTAACATGAACTCAAAACCTAACCTGAAGCCAAAACCTAACCCTATTCCTTACACTTACCCTAACTCTAATCCTAAGGCTAATTTGATCACTAACCCTAAACCTCAACCTAATCCAAACCCAAAACCTGACCTGAACATTATACTACCCCTAGGTCTAAATCTGAACCTTACCCTAAACCTAACCATGAATATAGACCTAGCCATAAACCTTACCCTAAATCTATCCCCAACCATAACCCTAGACCTGATTTTAACCCTAGCCCTAATTCTTGCCATAACCCTAACACAAATGCTAGCCCTCATTCTAGCCATAAACCTAGACTTGATCCTAACCTGAACCCTTACTCTAGCCCTATCCCTAATTTTATTTCTTGCCCTATACCTAAACCTAGATATAACCACAACCTTTCCCCTAAATCTAACCCTAAACTAACCCTAGATTTAACCCTTATACTAATCCTAGACCTGACCCTAGCACTAATTTAGCCCTAACCCTAATCCTAACACAAGCACTAATACTAACTCTAACTATCGCCCTAACCCTATTCCTAGTTCTAACCCTATCCCTTGCCATAACCCTAACACTTGCTCTACCCTTAGCCCTAAACCTAGCCCTACCACTAACCCTAGATTTAATCATAACTCTAAATCTAACCCCAACCCTAAACCTAAACCTCACACTACATCTAGCCCTAACACTAACGGTAATCCTAAAACTAGCCCTAACCTAGTCCTAGCCTTAAAAAAAATGAGCAATAGCCCTAACTGTAACCCTTAACCTAAACCAAAACCTATCCCACACCTAACCCTAACCCTATCACGCAAACCAAACCAACTCATAGGCTTAACACTAATTCTTAACCTAAACTAAAACCTAACATTTTACCTAGCCCTAACCCTAGCCATAATTTGAGTCCTAACCCTAAGTCTAGAACTTCTCTGACCCTGACTCAGACCCTAACAATAACCCTAGGTCTAAACATCACACTAACACTAAACTTAACCCGAACACTAGACCTAGCACTACCCCTAACCCTAAAACTAGCCCTAAACGTAACAACACTTCTTACATTAGCCATAGCCCTGTGCTAAAAAAGAAAAAAAAAAAAAAAAAACTATCTCTAATCTGAGACCTAAACCTAGCTATAAACCTAACCCTAAACAAAACCTATACCTATACCTAACCCTAGCTCTAAACCTATCCCTTACCCTAAGCCAAACCTTCACCCTAATGCTTCCCTAGACTTAATCCTAATCCTTAGCCTACCCCAAACTATAACACTATTACTATTCCTAATCCTAGCCCTCATTCTAGCTCTAAACTTAACCCAAATCCTAACACTAATCCTGACCTTAATCTGACCCTAATTTTAACCCTAGGATTAAACCTGACCCGAACCCTAACTGAACCCTAACACTAGTCCTATGGGTAACTCTATACATAAACCTAATTTTAACACTAGTCTTAGACATAAACCTAATCCTAAATCTAGCCATAATGCTAGCCCTAGACCTGAACAACAACCTTGCCCTAGCCCTAACAATTACCCTTAATGTAATCCAAACACTAACCCTATTTCTACACCTAACCCTAGTCCTAATTCTGGCACTAACCACAACACTCACTCTAACATGAACACTGACACTGACCCTAACATAAACCTAGCTCCAAACCTCACCCTAACTCAAAACCTAATCCTAACACTACACCAAGCCATAACCCTAACTCTAAAATTAGCCCTAATTATAACCCTATCTCTTAACTACCCATGGCCCTAACCCTAGGCCTAAAATAAAAAAGACCTTATCCTAGTCCTAAACCCAGCCCTAAGTATAACCCTAAATTTACCATAGGCCTATCCCTAACCCTAACCTTCCCCTTAAACCTAACCCTTGCTCAAAGCCTAACCTTTACCCTAATCATAACCCTAAACCTATCCAAACCCTACCCTAACCCTAGCCCTAATCCTAACAATAACCATAGCCCTAACCCTAGCTCTAACCCTATCCATTACCCTAAACGTAATCCTAACACTAATTCTAACCCTAGGCTTAACCCTAAAACTATCACAATCTCTAAACCTATAAAACTAACCTGTACCCTAACCCTAGATCTAACCCTAACTCCAACTCTTAACCTAACCCTAAGGCTAACCCTAACACAGACACTAGCCCTAATCCTAATGCTACAATAAAAATATAATTTAAAAAAAAAAGATGTAGTGTCCACCAAAAACTAAAAAAATAAAAAAAATATTTAAAAATTCCCTCTCTCTTTATAAAAAAATGAGCAATAATCTTAATCTTGAACCTTATCTTAAAACAAACCTTAATACTACACCGAGACCTAACCCTAGCTCTAATTCGAGTCCTAACCAAAACCTTAAACTAACCGTCACCCTGAATCATATCCTAATACTCATCCTAGGTCTAAATACCACCCTAAAGTTAAACTGAACCCTAACATCAACCCTAGCCTTAATTTGAGTCTCAATCCTAACCTTAAAACTGACTCATATCCTAACAGTCACCCTAGCTCTAAAGACGGCCCTCACCTAAAACTGAACCCTAAAATAAATCCTAGCCCTTATTTGAGGCCTAACCCTTACCCTAAAACTAAAACTGTCTCTGAATTATATCCTAATACTAACCTAGCTATAAATATCACCTAACATTATACCTAACCCTAACACTAGACCTACCCCTACTCCTAACCCTAATTGTAACCTAGTTCTTACATTATCCGTTGCTATAACATAAGCCCTAACCCTAACACAAATATTATCCCTAACTGAGCAATAAACCTAGATTTAACCCTAAGTCTAACCCTAACTCTAGCCCTAACCCTAGCTCTAAGCCTATCCCTTACCCAAAGCAAAACCCTAACCCTAATGGTAACCCTAGACCTATCCCTAATCCTTAAGCTAACCAAAGTCCTAACCCTATTAATAGTCATAACCCTACCCTCACTCTAGCTCTAACTCTATTCCAAACCCTAATGTTAACCCTGACCATTATTTTCACCCTAACACTAACCCTAGGTCTAAACCTGGTAGTAACCCTAGACCAAACCATAATGCTAGACCTAGACCTAAACCAAATTTTAAATCTAGCCTTAACTCTATCCCTAGACCTAAACAAAAACCTATCCCTAGCCCTTAAAGTAACCCTTAACCTAAAAATACCCCTAGACCTAAACCTAGTTCTAATTCTGGCTGTATCCCTAACTCTAACTCAAACCCAAACACTGATCCTGCCTTTAAGAGTAAACCTACCTCTAAACCTAACCCTAATCAAAAAGCTAAACCTAACACTAGACCTAGCAAAAATCCTAACCCTCAAAGTAGCCCTAATCATAACTCTGGCTTTTACATTACCCACAGCCCTAACCCTAGGTCTAAACCTAACACAAAACCTAGAGATAATCCTAGGCCTAAGCATAACACTAACCCTAATCCTAACTTAACACTTGATTAATCCTAACCCTAGCTCAAACCTGACCCTTTTCCTAAACATAAACATAAACCTATCCTTAAATATACCCCTAAAACTAGCCCTAATCCTAAAGTTAACCCTAGTGCTAAACCTAGATCTAAACATACCCATTACCCTAAAACTAACCCTAAACCTATTGATAACCCTAGGCCTAACCCTAACCCTAAACCTAACCAGAAAACTAACACTAAAACTAACCCTAAACCTCACACTTGCTATATACCTAACTCTAGCTCAAACCCTAACACTTACCATAAACATAAACATAACCATAGCCCTAACCCTAAACCTAAACCTCAATCTGACACTAACCATATCCCTATGCTTACATCTAACCATATCCATTACTCTAACCCTAACACTACCCCTAATGATGATGCTAGCCCTAATCCAATCCTAACAATAAACGTACTCTAATCTTATCCCTAGACCTAACTCTAAACCTAACCCTCACCCTAGACCTAACCCTAGCTCAAAACCTAACCTTATGCTACACATAACCCTAACACTAACCCTAGTTCTAACCCTAACCCTAACCCTAACTCAAGACCTATTCCTGACCATAACCCTAGCCCTAACCTTAGCTCTAACTCTATCCATTATCCTAACCATTACCCTTACCCTAATGCTAACCCTAGGCCTAACACAAACCCTATCTCTAAACCTAACCCTATCAATTACCGTAAACCTAACCTGAACCCTAAACAAAAACCTATCATTACCCTAACCCTGTCTAATGCTTATTTGAGACCTAACGCTAAACACTAACCTCCACCACACTCTAACCTGATTCTGACCCTAATAATTCCCCTAGCTCTAAACATGACCCTTAACCCTAAACCTAACCCTTAAACTAGACCTAGCCATAAACCTAATCCTAAAATTGAACTGTTCTCAACCGTAACCCCACACCTGACATTAGCCTAGCCCTAATCCTAGCCCTAACCCTAACAAAAAACCCAGCCCTTATCTTAGCCCTAAACCTAGATTAATCCTAACCTGAACCCTAACCCTAGCTCTAACCCCAATACTAACCCTAGCCCTAATCTTAGCCCTAATTTCACCCTCTCTTTAAACCTAAGCATAACCCTAGACCTAAGAATAAGTCTAACTCTCACACTAGACCTATCATAAGTTCTAACCCTATCCCTTAATGTAACCCTAACCCTAGCCCGAAACTTAGTCCTAACCCTTGCCCTAACCATAACCCAATCACTAACCTTAGATCATAATCTATCTCTAAATCTAACCCTGACCCGAAGCCTAAGCCTAACCCTAATACTAGCCCTAACCCTAACACTAATCCTAAAACTAGCCTTAATCCAACCCTAGCCCTAAAACAAAAGCGAGAAATAAGCTCTATCCCTAACCCTTAAACTAAATCAACCCTAACCATACACCTACCCATAACCCTAGCCCTAATTAGAGTTTTAAGACGAACCCTTAAACTAACCCTGACACTGGCTATGACACTAACACTAATTCTAGTTCTAAACATCACCCTAATCCTAACACTAACCTTAACACTAAACCTAGCCCTAATCTTAAACCTAAAATTAGCCCTAATTGTAACCCTTGTACTTACATTAGCTGTAATCCTAACCCTAGCACTAACTTAACCCAAATCCTAGCCCTAATCTGAGCCCTAACTCGAGCTTTAACCCTAACCCTTTCTCTAACCCTAACCCTAGACCTAATCATAACCATAACCCTAGGCCTAACCCTATACATTACCATAAGTATAACCCTAACACTAATGCTAACCCTAGGCCTAAACGTAACCCTATCTCTACTCCTATCCCTATTCATTTTCCTAAACCTAACATGAACCCTAATTCTAAGCCTATCATTACCCAAATCCTTAGACTAATATTAATTAAATCCCTAACTTTAAGTCTTAACCTATTCCAAACCCTAACCTAGACCTTCACCTTAATAATACCCCCAGCCCTAAACCTGACCCTACCCCTAAACCTAAACCTTATACTAGACTTACCCATAATCCTAACCCTAAACCTATCTTTAACATAATTCTAGACTTGAAGTTAGCCATACTCCTAATCCTCACCCTAACCCTACAACAAACCATAGCCGTCAATCTAGCCCTAAACCTAGCATTAATCATAACTGTAATCCTAATCCTTATTCTAAACATTACCCTACCACTAAAACTAGTATAGAACCATCCCTTACCCTAAACTAAATTCTAAATCTAACCCTAATTCTATGGTTAAACTGAACACTAAACATAGACTAAATCCTAGCCCTAATTTAGCCCTATTCCTAACCATAACCCTAACCTTAGCCCTAAGACTAACAATAATTCTCACACTAGTTCTAATCCTAGCCCTTACCATAACCCTAACCCTAGCTTTAACCCCTGCCCAATTCTTACAGCTAGCCCTAAACCTAAGCCTAAGCCTCAAACTATCACTAAACCTAATCCTAATGTTAATCATAAAACTAGCCCTAACCCTACCACTAGCAGTAAAACAAAACCAAGCAATAGCCCTAACCCTAAACCTACCTTAAACCAAAACCTAACACTACACCTAGACCTAACGATAGCTTTAATTTGAGTCCTAACCCTAACCTTAAATGTATACCTGACATTGACACATATGCTAAATTCACCCTAGCTTGAAACACCATCCTTATCTTAAACCAAAACTTAACAGTAACCCTAGCCCTTATGTGAGTCCTAACACTAACTCTGACCATGACTCATATCCTAAAACTAACCCTAGATCTAAATATCACCCTAACTTTAAACTTAACCCTAACACTTAAACTACCCCTAACCCTAAACCTAAACCTAAAACTAACCCTAATTGTAACCCTAGTTCTTATATTAGCGATTGCCCTAACCCTATTTCTAACCCTAACACAAAACTAGCCCTAATCCGAACCCTAAACCTAACTTTAACCCTAACCCTACCCTAACTATAGCCCTAAACCTAGCTCTAACTCTCTCCCTTACCCTAAGTGAAACCGTAACCCTAATGGTAAACCTAGATCTATCCCTAATCCTTAGGCTAACCAAAATATGAACCCTATTAATAATCCTGACTCTAGCCCTCATTCTACTCTAATCCTATCCCAAAACCTTACACTAACCCTGATGCTTATTCTGACCCTAACACAAACCCTAGGTCTAAAACTGACCTTCAACCTAGAGCAAACCCTAACACTGGCCCTACCGATAACTATACCTAAACCTAACCCTAAACGTAGACCTATGACTAACTCTCACAGTATCCTTATCCATACTTCTAAGCCTATCCATTAGCATAACCCTAACCCTAGCTCTAACCCTTGCCCTATCCTTAGTCCTAGCCCTAACCCTAGATCGAACCCTAACTCAAAATATAACCCTAACCCTAAGCCTAAGCCAAACAGTAAAACTAGCCCTAACCCTAATGCTAATGGTAAAACTAGCCCTAACCCTAACTCTAGCAGTAAAATAAACTGAGCAATAGCTCTAACCTTAAACCTTAACTTAAACCAAACCCTAACCCTACACCTAGACCTAATCATAGTCTTAATTTGAATCCTAAACCTAACCTTAAATCTAACCCTGATGCTGACTCATATCCTAACACTCATCCTAGCTCGAAACACCCTCCTAAACTTAAACTAAAACCTAAAAGTAAACCTATTCTTAATTCAAGTCCTAACCCTAACCCTGACACTGACTTATATCCAAAAACTAACTCTAGCTCTTAATATCATCCTAACCTTAAACCTAACCCTAACACTAGACCTACCCCTAACCAGAACCCTAAAACTAACCCTCATTGTAACCCTAGTTCTTACATTAGACATTGCCCTATCATTAGCCCTAACCCTAACCCAAAAACTAGCTCTAATCCGAGCCCTAAACTTAGATTGAATCCTAACCCTAACTCTAGCCCTAACCCTAGCTCTAAGGCTATCACTTACCCTATGAATAACCCTAACACTAATGATAGCCCTAGACCTATGCCTAATCCTTAGGCTAACCAAAATCCTAACCTTATTAATAGTCCTGACCCTAGCCCTCATTCTAGCTCTAATCCTATCTCAAATCCGTACACTAACCCTGATCATTATTCTGACCCTAACACAAACCCTAGTTCTAAACCTGACCTAACACTAGACTAAAATCTAACACTAGCCCTGGACCTAAACCTAATCCTAAATCTAGCCTTATCTCTAGCCCTAGAACTAAACAAAAACCTAATCCTAGGCCTAACAATAACCTTTATCATAACAAAATCACCAACCTACCCCTAGACCTAAACATACTCCTAATTCTGACTGTAACCCTAACTTGAACTCTAATCCAAACACTGACTCTGCATTTAACAGTAAACCTACTTGTAAACCTAACACTAGATCTTGCCATAACTCTAACCCTAAAACTAGCCCTAATCATAATGCTAGCTCTTACATTACCCTCAGCTTTAACCCTAGGCCTAAACCAAACACAAAACCTAGAGCTAATCCTAGTCCTTAACCTATCCCTAAGCATAACTCTAACCTTAACCCTAGCCCTAACCCAAACCTAAACCTCACCTTAGTCCTCACCCTAGCTCAAAAATGTAACACTTACTATAAACATAAACCTAGAACTATCCCTGAATCTAACCCTAAACCTAGTCCTAATCCTAACCTTAACACAAGCCCTAACCCCAGCTCTAAACTTACCCATTACCCTAAACCTAACCCTAAACCTAATTGTAACCCTAGCCTTAACTCTAATCATAATCCTAACCCTAAACAGAAAACTAACCCTAGAACTAACCCTAAAATAATATTCACTATAGGCCAACTATAAATCAAACCTGAGCCTTATCATAAACCTAAACATAACCATAGACCTAACCCTAACTCTAAACTTAAATTTAGCCCTATCCCTAACCCTAAACCTACATCGAGCCATATTTATTACCCTAACCCTAAACCTAAAATTGATTATAATCATTCCCCTAACCCTAACCCTAAACCTACCGTAATCCTATCCCTTAACATAACTCTTAACCTAACCCTTGCTCTAAACCTAATCATAGCTCAGAACCTAACTCTTACACTAAACATAAAACTAACCGTAGTTCTAATCCATACCTTAACACTAACTCAAGACCTAATCCTAACTGTAAGTCTAGCTATAAACTTAGCTCTAACTGTATCCATTACCCTAATCATAACCCATATCCTAATGCCCTACGTTTAAACCTTAACCTATCCCAAACACTAATCACGACCCTGACCCAAACAATACCCTTAGCTCTAAACCTGACCCTAACCCTAAACCTAACCCTTACACTCATCTAACCTAACCCTAAACTATCTTTAACTGTAAAGCTGGACCTGAAACTATCCCTAGCCTTAATCCTAGCCCTAAACCTAGCCTTAATTCTAACCCAAACCATAAGTCGAGGTTTAACCATCATTCTAACCCTCGCCCTAGCCCTAAACCTAGCTATAACCCCATAACTTACTCTAAACCTAACCGTAACCCTAAACCTAACCATAATCTTAAAACTAACCACAACCCTTGCCCTATCCCTAGGCGTAACCCTAACTCTAAGCCTAGCACTCATCCTAATTTAGTCCTATTCTAGCCATAAACCTAGCCTTAAGCCTAACTCTAAGTCTTGCCCTACCCCTATCCCTAGTTCTATCCTTAGCCCTAGCCCAAATCTGGATCTAAACCTATCTCTAAATTTAAATCTAACTCTAAATTTAACCATAACCATAATCCTAAGCGAAACCCTAACACTAGCCATAACAATAATACTAATCCTAAACTTGCCTTACCCTAGCCCTAGCCTTAAGACAAAACCAAGGCTTATCCTTAAACCTAACCCTTAACCTAAACAAAACCATAAACCTAGACCTAGCCCTAACCCTAACTCTAAAAATAACCCTGGCCCTGACAATGATCCTAACACTCATCCTAGCTCTAAACATCACCCTTTACTTAAATTAACCCTAACCATAAAACTAGCCCTAATAGTAACCATAGTTCATACATTCATCATTGTCATAACCCTAGCCCTAACCCTAACACAAATCCTACCCCTAATTCTAGTCATAATCCTATTTTAAATCCTAATCTGAACCATAACACTAGCCCTAAACCTAACCCTAACCCGAGCTCTAACCCTAGCTCTAACCCTATCCCTTACCCTAAGCCAAACCCTAAACCAAATGCTAATCCTAGTTTTAACCCTAATCCTTAGCCTAACTTAAACACTAACAGTATTACTAGTCCTAAACCTAGTCCTCATTCTAGTTCTAACCCTAACCCTGACCCTTATTCTGATCCTAACAGTAACCCTAGGTCTAAACCTGACCCTAACCCTAAACCAAATCCTAAAACTAGCCCTACCAGTAAGCCTGTACATATACCTAACCCTAACATAGATCTAGACCCAAAACTAATCCTAAATATAGCTATAATTGTCACCTAGACCTAAACAAAATCCTAGAGCTAGCCATAACAATAACCCTTAACCTAAACTAAACTCTTACCCTACCCATAGACCTAACACTAGTCCTAATTCCGCACTAACCCTAACCCTAATCGTATCCGGAACACTGACCCTGACCCTAACATTAACCTATCTCTAAACCAGACCCTAACCCAAAACCTAGTCCTAACATTAGACCTAGGCATAAACCTAAACCTAATACTAGCCCTAAAATTAATCCTAACCCTAACCCTATTTTAACCCTAATCTTAACCCTAAAAGTAGCCCTAACCCTAATCATACTCCTAACCTTAGCCCTAAACCTAACACAAAGCCTAGCCAAAATCCTAGGCATAAACTTAGACCTAAGCATAACCCTAAACCTGACCCTAGCCCTAACACTAACCCTAACACGAACACTTGCCTTAGACCTAACCCTAGCTCAAAGCCAAGCCCTTAACCTATACATTACTGTAGCCCTATCCTAAATCATAACCCTAACCCTAGCTCTTATTCTAACCTTAATCCTAGATCGAACTTTAGATTCTAACCTTGTCAATTACCCTCATTATAACCAAAACCCTAACACTAAACCTAATCCTAAACCTAAACATATCCAAAGACCTAACCATAAACCTAAACGTCACCATAGCCCTAACCCTAGTGGAAATATTAAGCCATACACTAAGCCTATTCCTAAGACTAGCCCTTATCCAAACCCTAACCCTAACCCTAAACCTAATGCTAAATCTAACATGATCCTTTACCCTAAACCTAACCCTAAATATAATGAAAACTCTAGCCATAACCCAAACCCTAAACCAAACCCTAACCATAAACATATCTGTAGACCTGAATGTAAACCTAAACCTCACCCTAGCCACTACCCTAGCTCAGACAGTAACCTTACCCTAACCTGACCATAACCCTAGCCCTAAACCTAACACTTACCATAAAACAAAGCAACTAGCCCTAGCCCTAAACCTAACTCTAAGTTCTGACTTAATCCAAACCATAACCTGGCCCTAACCCTAGGTCTAAATCTATCCATTATACTAAACATAATCCTAACCTAATGCTAAACTTAACCCTATTGATAAACCTAAACCATCCATTACCCTAAACCTTAACTGAAACCTAAACCTAACCCTGTCCATTACCCTAACCCTAAGCCTAAACCTAACACTAATTCAAGCCCTCAACCTAAACATTGATGGATACCAAATGCTAAACCTGATCCTAAACCTAATAACACCCCTAACTCTAAACCTGACCCTTACCCTAAACATAGCTCTGAAACTAGACCTAGCCAGACCTAACCTTAAAACTATCCTTAATCATAACCCTAGGCTTGACATTATCCCTAGCCCTAGTTCTAGCCCTGAACCTAACAGAAACCCTAGATCTAAACCTAGCCTTAATCCTAACATAAACACTAACTCTAGCCCTAATCCTAATTTAACCCTCTCCCTAGCCCTAAAGCTAGCTATAACACCACCCATTCCCCTAAACTTTATCCTAACCCCAATGCTAATCCTAAACCTAGCCCTACCCATATGCCTAACCATAACACTAACCCTAGCATTAAACCTAGCCATCTTTTAGTTTTAACCCTAACCCTAACCTTAAGTCTAGTCCTAAATCTAAATCTAACTATGGTCCTAGCCATTTCCCTAGTTCTAACCCTGTCCCTTACCATAACACCCTAACACTAACCCTAACGCTGGATCTAACCCTAACTCTAAATCTAACCCTAACCCCAAGCCTAAACTCTAACTCTAACTCTAACACTAGCCCTAACCCTAACATTAATTCAAAATCTAGCCCTAAACATAACCCTAGCCCTAAAACAAAACCGAGCCATAGCCCTATCCCTAAAACTAACCCTAAAATGAAGTGAAACTTTAAAACACAAACTGTTCCTGACAGTGAAACTTGACCTGAGAAGGCCCAACCTGGAAAACATAGTAATGCTTGGTAAAAGATGAATCCTTACCTGTATCAAAGAAATTTGAATAAAACTAACTCTAACCTGAACATTAGTTCTAACACTAGCCCTAACCTTAATCCTAAAACTAAGCCTTTCCTGTTTATAGAGCTTGATCATAAAAGCACCAAACTTGGGGAGCCTAGTAGGGCAAGGTAACATATGAATCCTGCACAGTATCAAAAATTCTGACCAATAATTGGGGAAGGTGTTTCAGTACATGCCTATTTCTCCTGTTTTCTCCTAAAGTGATCTTGGATAATTTTTTTTTCATGCTTCAGCTTAAGGTACTTTCACAAGAAACAAACCAGAGCATGCCCACAGGAAAGTGATTGAGTATGTAAAGTTTCAAGCAGTTAGCACCAACCTTGTTTACTTTCCAGCTCCATGGCCATTTACCCATGTAGATCAAAATGAAGTGAATCCGTAAATTACAAATTGTTCCTGGCAGCAAAGAATTGAAACGAGAAGGCCAAAACATGGGGAACATAGTAAGGCTAGGTAAAAATGTACCTGCCCAGTATCAAAGAAATTTGAACAAGACAAACTCTAACCCTAACACTAGACCTAACTCTAACCTAACCTGTTTAGAGAACCTTTGATCATAGAAGTCTCAAAGATGAGGATCCTAGTAGGGCAAGCTAACAGATGAAGCTTGCCCAGTATGAAAGATATCTGACCAAATGATTTGGGGAGGTAGTTCAGTACATGCATATTTTCCTGTTGTCTCCTAAAATGCTCTCACATAGTGATGTTTTTGCATGCTTCATCTTTGGGATACTTTCACGAGGATAAAACCAGAGCATCCTCACAGAGAACTGATTGGGTGTGTGAAGTTTCAAGCAGCTAGCAAAAACCCTGTTTGATGTCCAGCTCCATTTCCATTTACCCATATAGGTCAAAATGCAGTGAAACCTCAAAATAAAACCTGAAATACTGACAGAAACCCACTGAACCTAGAGGGCCCAAACCTTGGAAACATAGTAAGATACGTAAAAGATAAATCCTGCCAAGTATCAAAGAAATTTGAATAAAACTACTGTAAACCTAACACTAGATATATCCTTAATCCTAACCCTACAGCTCACCCTAGCCTCTTAAGAGAACATTTGATCATAGAAGTCCCAAACTAAGGGAGTCTAGTGGAGAAAGCTAACAGATGAATCCTGCACAGTATCAAAGATATCTGAGCAAATAATTGGGGGGAAGTGTTTCAGTACATGTATATTTCCTTGATTTCTCCAAAAGTGCTCTGGGATAAAGTTGCTTTGCATGTTTCAGCTGAGGGCAACATTCACAAGGAACAAACCAGAGAGTGCACACAGAGAACTGATGGAGGGTGTGCAGTTTCAAGCAGCTAGCACCAACCCTGTTTGATTTCGTGCTCCATTTCTCTTCAACAAAATAGTTTAAAATAAAGTGAAACCTTAAAATACAAACTATACCTTACAGTGAACCATTGAACCGAGAAGGCCCAAAGCAGGGAACTTTGTGAGTCTAGGTAAAATGTTGAATCCTGCCCAGTATCAAAGATACATGAACAAAACTGACTCTACCCCGAACACTAGGTTTAAACCTAGCCCTTACACTAACTCTAATCTGTTTAGAGAATCTTTTATCATAGATGTCCCAAATTAAGGGAGCCTTGTGCAGAAACCTAACAGATAAATCTTCTGCATTATCAAAGAAATCTGACCAAATAATTTGGGGA
Source organism: Marmota flaviventris (assembly GCF_047511675.1). Classification (NCBI taxonomy): domain Eukaryota; kingdom Metazoa; phylum Chordata; class Mammalia; order Rodentia; family Sciuridae; genus Marmota; species Marmota flaviventris. The sequence continues at coordinate 9,967,665 of NC_092510.1, read as the reverse complement.
GGTATTTCAGTACATGTATATTTCCCTATTGTCTCCAACAGTACTTTTGGATAAAGATATTTTTGCATTCTTCATCTTTGGGAAACTATCACAAGGAAGACACCAGAGTGCCAACATAGAACTGATTGAGTGTGTGCAGTTTTAAGCAGTGAGCACCAACCCTGTTTGATTTCAAGTTCCATTTCCATTTACCAGTATAGGTCAAAATAAAGGAAACCTTAAAATACAAACTGTTCCTGAAAGCAAACCATTGAAGGGATGAGGCCCAAACCTGGGTAAAATAGTAAGGCTAGGTAAAAGATGAATTATGCCAAGTATCAAATGAATTTGAACAAAACTCACTTTAAAACTCTAACACTAGATCTAACCCACCCCTAACCTAATTCTAACCTGTTTAGAGTACTTATGATCATAGAAGTCCCAAACTTGGGGAGCCTACAGCACAACTTAACAGATGTATCTTGTGCAGTATCAAAGAAATTTGATGAAAAATTGGGGGAGGTATTTTAGTACATTCATATTTCCCTGTTATTTTTTCTTAAATTGCTCATGGATAAATTGTTTTTCATGCTTCAGCTTAAGGTACTTTCAAATAGAAAAACCAAAGAGTGCCCACAGAGAGCTGATTGACTGTGTGAAGTTTCATACAGCTAGCACCAACCCTGTTTGATTTCAAGCTCCATTGCATTCACACCTATAGGCCATAATAAAGTGAAACCTAAAAATTCAAACTGTTCCTGACACTGAAACATTGAACCTTGAAGGCCCAAACCTGGGACGCCTACTAAGGCTAGGTCAAGGATTAATCCTCTACAGTATCAAATTAATCCAACCAAAAAAAAATTGAAGCTCTTTCATTACATGGGTATTCTGCTTGCTCCTAAAGCACTCAGAGATAAAGCTGTTACTTTCTACCTCATCTTAGGCTACTTCCATGGCAAACACCAGATTATGCTCACTGAAAATTGATGGAGTGTGTGAAGTTTCAAGCAGGTAGCCCAAACCCTGTTTGATTTCCAGCTTCATTTCCATTCACCCCTACAGGGCAAAAAAAAAGAGAAACATAAAAATTTAAACTGGTCCTGAAGACAAACCCTTTATGTAGGAGGCCCAAACATTTGGAGTATAGTCAAAAAAAAAAAAAAAAAAAAAAAAAAGATGAATCCTGCAAAGTATCATAGAAATTTGAAAACAAAACAAATTGTTGGGAGAATTATTTCATTACATACATGTTTCTCTGTTTTCTCCTTAAGGGCTCTCAGATACAGTTTCTTTTGCATGCTTCATCTTTGGCCTACCTTCAAAAGAAAGAAACCAGAGAGTGCCCACTGAGAACTGATTGTGTGAAGTTTCAAGCACCTCCTGCCAATCTGTTTGATTTCCACCTCAATTTTCAATCACATCAATAAGCCATAATGAAGGAAAACCTTAAAATACAAACTCTTCCTGGCAGTGAACCATTGAACCGACAAGGCCCAAACCTGTGGAGCATAGTAAGGCTAAGTAAAAGATGAATGCAGCCAAGTATCATAGAAATTTGAAGAAAACTAGTGCCACATGTGTGCTCTTGGTGCAGATGGAAGGCTGGGCTGCACAGTTTATCTGGACACAGACAGCAGTCTCAGCCACAAAGGTGCTCTCTGCACAGACAGAAGGCAACACAAAACATAGAGGCTTTGCTTGTGGGTCACCAGACCCAGCTCAGGACACAACACAAGGTCACTCCAGAACCACCCACTTCACATAACACCATACACAGGTAATAGATGAAATCCATCTTGCAAAACCTTACTTGCCATCTATCAGTGGGTGTGGCTATCAGCTTGGTTCTGCAGCTTATCAGGTACCTAGTTTCCAACTCTCTTACCTCCAGCTGTGATAACTCAAGATTTTTCTCACAAGTTTTTTGGGGTGTAGCTATTAATGTGGAATAGCAACTTTACAGGCACCTTGTTTCCAATTCAGAGACTAAGAGTAGGGAGGCTCCATGTAGAAGCCTAAGCCCTCTCACCCTGGCTACCTTCACCACCCTGAGCATAGTGACTCAAGCTAGGAATAGGCAACTCCACCTACTGCAAGGAAAGAAAACAGAGTTCGGAGAGACTTGTTTTTCTTTCTTACTTTTCTTTTCTTGCTCCTCTCATCCATTCTCCTCTACCCTTCCCCCTCTGGTCCTCACAACCTCAACATATGTGAAACCAAGAACTTTCCATAAAATTGGACTTTAAGAACTGAATCACTAGAATTGTATAATATAGAGGAATTTCATAGGCCCCACCTCATCACCTCTTTATTTGCTCTTATGTTCTTTCTCCCTCACTTTTTTTCTTTCCTTGTTATTTTTTTCTTTTTTCTTTCTCTTTTTATCCCACTTTCAGCCTCCTAACTTTTACTATTTATACATAGGGTAATTTTATGAATACAGAAAAGGAGTTTGAATTTATACCTTCTTCCATAAATTCCCCCTGTCTATTCATTAGAGTTCTCCTCCAAAGTTGCAAAGTTAGATTAATCACATACCCTCATCCCTTTCCCCCTTATCATAGCATCCTATCTGTGACCCTCAGTTCTCTATACACCATCAGAAAAGTTATGCCTTTTATTTTTTTTTATGTCATAAAAACTAACGACTATATTCTAAATAATAATTTAAGGCAGAATCTGTAGACACAGAGTCTAAATATAAATGGTTAGGCTTAGGGTTCAGGTTAGGGTTAGATTTAGAGTTAAGTTTTGATCTATGCTTAGGGCTAGGGCTAAGGATAGGCTAAGGGTTAGGACTAAGGTTTGGGTTAGGTTTAGGATTATGGTAAGGGATAGAGTTAGAACTAATAATAGGGCTAGTATGAGAGCTAGAGTTAGTCTTAGGGCTAGGATTAGGGTCAGGGTTAGGGTTAGGTATAGGGCAAAATTAGGGCTAGTGTTAGTGTTAGGTTTAGGCCTTGGGTTAAGGTTAGAGTTAGGATTACGTTTAGGGTAAGGTATTGGGTTATACCCAGGTTGATGGCCAGGGCAACAATTAATATTAGGGTTAAGACTAGGGTTATTTTTAGGGTTATGATTAAAGGTAGTTTTAGGGCTAGGATGAGGGCTAATGTTTGTGTTACGGTTGTGGCTAGTATTAGGGCTAGGGCTAATGTCAGGTCTAGGATTACAGTTAGGGATAGATTTAGTGTTAGGTTTATGGTTTGGTCCAGTGTAGGGCTTAGGTGTATTCTAAGAGTCAGTTTTAGACCTAGGGTTACTATTAGGGTCAGGATCAAGGTAGGGTTTGGGTTAGGTTAGGGTTTAGGTTTAGGGCTTGCATTATCATTAGGGTTTTGGGTTAAGGTAATGAAAGGGTTAGGTTTAGGGTTTAGGTGTGGCTTAGTGTAATGTATAGGGTTAGGTTTAGGCCTAGTGTTAGCATAAGGGTTATCATTAGGGTAATGGATATGGTTAGACCTAAACTTAGGGGTAGGGTTATGTATAGGATTAGGGCTTTTGTTTGGGTTAGGGTTAGATTTACGTTTAGGGTTAAAGCTAGGTTTAGTGGCTGGGGATGTGGCTCAAGAAATAGCGTGCTCACCTGGAATGTGCAGGGTGCTGGGTTCTATCCTCAGCACCACAAACCAATAAAATAAAGAGGGGGTTAGGGCTATGTCTAGTGTTAGGGTTAAGTTTATGGTTACAAGGGTGTTTAGAGCTAGGTTTAATATTAGGGTCAGAGTCAGGGTACAGATTAGATTTCAGGTTCGGGTTAGGACTATAATTAGAGATAGGATTTGGGCTATGTGTAGGTTTAGGGATTGGTTTAGGTTAAGTATTAGGGTTAGGATTATGATTCGGTTTTGTTTTAGGGATAGGGGTAGAGTTAGGGCTAGTGTTAGTATGAGGTTTAGGCTTAGGTTTAGGGTTAGATTTAGAGTTAGGTTTAGATCTAGGCTTTGAGCTAGGGCTAACTATAGGGATAAAATTAGAGCTAGGTTTAGGGTGATGGTAAGAGATAGGGTTAGAACGAGGTATAAGGCTAGGGTGAGAGTTTGGGTTACTCTTAGGGTTAAGATTAGGGTTGGGTTAGGGATAGGGCTAAATTAGGGCTGGGATTAGGACTAGGGTTAGTGTTAGGGTTAGGCCTAGGTTTAGGGCAAGGGTTACTGTTAGGGTTAGGTTTAGGTTAAGGGATGGGATTATAGCTACTTTTAGGACTAGGGTGAGGATTAGAATTAGGATTATGTTTAGGGTTAGGTTTATTATGAAGTCAAGGTTTATGGCTAGGATGTGGTCTAAGGTTTGTGTTAGGATTAGGACTAGGATTAGAGCTAGGGCTAATGTCAGGTCTACAGTTACAGTTAGGGAGAATTTTAGGGTTAGGTTTATTGCTAGTTCTATTGTAAGTGTCAGGATTTTATTGTTAGGGTCAGGTTTGGAGCTATGGGTATTCTTAGGGTCAGGAACAGGGTTAGGTTTTTTATTAGATTAAGGTTTATAGTTAAGGCTCAATTTATCATTATGCTTAGGGATAGATTAATGTTAGTTTTAGGTTTGAAGTTCAGGTTAGGTGTAGGATAATGGATAGGTTTAGGGTTAGGGATAGGATTAGGATTCGACTTAGGGTTAGTAGAAGTGTTAGGGTTATAATTATGGGTAGAGGTAGTGATAGGACTAGTTTTATGCTTAGAGTTAGGTCTAGGGTTAGGCTTAGGTTTAGGGTTAGGGCTAAGGTTAGGGTTATGGTTAGCTTTAGTGTTAAAGCTAGGGTAGGGCTTGGGTTAGGGCTACATTTTGCAATAGGTTAGGGCTATGGCAAATGTAAAACTTTGTTATGATTAGGGCTAGTTTTAGGGTTAATGTTAGAGCTATGTATAGTTTTAGGGTTAGGTTTAGGATTAGGGTGATGTTTAGACATAGGGTTGGTGTTAGTGTCTGGGTCAGTGTTCAGTTAAGGGTTATGGTTAATGGGAAAGCCAGAATTCGGACGAGGGTTAAGACTAGGGGAAGGGTTAGTGTTTGGCTTTAGGCTAAGTGTTATTATTAGGGCTAGGTCTAGGTTTTTCCTTAGGTCTAGTGCTAGAGTTATGGATAGATTAGGATTAGGTTTAGGTCTAAGGCTAGTGTTAGGATTAGGATTAGGTATAAGGTTACCAGTAGCGGTAGTATTAGAGTTCGGTTTAGGGTTAGGTTCAATTTTAGACCTATGATTAGTGATAGGGTCAGAATAAAGTTCAGGGATAGGGTTAGGGTTTGTGTTATGGTTAGAGCTAGAATGAGGACTAGGGTTAGGACTACTAATAGGGTTAGAGTTTGGATTAGGTTAAGGATTAGGATTAGCATTAGGTTTAGGGTTTTGCATAGGGTAAGGGATAGGAATAGATCTAGGGTTAGGGCTAGGGTTAGGGTTAAAACTAGATTTAGGGTTCAGATTTTAGCTAGTATTTGTATTAGGGTTATGGCTAGTGTTTGAGCAAAGGCTATTGTAAGAACTAGGGTTTTAGGGTTAGTTTTAGGGTATGGTTAGGGGTTAAATCTCTAGTGTTAGGATTAGGTTTAAGGTTAGGGTAAAATTTAGAGCTAGTGTTAGTGTTAGGTTAATAATAATCAGGGTCAGGTTTAGATTTAGGGTTAGGTTTAGGACTCAAATTAAGGCTAGGTTTACTTTAAGGGTTTGGTTTAAGGTTAGGGTGGTGTTTAGTGCTAGGATGAGTGTTAGGATATGAGTCAGAGTTAGGGTTACAATTAAAGTTAAGATTAGGACACGAATTAGGGCTAGGGTTAGGTCTAGGTGTAGTGTTAAGTTTTGGTTTAAGTAAAGGGTTAGAGTTAGGACTAGTTTTATGATTAGTTTTAGGGCTAGGGCTAGTGTTAATGTTAGGCTTAGGCTTAGGTTTAGGGTTAGAATTAGAGTTAGGGTTAGATCTAGAGTTAGCACTAGAAGTAAGGATTAGGCAATGGTTATGACTAGGATTAGGGATAGGTTTAGGATTACAGTAATGGATAGGTTTAGAAGTAGGGATAGTGCTAGTGTTAAAGTTAGAGGTAGTCTTAGGGCTAGGGTTTGGTTTAGGGTTAGGGATAGGTTTAAATTTGGGCTAGAATTAGGGCTAGGTTTAGTGTTCACCTTAGGCCTAGGGTTAGGGTTAGGGTTAGGGCTAGGGTTAAGTTTAGGGTAAGAAATGTTGTTATAGCTAGGTTTAGAGATAGGGTGAGGGTTAAAATTAGCGTTCGGGCTACGGTTAGGGTTAGGGTTATGATTAAGATTAGGTTTGGGGCTAGGATGAGGAATAAGATTTATTTCAGGGTTAGGGCTAAGATTAGGGCTTGGGCTAATATTAGATCTAGGGTTATGGTTAAAGATAGTTTTAGGGTTAGGTTTATGGCTACATGTAATGTATGGGTTAGGTTTAGGGTTAGTGTCAGGTTTAGAGCTAGGGGCATTATTAGGTCAAGGTCTGGGATAGAAATTTGGGATGGGTTAATGTTTAAAGTTAGGGCTGAAATTAGCATTATGGTTAGTGTTAGTGTAATGATAGGGTTAAGTTTAGGTTTTAGGTTTGGTTTAGAATAATGCATAGGTTTAGGATTAGGGATAAGGTTAGGTTTAGGCCTAGGGTTATGGTTACAGCGATGGATAGGGTTAGAGCTAGGGTTAGGGCTAGGGTTATGGTTTTGATTAGGCCTAGTGTTAGGATTAGTTTTAGGGTTAAAACTCGAGTTAGCGCTTGGATTAGGGGTAGGTTTGGGGTTAAGTTAGTGAGAGAGTTAGGGGTAAGGCTAATGTAAGCACCAGAGTTACAATTAGGGTTAAATTTAGAGTTAGGTTTAGTTGTAGGTCTCGTGTTAGGTTTAGGGTTAGGGTTAGGGTGATGTTTAGACTAGGGTTAGTATTTTGGTCAGAGTCAGGATAGGGGTTAGTTCTAGTTTTCAGCTTAAATCTAGAATTAGAGTTAGGGTTAGGGTTATGATTTGCTTTAGGTTAAGGGTTAGGATTAGGACTATGGCTAAGTTTTGTTTTAGGGCTAGGGTTAAAGTTAGATTTAGAGTTAGGTTTAGGGTTGGCTTAGGGTAAGGGTTTGATTCAGAGTTAAAATTACATGTAGGTTAGGACTAGAGCTCATGATAGGGCTAGGGTTAGGGTTAGGGTTAGGGCTAGGATTAGGGTTCTGGTTAGGGATATGGTTAGAACTAAGGATGGTGATAGGGTGAGAGTTAGAGTTAGTCTTAGGGCTAGGGTTAAGCCTAGGGTTAGGAATAGGTCTAAATTACGGCTAAGATTAGGGCTAGGGTTAGTTTTTGGGTTAGGCTTAAATTTAGGTTTAGGGCTAGGATTAGGGCTATGGCTAATGCCAAGTCTAAGCTTATGGCTGGGGATAGATTTAGGATCAGCGATATAGATAGGTCTAGTGTAAAAGTTAGGTTTAGTGTTAACATCAGCTTTAGAGATACGAGATTTATTAGAGTAAGGGTCAGTGTAAGAGTTTGTTTCAGGTTAGGGTTTAGGGTTAGGACTTGAATTAGCACTAGGGTGTGGGTTAGGGTAATAATAGGTTTTCGTTTAGAGTTCACATTAGGTTTAGGGTAATTGATAGGGTTAGGGTTAGTAATAGGGTTAAGGTTAGGCCTAGGGTTTACATTAGGGTAAGGGTTATGGTTAGTATAATGGATAGGATTAGAGCTAAGTTTAGGGCTAGGTTTGTGGTTAGGAATAGGTCATGAATTAAGGTTAGAATTAAAACTAGGGTTATTCTTAGGTTTATGTTTAGCATAAGGGTTAGGTTTTGAGCTAGGGTTAGGACTATGGTGAGGGTTAGGTTTAGGGTTACTTCTAGGGATATAATTATAGTACTCATAGGGTTAGGATTAGGATTAGGGATAGGGACATCATTAGGTATAGGTTTAGGGTTAGGGTAATGTATACGATTAGATGTAGATTTAGGGCTATGTTTAATGTTAGATTGAGGATTAGGCTTAGAGTTAGGACTATGGATATGTTTTTGTTTATAGTAAGGGTTAGGGTTTGAGCTAGGGTTAGGTCTATGGCAAGTGTGAGGTTTAAGGTTAGGTCTAGGGTTAGTTTTCCAGATAGGTTTATGTTTAGCATTAAGCCTAGGATTTTCAATAAGGTTAGGTTTAGGTTTAGAGAAATGGGTAAGTTTAGAGCTAGATTTAGGACTAGGGTTAAGGTTAGGATTAGGGTTAGGGTTAGGGTTAGGGTTAAGGGTTAGGGTTAGGGGTAGGGGTAGAATGAGGGATAGGTTTAGGTTTATGTTTAGAGTAATGTTTAGGCCTTGAACTAGGATTAGGACTAGGGCAAATATTACGTTAGGGTTAGGGCTAGGGTTAGGGTTTCGGTTATGCTGAAGGCTTGATTTAGGCCTAGGATTTGCTTTAGTTTTTGTGTTAGGTTTAGGCCTAGAGCTAGGGATATGGTAATGTAAGAGCCAGGGTTATGTTCAGGGCTAGTTGTAGGGTTAGGGTTATGGCTAGGTCTAGTGTTAGGTTTAGATTTTTGGGTAGGGTCATATTTAGAGATAGGTTTACTCTAAAGGCAGGGTCAGTGTTTGGGTTAGAGTTAGTGTTAGTGTTACAGCCAGAAATCAGACTATGCTTATGTCTAGGGTTAGGGTTAGTGTTTGAGTTATGTTAAGGATTATTATTAGGGCTAGGGCTAGGTTTATGTTTAGGTCTAGGGCTAGAGTTAAGGCTACAGTTAGAATTTGGTTTAGGTCTAGGTTTAGTGTTAGGGTTTGGTCTAGGGTCAGTTTTAGACCTAGGGCTAGTGTTAGGGTCAGAATAAGGGTCAGGGTTAGCGTTACAATTTGGGATAGGGTTAGAGCTAGAATGAGGATTAAGGTTAGGACTACTAATAGGGTTAAGGTTTTGGTTAGCCTAAGGATTAAAGATAGGTCTAGGGTTACCATTAGTGTTAGGGTTTTTCTTAGGTTAAGTGATAGCCTTAGAGCTAGGGTTAATGCTAGATTTAGAATTAGGGTTAAATATAAGTTTAGAGCTCAGATTAGGTCTAGTTTATTTGTTAGGATTAAGGCTAGATTTGGGAATTGGCTAATGTAAGAGCCAGGGTTACATTAGGGTTAGTTTTAGGGTAAGGGATAGGGGTAGGTCTAGTGTTAGGTTTAGGTTTAAGATTAGAGTAATATTTAGATTTAGGGTTATTGTTTTGATATGAGTCAGCATCAGGGTTATTTAGGGTTAGGTTTAGGACTCAAATAAGGGCTAGTGTTACTGTTAGTGTTTGGTTTAAGGTGAGGGCTGTGTTTAGAGCTAGAGTGACTGTTAGAATATCATTCAGGGTCAGAGTTATCTTTAAGGTTAGGGATATGACTTGAATTAGGGCTAGAGTTACTGTTAAGATTTGGTTTAAGTTTAGGGTGATCTTTAGAGCTAGGATCAGTGTTAGGATATGAGACAGCATCAAGGTAAGTTTTAAGGTTAGGGTTAGGACTCGAATTAGGGCTAGGGTTATGTCTAGGTGTAGTGTTAGGGTTTGGTGTAAGTTAAGGTTTAGGGTTAGGGCTGTTGCTCAGTTTTGTTTTAGTCCTAGGTTTAGGGTTTGGGCTAGTTATAAGATTAGCATTAGAGTTAGGGCTAGTGTTAGTGTTAGGCTTAGGCTTTCTGTTAGGGTTAGGTTTGGATTTAGCTTTAGATTTAGCATTAGGGCTAGGATTAACTATAGGGCAAGGGTTAGCCTAGGGTTATAGTTATGATAACAGATAGGGTTAGAACTAGGGCTAGGGCTAGGAAGAGAGTTAGAGTTAGTCTTAGGCCTAGGGTTTTGGTTAGTTTTATGGATAGGGCTAAGTTAGGGCTAGGATTAGGGCTAGGGTTAGAGTTCAGCTTAGGCCTAGTGTTAGGGCTAGGGTTATAGTTAATTTTAGGGTAAAGTATGGTGTTATAGCTAGGTTTAGAGGTAGGGTGAGGGTTAGAATTAGAGTAAGGGCTAGGGTTAGGGTTAGGGTTATGATTAAGGCTAGGTTATGGGCTAGGATGAGGGCTAGCATTTGTTGTAGGGTTAGGTCTAAAATTAGAGCTAGGGATAATGTCAGGTCCAGTGTTACAGTTTGGGGTATATTTAGGATTAGTTTTTTGTCTATGCCTATTATAAGTGTTAGGCTTCGGGTAAGGGTCAGGTTTAGAGCTAGGTGTATTTTTAGGGACAGGATTAGGGTTAGGGTTTGTTTAAGGTTTAGGGATAGGGCTCAAATGAGCATTAGGTTTAGGGTTAGGGTTAGGGTAATTGACTGGGTTAGGTTTAGGTTTGAGGGTAGGTTTAGGGGAATAGAGAGCTTTAGGGTTAGCAAAAGGGATAGGGTTATGCCTAGGGTTAGCATTAGGATTAGGGTTATCATAAGGATAATATATAGGGTTAGATCTATTGTTAGGGCTGGGGTTAGGTTAGGATTAGTGCTAGAGTTAGGTTAGATTTTGGGTTAGGGCTATTAAAACTAGCTTAGGGTTAGGGTTAAGGTTATATTTAGTGTAAAGTTTAGGTTTTGAGCTAGGGTTAGGTCTAGGACAAGGGTTAGGTTTACTGTTATGGTCAGGGTTAGTTATAGGGTTAGTGCTAGGGTTTTCATTAGGGTTAGGATTAGGTTTAGGGTAATAGATTGGGTTAGATGTAAGGTTAGCATTATTGTTAAGGTTAGTTTTAAGTTTAAGTATAGTTTTAGGGCTAGGTTTACTGTTGGTTTTAGGGTGTTAGGGTTTGAGTTAGGGTTAAGTCTATGGCAAGGTTTAGGTTTAGGTTTAGGTCTAGAGTTAGGTTTGTGGTTTGGGTTAGTGTTTCAGTTACGGTTAAGGATAGGGTTATCATTAGGGTTAGGGTTAGAGTTAGGGTAATGTCTAGGGTTAGAGCTAATGTTAGATCTAAGGTTAAGGTTAGGATTAGGGCTACAGTTAGGGTTATGGTTAGGGATATTGTTAGGGTTATATTTAGGCTAACTGTTAGTCTTTGAGCTAGCGTTAGAACTAAGGTGGGGTTTTGGGTTAGGGTTAGGTCTAGGGTTAGGGTTAGTGTGAGGATTATGCTTAGGGTAGGTTTAGGCCTCGATTAGGGTTAGGGTTATTTAAGTTTTGTATTATGTTTAGGCCTAAGTTTAGTGCTTTTTGTAACATAAGATCTAGGGTTCTGATTAGAGCTAGTTTTAGGATGAGGGTTATGGCTAAGTCTAGTGTTAGGTTTAGGTTTTGGTTAAGGTCAGGTTTAGAGCTAGGTTTAATGTTAGAGTCAGGGCCAGTGTTCATGTTAAAGTGGGTTAGGGTGAAAGCCAGAATAGGACTCTGATTAGGTCTATTGGTAGGGTTAGTGTTTGGTTTAGGTTAAGGGTTGTTGTTAGGGTAGCACTAAGTTTTTGTTTAGGTCAAGGGCTAGAGTAATAGCTAGGTTTAGGAATAGGTTTTGGTCTGTGGCTAGTGTTAGGGTTAAATTTAGGTATATGTTCACAGGTAGGGCTAGTTTCAGGTTTGGGTTTATGTTTAGGATCAGGTTTAGACATATAATTTTAGGGTCAGAAAAAGGGTGAAGGTTAGGGTGAGGTTTTGGGTTAGGGTTAGATCTAGAATGAGGGCTAAAGTTAGGACTAGTAATAGGGTTATTGTTTGGGTTCAGCTAAGGATTAGGATTAGGGCTAGAGTTTTCTTTATGAATAGGGTTTGGCTTAGGGTAATGGATAGGATTAAAGGTAGATTTAGGGCTAGGATTAGGATTAGGTTTAGGGCTAGATTTACGGTTAGGGTTAGGGTTAAATCTAGTGTTAGGGTTCAGGTTAGGTCTATTTTTGTGTTAGAGTTAGGGCTAGGGTTTGGCTAAAGCCAATGTAAGAACTAGGGTTACAAATAGGGTTAGTTTTAGGGTTAGGGTTTCAGCTAGGACTAGTGTTAGCATTAGTTTTAGGGTTAGGGTGATATTTAGAGCTAGGGTTTGTGTTTGGATATGAGTCAGTGTGAGGGTTAGTTTTAGGCCTAGGACTCGAATTAGAGCTCAGGTTATAACTAGTTATGGCTTAGGGTTTGGCTTAGGTTAATATTTAGTGTTAGAGCAATGGCTTGGTTTTGGTTTAGGGCTCAGGCTTGATTAGGGCTAGTTTTAGGATTAGCAAAAGTGTTAGAGCTAGTTGTAGAATGAGGCTTATGCTTATGATTAGGGTTAGATTTAGAGTTTTGGTTAGATCTAGGGTTAGGGCTATGGCTAAGGTTAGGGCCCAGATTAGGGCTATTGTGAGGGTTATGGTAATGAATAGGTTTATAAACAGAAATAGGGCTAGGGTGTGAGTTAGAGTTAGTCTTAGGCTAGGTTTAGGGGGAGGGTTAAGTTTAGGCTTCAAATAGGGCTAGGATTAGCACTATGATTAGTGTAAGGGTTAGGCCTATGGTTAGGGCTACGATTAGGGTTAGTTTTAGGGGAAGGGATGGGGTTATATACCTAGGTTCAGTGCTAGGGCGAGGGTTATATTTAGGGCTAGGGCTAGGGTTCGGGTTAGGATTAAATCTAGGTTTAGGGCTTCGATGAGGGTTAGGGTTTGTGTTAGTGTTAGGGCTAGGATTAGGGCTAGGGATAATGTCAGGTCTATTGTTATGGTTAGGGATAGGTTTATGGCTAGGTCTAGTGTAAGGATTAGGTTTAGTGTAGGGGTCAGGTATAGAGCTAGGTTATTACTAGGGTCAGAGTATGGGTTAGGGTTTGGTTTGGGTTAAGTTTTAAGTTTAGGGCTCAAATTAGCATTAGATTTATGGTTAGGGTTAGAGTAATGGATAGAGTTAGGTTTACAGTTCGGCTTAGGTTTAGAGTAATGTATAGAGTTAGTGTTAGGGATAGGGTTAGGTTTAAGCCTTGGGTTAGCATTTGCTTTAGGCTTATGTTTAGAGTAATGAATTGGTTTAGTGCTAGTGTTAGGGCTTAGGTTAAGGTTAGGATTAGGGCTAGGATTTGGGTTACTCCTAGGGTTAGTGTTAGGGTTTGGTTTAGGGTAAGTGTTAGGGATTGAGCTAGGGTTAGGTCTAGGGTGAGGGTTAGGGTTAGAATCAGGGCTACAGTTAGGGTCAGGGTTAGGGTTAAGGTTAGTGTTAGGGCTGGGGTTAACATTGGGTTTATTGTTATGTTTAAGGTAATGGACAAAGTTAGAGCTAGGATATGGGCTATGGTTACACTTAGGATTAGGGATAGGGTTAGGGTTAAGGTTAGAGCTAGGGTTATGTTTAGAGTAAGGGTTAGAGTTTGAGCTAGGGTCAGGGCTAGTGCAAGCATTAGCTTTAGTGTTTGTGCTAGGGTTAGGGTTAAGGTTATGCTTAGGTCTAGGTATAGGGCTTGTATTAGGGCTAGGTTTTATGTGATGTTTGTGGTTAGTGTTAGGGCTATGGGTAATGTAAGAGCTAGGGTTATGGTTATGGCTAGTTTTTTGGGTTAGGATTATAGATATGTCTAGTGTTATGTTTAAGTTTTGGGTTAGGATAAGGTTTAGAGCTAGGGTTTGTGTTAGGGTAAGTGTCAGTGTTCAGGTTAGCATTGGGTTTAGAGATAGGACCAGAATTAGAACTAGGGTTAGGTCTAGAGCAAGGGTTAGCCTTCTTGTTAGGTTAATGGTTATTTTATGGCTAAGGCTAGGTTTTTATTTAGGACTAGTGCTAGATTTATGGCTATATTTAGGATTAAGTTTAGGTCTAGTGCTTGTGTTACGGTTAGTTTTAGGTATACGTTTACTGGTAGGGCTAGTGTTAGGGTTCGGTGTAGTGTTAAGGTCAGGCTTTGACCTAGGGTTAGTGATAGGGTCAGGATAAGGGTAAAGTATAGGCTTAGGCTTCGGGTTAGGTTTAGAGATAGAATGAGGACCAGGGTTAGGACTAGTAATACAGTTAGAGTTTGAGGTAAGCTAACTAATGTAGCATTAGGGGAGAATTTGGCTTAGGGTAAGGAATAGGTTTAGAGCTAGGGTTTGGGTTAGTGTTAGGGTTAGGGTTAGAATTAGGGTTAAAGCTAGGGTTGGGGCTCAGATTAGTGCTGGGTTTTGTGTTAGAGTTAGGTCTTTGGCTAATGTTATTCCTAGCTTTAAGGTTAGGGATACTTTTAAGGTTAGGACTAGGGCTAGGTCTAGTGTTTGGGTTAGGTTTAGGGTTATGGTGATGTTTAGAGGTAAGGTTAGTTTTAGAGTCAGAGTCAGGGTCAGTATTAGTTGTAGGGATAGGGTTAGGACTAGGTGTAGCATTAGGATTTGGTTTAGGTTAAGGTTTAGGATTAGGTCTATAGCTCAGTTTTGTTTGTAGGCTATGGCTAGGGTTAGGACTAGTTTTCAAATTAGAATTAGATTTAGGGCTAGTGTTAGGGTGAGGTTTAGGTTTAGATTTAGGGTTAAATATAGAGTTAGGGTTAGTTCTACTTTTAGGACTATGGCTAGGGTTAGGACTAAGGTTAGGACTAGTGTTAGGGTTAGGCAATAGATAAGGTTGGTACTAGATATAGTTCTAGGGCTAGTGTTACGGTTATTCTTACGGCTAGGGTTAGAGTTAGGGTTGCAATTAGCAATAAATTAGGGCTAGGATTAGAGCAATGGTTAGTCTTAGGATTAGGCCTAGAGTTAGGTCTAGGGTTAGTGTTAGTGATAGTGTTAGGGTTAGGGTTAGGGGAAAAGATGTGGTTATACCTAGGTTCAGAACTAGGGTGATCGTTGAAATTAGGGTTTGGGCTATGGTTAGGGTTTAGGTTAGGATTAAGGCTAGTTTTAGGGCTAGGATGAGGGCTCAGGTTTGTGTTAGTTTTAAGGAAAGAATTAGGTGGAGTGCTAATGTCAGGTCTAGGGTTATGGGTAGGGATACTGTTAGAGTTAGTTTTATGGCTAAGTCTAGTTTAAAGGTTATGTTTAGGGTAAGGTTCAGGTTTAGAGCTAGGTGTGTTATTAGAGTCAGTTCTTGCTCAGAGTTTGGGTTAGGTTTTGGTTTAGTTTTAGGGTTTGAATTAGCATTAGGGTTAGGGTTAGGGTTAAAGTTAGAGTAATTGATAGGGATTGGTTTAGTGTTCACGTTAGGTTTAAGTAAGGATAAGGTTACTGTTAGCGATAGCTTTAGGGTTAGGCCTAAATGGATAGGTTTAGAATTAGGTTTAGGACTACTGTTAGTCTTAGGTTTTGTGTAACTGTTATGGTTTAAGCTAGGATTAGGACTATAGCAAGAGTTATGTTTACGGTTAGGTCTAGGGTTAGGTTTACATTTAGGGTTAGTGTAGGTTTAGGGTTAGAACTAGGGTTAATTTTACAGTTAGGGTTAGAATAGGTTTAGGGTTAGGGCTAGTGTTATAATGAGGTTTTTAGTTAGGGTTAGGGTAATGGGTGGTGTTAGAACTATATTTAGAGCTATGTTTGTGTTAGGCTTATGTTTAGGTTAATGGATAGGTTTAGGGTTAGGGATATGGTTAGGATTAGGGCTAGGGTTATGGTTAGGTTTAGGCCTAGGGTTAGTATTAGGGTTAGGTTTAGTGTAAGTGTTAGGGTTTGAGCTATGGTTAGGGCTAGGGCGATGGTTAGGGTTAGTGTGAGGTCTAGGTTTAGGATTAGAGTTAAGTTTAGGTCTAGGGTTAGCATTAGGTTTAGGGTTATGTTTAGGGTAATGGATAGGGTTAGAGGTAAAGTTAGGGCTAGGATTATGGTTAGGATTAAGTCTAGGGTTAGGTTTACGGTTAGGGCCAGTTTTAGGGCAACGGTTAGATTTAGGGTAATGGTTAGGGCTAGGATTCGGTTTATTGTTAAAACGAGGTGTAGGTTTCAGTTTAGGGATAGGTTTCTGGTTAGGTTAGGGCTAGGATTAGGGCTACGGCTAATGTAAGAACTAGAGTTATGATTAGGGCTTTTTTAAAGTCATGGTTAGGGCTAGTTCTAGTTTTAGGGTTAGGTATACATTTAGGGTGATGTTAGAGCTAGGGTTAGTGTAAGGTCAGAGTCAGGCTCAAGGTTAGCTTTAGGGTTAGGTTAGGACTGGAATTAGGGCTAAGGTTAGGTCTAGGTGTAGCCTTTGGTTTTGGTTTAGGTTAAGGGTTAGGGTTAGGGATATGGCTTGGTTTTGTTTTAGGGCTTGAACTAGATTAGGGCTACTTTTAGGATTAGTGTTAGTATTGGGGCTGTTGTTAGTGTAAGGTTTAGGCTTAGGGTTAGGGTTGGACTAAGAGTTATGGTTAGTTCTAGGGTTAGGGCTAGGGCTAGTGTTATGGCTAAAGTTAGGGCAAGTGTTAGGGTAGGGTAAAGAATGGGGTTAGATCTAGGTATATGGCTAGGGTGAGAGTTAGAGTTATTCTTAGTGCTAGTTGTAGGGTTAGGGCTAAATTAGGGCTAGGATCAGGTCTAGAATTAGAGTAAGGGTTAAAAATAGAGTTAGAGTTAGGATTAGATTTTGGGAAGGGATGGGGTTATAGCAAGGTTCAGAACTAGGGCAAGAGATAAAATTATGAATAGAGCTAGAGTTAGGGTTTGGGGTAGGATCAAGTCTAGGGATAGGGCTAGGATGAGGGCTAGAATTTGTGTTAGAGTTATGGCTAGAATTGGGGCTACGGCTAATACCAGGTCTAGGGTTATGGTTAGGGATAGTTTTCAAGTAAGATTTATGGTTAGGTCTAGTGTCAGAGTTAGGTTTATGGTGATGTTCAAGTTGAGAGCTAGAGGTATTATAATAGTCAGAGTCAGGTTTGGGTTTGTGTTAGGTTGAGTTTTAGGGTTATGGCTCAAATTAGCCTTATGTTTGAGTTAGGGTTAGGGTAATGGATATGGGTAAATTTAGGCTTCAGTTTAGGTTTAGGGCTTAGGTTTGGTTTAGGAGAATGGAAAGGTTAAGGGTTAGGCCTAGGTTTAGCATTAGGTTTATGGTTAGCATTAGGGTAATGGATAGGGGTAGCGCTAGGCTTAGGGCTAGGGTTAAGTTTAAGATTAGGGCTAGAGTTAGGGTTAGGGTTAGGGTTAAGGCTAGGGTTAGGTTTAGGGTATGGGTTAGGGTTTGAGCTAAGGTTAGTGCTATGGATAGGGTTAGGTTTAGGATTAGGTCTAGGGTTAAGATTAGGGTTATCTGTATGGTTAAGGTAATGGACAGGTTTAGATATCAGGTTAGGGTTAGGTATAGGTTTAGGTTTAGGAATAAGCTTAATGTTAAGTTTAGCATAATTTTTAGAGTATGAGCTATGGTTAATACTACGGCCATGTTTAGGTTTATGGTTAAGTCAAGAGTTAGGTTTATATTTAGGGTAAGAGTAGGATTAGGTTTAGGGCTAAGGTTATCATGATGTTAATGGTTAGGGTTTGGGTAATTGGTGGGATTAGGTCTAAGATTAAGTCTAGTTTAAAGATTAGGATTAGGGCTAGGGTTAGGGTTAGGGTTAGGGTTAGGTTAGACTTATCATTTTCTTAAGGTTAGGTTAAGGATAATGGTCAGGGATTGAGTAACTTTTAGGTCTAGGTTAAGGCTTCAGGTTGAAATCAGTGCTAGGGATAGAGTTAGGGTTAGGGTTAAGTTTAGGGTTAGGGTTAGGATAGGTTTAGCATTAGGTGTAGGCTTATGTTTAGGATAATGGATAGAGTTAGAGCTAGAGTTTGGGCTATGGTTACGGTTAGGACTAGGGCTAGGATTGGGGTTAGGGTTTGGGCTAGGGTTATGTTTAGGTTAAGGGCTAGGGTTTGAGCTAATTTTAGTGATACTGTTAGGTCGAGTATTAGGTTCAGCCTTGGATCAAGGGACAGGATTACTGTAGATTTAGGATTAGGGTTAAGGTTAGGGCTAGGGTTCCATTAGGGTTAAGATAAGGGTTAGGGTAATAGATATGGTCATATGTAGGTTTAGGTTTAGGTTTAGGGTTAGATTATTTTTAGAATTAATGTTAAGGCTACGGTTATATTTAGGTTTATGGTACGGATTAGGTTTTGAACTAGGGTTAGGGCTATGGCAAGTGTTAGTTTTAGGGTTAGGTCTATTGTTAGTTTTCTGGTTAGGGTTCGGGTTATGGTTAGGGTTAAGGCTAGGGTTATCAATACATTTAGTTGTATGTTTAGGTAAGGAGTAGGTTTAGAGCTAGCTTTAGGGATCGGTTTAAGTTTAGGGTTTGGGCTAGGTTTAGGGTTTAGAGTAAAGTATAGGTCTAAGTTTATATTGATGGTAAGGGTTAGGCTTTGAGTAAATTTTAAGACTAAGGCTAGGGTTAGGTTTAGGGTTAGGATTAGGGCTATGGTGAGGGTTAAGTTTATGCTTAGGGCTAGATTTAGGCCTAGAATTCACTCTACATATTATGTTAGAAATATTAATATTGTGAGAGTTTTGATTAGGCTGAGGGTTAGGGATAGGTCTTGGGTTACAATTAGGGTTAGGGTTTTGCTTAGGGTTAGGGATAGGGTTAGAGCTAGTGTTAGGGGTAGGGGTAGTGTTAGGGATAGGTTTAGGGCTAAAGCTAGGTGTAGGTCTCGGATTAGGGCTAGTTTTTGTGTTAGTGTAAGTACTAGGGTTAGGGCAACAGGTAATGTAAGAACAAGGGTTAGAATTAGGGTTAGCTTTAGGGTTAGGGTTGGGGTAGTTCTAGTGTTAGTGTTAGATGTAAGGTCAGGGTTATATTTAGAGCTAGAGTTATTTTTAGGATAGGAGTCAGGGTCAGGGTTAGTTTTAGGGTTTGAGTTAGGACTCAAATTAGGGCAAGGTTTACTGTTAGGTTTCGGTTTAAGGTTAGTGTCGTGTTGAGAGCTAGGGTGTAAGGATATGAATCAGGGTCAGGGTTAGTTTTAAGGTTAGGGTTAGGACTCGATTAGGGCTCAGATTAGTTCTGGTAGTAGTTTAGGATTTGGTTTAAGCTAAGGTTTAGGTTTAGGTCCATTGCTCTGTTTTGTTTTAGTCTTAGGGTTAGGGCTATTTTTACAATTAGTATTTGGGTTAGGGTTAATGTTAGTGTTAGGTTTTGGGTTACATTTATAGTTAGGTGTAGATCAAGGATTGGGCTAAGATTAAGGATAGGGCAAGGGTTAGGGCCAGGGTTGGAGTTATGGTAAGAGATAGTTTTAGTACTAGGAATAGGGCTATGTGAGTCTTAGAGTTAGTGATAGGGCTAAAATTAGAGTTATGATTTGGGATAAGATTAAATTAAGACTAGAATTAGGGCTAGGGTTAGTGTTCAGCTTAGGTCTAGCTATAGGGATAGGGTTAGGTTTAAGTTTAGGATAAAGAATAGCACTATATCTAGGTTTAGACGTAGGGTGAGTGTTAGTGTTAGTGTTACAGTTAAGGTTAGGTTTATAATTAAGTCTAGATTTAGCGCTAGGATGGGGCTAGTGTTTGTTTTAGATTCAGGGCTAGGATTAGTGCTAGGGCTAATATCAGATCTAGGGTTATGATTAAAGATAGTTTTAGGGTTAGGCTTATGTCTACGTCTAGTGTAAGGGTTAGGTTTAGGGTAAGGTCAGGTTTAGAGCTCAGGGAATTATTAGGATTAGGATTTGGCTTAGGTAAGGATTTAGGTTCATGGCTCAAATTAGCATTAGTGTTAGGGTTAAGGTATAGTTAGGGTTTGTTTAAAGGTTCAGGTTTTGTTTAGGGTAATTGATACAGTTAGCTTTAGTGAAAGGGCTAGGATTAGGCTTAGGGTTAGCATTAGAGAAAGAGTTATGGTTAGGGTAATTGATAGGTTTAGAGCTTAGATTAGAACTAGAGTTATGGTTAGGAATATGCTTTGAGTTAGGGTTAGAGTTAGTGTTAGAACTGGGGTTAGGGTAAGGTTTAGGGTTATGTTTAGAATAAAGGTAGGTTTTGAGCTAGGGTTAGGGCTAGATTTAGGGTTAGGACTAGGGATAGGATTACAGTAGGATCACAGTTAGGGTTAGCGTTAGGGCTAGGGTTTTCATTAATGTTAGGGTTAGGGTTAAGGTAACAGATAGGGTTATGTTAGGTTTAGATTTTGCTTTAGAGTTAGAATTAGTGATAGGCTTAGGATTAGAGCTATGGTTATGTTTAGGTTTATGGTTAGGATTATGGTTTGATCTAGAGTTAGGGCTATGCTAAGTGTTAATTTGGGGGTTATGTCTATGGTTAATTTTCCAGTTAGGGTTAGGGTTAACATTAGGTTTGGGCCAGAATTATCAATAAGATTAGTTTTAATGTTAGAGTAATGGGTAGGTTTAGAGCTAGGTTTAGGGCTAAGTTAAGTTTAGGATTTGGGCTAGTGTTCGTGTGAGAGTTAGGGACAGGTCTAGGTTTTTGTTTAGGGTAAGAGTTAGGTTTTGAGCTATCTTAGGACTAAGGCAAAGGCTAGGGTTAGATATAGGGCTAATATTAGGTTTAGAGTTATTCTTAGCGCTAAGTTTAGGTTAAAATTAGCTCTATGTTTAGTGTCAGGTTTAGACCTAGGGATAGGGCTCTGGGTAATGTAAGAATTAAAGTTATGATTAAGACTAGTTTTAGGGTTAGGGTTATGGCTGGGTCTAGAATTAGATTTAGGTTTTTTGTTAGTTTCAGGTTTAGAGGTAGTTTTAGTGTTAAAAGCAGGGTCAGTGTTTGGGTTAGAGTTAAAGTTAGCGTTAAAGCCAGAATTAGGACTAGGTTAAGGTTTAGTGTAGAGTTAGTGTTTAAGTTAGGTAAAGGTTTTTGTTAGGGCTAGGACTTAGGATTTTGTTTAGTTCTAGAGCTAAAGTTCAGGCTAGATTTAGGATTAGGTTTAGGTCTAGAGCTTGTGGTAGGGTTAGGTTTAGGTATTAGGTTACCAGTAGGCCTAGTGTTAGGGTTTGGTTTAGGGTTAGGGTCAGGTTTAGAAATAGGGTTTATGTTATGGTCAGAATAAGGGTCAGGGTTTGGGTGAGGGTTTGGGATAGCATTAGAACTTGAATGAGATCTAGTGTTAGGACTATTAATAGGGCTATGATTTGGTTAGCCTAAGGATTAGGGATAAGTCTAGGGTTAAAATTAGGGTTAAGATTTTGCTCAGGGTAAGGCATAGAGTTAGGGCTAGGGTTAGGTTTATGGGTAGGGTTAAAGCTAGGTTTAGGGCTCAGATTCGGGCTAGTTTTGTGTGAGGTTTAAGGCTAGGGTTAGTGCAACAGCTAATATAAGAACGAGGGTTACAATTAGGGTTAGAGGTAGGGGTAGGTCAAGTGTTAGGGTTAGATTTAATAGCTATTTATAGCTAAGGTTAGTGTTAGGAAATCAGTCAGGTCAGGGTTAGTTTTAAGCTTATGATTAGGACTTTATTTAGGGCTAGGGCTAGATCTAGGTGTAGTGCTAGGGTTCGGTTCAAGTTAAAGTTAGTGTTAGGCCTGTTGCTCAGTTTTATTTTAGAGATATGGTTAGGGTTAGGGATAGTTTTATGATTAGCTTTAGGTTTAAGGCCAGAATTATGGTTAGGTTTAGGATTAAGGCTAGATTTAAGGCTAGGATTAGGGCTTGATTTTGTGTTAGGTTTAGGGCAAAAATTAGATCTAGGACTAATGTCAGGTCTAGGTTTATACTTATTTTTATAGATATATTTATATTATATAGATATTTTTAGGGTTAGGTTTATGGCTAGGTCAAATTAAAATGTTATGTTTATGGAAAGGGTCAGATTAAGAGCTTCCGTATTATTAGGGTCAGGGTCAGGCTTTGGGTTTGGGTTAGGTTAAGGTTTAGGGTTAAGGCTCAAATTAGCATTAAAGTTAGAATTAGGGTTAGGGTAATGGATAGTGATAGGTTTAGGGTTCAGGTTAGGTTTAAAGTAATGGATATTTTTAGGGTTTGTGATAGGTTTAGGGTTAGGCCTAGCATTAGCATTAGGATTATGGTTATTTTTAGGGTAATTTATAGGGTTAGACCTAGGGTTAGGGCTAGGATTATGATTAAGATTAGGGCTAGAGTTAGGGTTATGGTCAGGGTTAGGGTGAGGGTTACACTTAGGATTAGGTTTAAGGTACAGTTTAGGGTATGAGCTAGGATTTTTGCTATGGCTAAGGTTAATTTAGGGTTTGGTCTAGTGTTATGGTGATGGTTAGTCTTACAGCTAGAGATAGAGTTACCATTAGGGTTAGGATAATAGGTTGAGATGTTAGGTTAAAGATAGGTTTAGGTGTAGTTTAGCCTTAGGTTTAGCTTTAGGACTAAGGTTAGAGTTTGAGCTAGCTTAGATTTAGGATTAGGGTTAGGTTCACTGTTAGTTCTAGGGTTAGTTTTATGTTTAGGGTTAGGGTAGTTTTAGCTTTAGGTCTAGTGTTATCATTAGGGTTAAGTTTAGTGTTAGGGTAATGGTTATGGTTTGAAGTAGGGTTAGGACTAGGGTTAAGGTTAGGATTAGGGCTAAGGTTAGGTTTAGGTTTAGGCCTTGGGTTAGTGTTAGGGTTAGGTTAAGTGTAAGTGTTCGGGATTGAGCTAGGTTTATGGCTAAGGCAAGGGTTATGGTTACAGTCTGGGCTGGGTAGGGTTAGGGTTCGGTCTAGGGCTAGGGTTAGCATTAGTTTTAGGGTTATGGTTAGGGTAGTGGATAGAGTTAGAGCTTGGGTTTGGGCTATGGTTACAGTTAAGATTAGGGCTAGAGTTAGGGTGAGGTTTAGGGTTTGGTCTAGGGTTATATTTAAGGTACGTTTTAGGGTTTGAGCTAGGGTTATGGCTAGAATGAGGGTTAGGTTTAGGGCTAGGTTTTATGTTAGAGTTATGCTGAGGGGTAGGTTTAGGGCAGCAATTATGGCTAGGTTTTGTGTGAGGTTTAGGGCTAGTGTTAGGTATATGGGTAATATAAGAGCTAGAATTATGGTTATGGATAGATTTAGAGTTCGTCTAGTGTTATGGTTTGTTTTGGGTTTAGAATCAGATTTAGAGCTAGGTTTTTTTGTTAGGGTAAGTTTCAGGGTTCAGATTATGATTAGGTTTAGGGTTAGGTCCAGAAGGAGGACTAGGGTTAGGTCTAGAGGTAGAGTTAGTGTTTGGTTTAGGTTAAGGGTTATTGTTAGGGCTAAGGCTAGGTTTATGGTTATATTTAGGTTTAGGTTTAGGTCTAGGGCTAGTGTTAGGGTTAGGTTTAGTGTTAGGGTTACTGGTATGGCTAGTGTTAGGTTTTGGATAAAGTTTAGGGTCAGGTTTAAAACTAGGTTTAGTATTAGGGTTAGAATATGGGTCAGTGTTTGGGTTAGTGTTTTGGTTAAGTTTAGAGCTAGAATGAGGGCTCGGGTTAGGACTAGTAATAGAGTTAGGGTTTGGGATAGGCATAGAATTAGGGTTAGGACTAGGGTAGCAATAGGGTGAGGGTTTGACTAAGTGTAAGAAATAGGA